>NC_082698.1:74510311-74842811 GCF_949987515.2 Delphinus delphis | reverse complement strand
CTCTTGCTTTTCTTTCATTTCCATGCTTACCCTTTGAAGAGTCTGTTTACAGCCAATAAATGATACCTTTGACACATCCTTAATGATAGCTCAGGAGAGCCAGAAAAATATCCGGGGGTCTAGATTAGGATGAAGTTGTCGATGTCATCCAACCCAGCCTCTTGTCTCCAGGTAGTCCTGTCCCTGACATTGCCAATTATAGTTTTGAGATGGGAGGGACCCTGGAGAGGGAATCAGGTACGAGTCCTCACTGTTCCCCTCTCTTAGCCCTGCTCTCCTTAGAAAGTGGCAAACCCTGACAGACATTTGCAACCAATTAATTCCACAGGTTTAATGGCTCCATTATGTTATATGTTTTAGGTTATACTCCACAGAACACTACTGTGAAACAGAGCAGTAGAAACTGTATGACTGTAGTGAATTTGAATTCCTGCAAAATATTTTTGCACTTAAGCACTTAACTACACAATTACATAACGATTACTAGACACTTCTCCTTTGCAGTTTCATCGGTTTGCTGATTTTACTTGTTTATCTCAAGTCCCCAGTCTCCTAAAGACGGAGTTGGGGTCTCCTTTTGATAATCTCTTATCTGTATCCACTCAATGCAGCCTTCTCTCTCTCTCTCTCTCCTCTGGAGTTTCAAGTGTCGTGGAGAAGATACATTGCGTGCAGAGATAACAATACTAAAAGGTAGAAATGATAAAATGGCAACATTCTGTGGAATTTTAAAGAACAGAGAGAATACTTCAGACTACAGGACTCAAAGAAGGATCGTTAAGCAAGTGGCATTTGGATTGAGTCCTAAAGACCAGGACATGTAAAATGACATGTAAAAATGGGACAGAGTGTGCTAAGAGGTGGATAAACAATGAGGTAGGAAATTTCAAGGAGTATTAGGTACACGAGAAGCTGTTTCTTTTGACTACAAAATGGGGTCTATTAATGGAAGGGTAGCTTAAAGTCAGACAACAGTAGGCAACAGAGCTTCAACTTGATTCTAGATTGTGGGAACCAGGGAAGGTGTTTAGGCAGAAGGAATAGATTTGATCAGAAACAGATGTTTGTGGTTGAAGATTCCAAGCTACACAAATACCATCTGTTTTCATGCAGTGTGGGATAACACTGCAACATATAGGGATCGTGTTGGCTGTCACTGGAGCAGAACACATGGTAGACACATTCCTTTTTTCACTGCTCCTCTTAAAATTTGTAAACTCTTTAAAATTGCCATGCCCGTTTTGTACGAAACTGATCTCATTTGTCCCTTACCATGAGCCTATGAAGTCTTATCCCATTGTATAGGTGAAGAGAAGCACACTCAAGGAGGTTGGGTGATTTGTCATCTGGGCACATAGCTAGTTAGTAACTAAGTGAACACTGGAATCTTCTTCCTCCAGATCCAGGGAACTTCTCATTGTGTGACGGGCTGCCCCCTACCTAGTTCTCATGTACTGTTAACCACAAGCCCTGTAAAATACTATGGGTCCTTTTATGTGTAAAACATTGTAATAAATAAAGAGAGCTCTTATTGCAGACATTTGAAAGGATTTTCTGGGAAACTGACATTTCTAAAAAACGCAGCTAGTTTTTTTTAATATATTCAGAGAAGAATCAAGAAGATTCAAATTAGACTAAGGAAGATGTCAAGCAAAGTGTCATATCTAGAAAATTAAAGCTTGGATGACGACCTATTTTCTAAGAGGAGGAGTAAAAAGAAGGGAGCGTTATATCCATCCTTGAAAATATAGGATGCAAAATAAATATCCCTTCCCTCTGATCACCCTTCAGGCCATTTGCAAAACACCTGATCCTCCAAATAACCCCGTAAGAAAGGCATGGTAGATGTTATTATGCCCCGTTTGGTAAATAAGAACATCAAGGCTGATTAATTTGCCCCAGATCATGCTAGTAAATAATTGTTCTTATAGATCGTGTGGCTCTTAATTCAAAGGCACTTTCACTGCCCTTAGGTCTGACACACGAGTGAAGATTTGTTTGTTTTTTTGTGTCTGTTTTTTTATTTATTTTTGGCTGCATTGGGTCTTCATTGCTGCACGCAGGCTTTCTCTAGTCGCAGCGAGCGGGGGCTGCTCTTCGTTGCAAAGGGCAGGCTTCTCATTGTGGTGGCTTCTCTTGTTGTGGAGCACAGGCTCTAGGCGCGTGGGCTTCAGTAGTTGCAGCACACGGGCCCTAGAGTGCACAGGCTTCAGTAGTTGTGGCGCGTGGGCTCGGTAGTTGCGGCGTGCGGGCTAAGTAGTTGTGGGTCGCGGGCTCTAGAGTGCAGGCTCAGTAGTTGTGGTGCACAGGCTCAGCTGCTTCGCGGTATGTGGGATCTTCCCGGACCAGGGATCGAACTCATGTCCCCTGCACTGGCAGGCGGATTCTTAACCACTGCACCACCAGAGAAGTCTTAAAGATGTTTTGAGATGATTAAATAATAAAGTGCTATCAGCTGTATGTTGTTTGGGAAATATCATTTATTCCAGTGGTTCCACGTGCTGATCTACCTCATCTTTTAGGTCTTTCTGGGACAGTTCTTTGTTTGGCCTTTGGGAAGTGCCGTCCAAGTCAGAACGGGGTGCTTGGGAGCAACATTACCATTTTTTTCCCTAGCTATTTAAATGCTTTAAAACATTCAGGGACTGGTGGCGCAGTGGTTGAGAATCTGCCTGCCAATGCAGGGGACACGGTTCAAGCCCTGGTCTGGGGAGATCCCACATGCCGCGGAGCAACTAAGCCTGTGAGCCACAACTACTGAGCCTGCGTGTCTGGAGCCTGTGCTCCGCAACAAGAGAGGCCGCGACAGTGAGAGGCCCGCGTACCGCGATGAAGAGTGGCCCCCGCTTCACCGCAACTAGAGAAGGCCCTCGCACAGAAACGAAGACCCAGCACAGCCCAAAATAATTAATTAATTGATTAACTAATTTAAAAGAAAAACATTCAGGGTCAGTAATCAGAACCTCCTGAGGGTCCAGTTATTCATATGTATCCTCTGAACAGAGAGGCATGGGTGAAGTGGCTCACAAGGGGGTTAGGAAGTGCCATGAATGCCTTGAGAGGCTCAATGTTAGATTCAGTGGGAGGTGTGAGCAGTCCTTTTGCACAGCGCACCAGAACTGCAGGAGGAGAAGTAAGAAGAGACAAAAGGAGGTGACATGGGCTCTCCTCCCAGCACTCAAGGAAGAATGTCAGTTCCTGGTGCAGAGTGCAATCCAGCTTTGGCCTCAGTTTTTAAGTGATTAATGAAATTGTTACATGTTTTATTTATTTTTAATTTTGACAATAGTGCAGGAATACATTCTTACTCCAAAAACGTCACACAGGAAAGAGGGAACTAATATCTCCCTTGACCAGCACTCAGTCTCACCCTCCTCCCCAGATGTAACCACACTCTTCAATTTTGGGTGTATCCATCCAATTGTCTATAAATTTACCTTAATGTGTGCATTCAGAAATACATGGGTTTGTTTTGGTTGTGGTCTTTTTTTCTTCTTTCTGGCATCCCGTTAAAGATATTAAGAAGTCAGTTACCTTAGGACACTGTGTAAATTAAAGAGTTCGCCCCATTAACCTGTTCTCTATGCCTCATAACTCATTCGAGACCGTCACTGTCTGGCAGCCCTTGGACACTTGACAGGGCGTTGATTTCCTATTCTTAATCATGTCCAAAGAAACAATCTGGTCTACAGTTCCAGCTGAACTCCTGACAAACTGATATTTGGAGGAAAGTGACAGATAATACACAAAAGAATATTCTGTAAAGAAGCAAATAGCAGTATCAAAATGTAGTCTTCTGGCCTGAAGAAAAAGGCGTGGGCAGCAGAAGTGGACACCGTTCATCTACGGCAGGATGTTAGATTTTGAATTATTACTCATCAAGTACAGACCGTTATCCTGGGGTAAAGAGAAAACATTTTAAAGATCCGATTTTAGGGCTTCCCTGGTGGCACAGTGGTTGAGAGCCCACCTGCCGATGCAGGGGACACGGGTTCGTGCCCCGGTCCGGGAAGATCCCACATGCCGCGGAACGGCTGGGCCTGTGAGCCATGGCCGCTGAGCCTGCGCGTCCGGAGCCTGTGCTCCTCAACGGGAGAGGCTACAGCAGTGAGAGGCCCGCGTACCGCAAAATAAAAAAATAAATAAATAAATAAAGATCCGATTTTAAAAGTCACACCAAACAAAATCTATTCGGACAATAGAAATCTCATTTTTGCATTTGTATGTTCCTCCCATAATTCAAATAACATCAGTTAGAATAAGAAAAAGAGTTACCATGGTGTTTTCTCTTCAAAACTTTCAGGATTATTTCCATTTGTAGTATGCTGTTCAGAAATTGAGCACAGTCACTGTTTGTTCCATTTCTTTGTGATTAATATTCATTGCTGTCACTCTGGCATATGAAGTGATTGTCCCTTGATTCATGGTGCACGTGCGGGCAGCAGCAGACACGGAGAAAGCATCATAATTTTAGGCCATTTACAAAGGCCCAGCTATCAGATTGCTCAGAGGTCATCCACTTACATTGTACTTCAAGACACCCTGCCTCTCTGTCTGCTGTGAAACTGACCCGAGGCATCTTGTTCAGTAATGAGCGAAGATTAAGTGAGAACATCTAGTATTGCCTTTCACTGATCCTTAAAGATTGAGAAATGACTTCAGATATGATAAAGCTCTGTACGCTTAACTCCGAATTTTCTTGTGGAATCAGCCTCTTGTTGAATGATAACAGTGTTAGTGTGTGTTAGATATTGGCCCTTGGGGGGCAATTTGCTTGAACTTTCAACATCAGTCTTGAGCTATTATGCTCTAGAGATGAGTTTAGAAGAAATACGGGATTTGGTGGGACATGTCTGAACCTGATGTTGCATTTTGGTAAAACAGAATTAGGTTCGTTTCCGATCTTCTGTTGGGATTCACTGTAGAATTTTATTGTGTACAGATTCACAAACTTCCAGCTGTCTCCAAGGGGGAAGATAGGAAGTAAAACTCTATTATTTGTTGAATTGCTATTTTTCATTAGGGCCCACAGGGCCCCATATTTTTCCACCACAAGAGATTTTCCATGTGGTTAGAAACGTGAAAGGCTACGGGACTTGGTATTCTGAATCCATTGACAATTAAGGTAGAAAATGAATCCCAAGAATCAGACGGCCAAGGTCCCGGGAGCTGACTAGACTTACTTCATTTTCCACTTTGGAGTCATGAGTAGTGTGTGACTCCTGGCATAACTGGCTTTTTATTTTTGTCTCCAATGGGAAGATGGCCCCGAAGGATAGCCTCAAAAGCCACAGAAAGTTGGCTCTATCTCCAGTGGCTGAAAACTGGAAGTAAACGGGGTAGGATGAGGAGAGAAATTGTGCAAAATAGAATTATGGAATTGTGCAAAATAGAATTATAGAACAATAATACTTTGCATCTGGAAGGAAACTTGGAGTTCATTTATTCCAGAGGATTCCTAGCTGTTGGTCCTATGTAGTTTGAAAATCTCCTTCAGGTGAGGGCGAAGTGGGCTGCCCCTAATTTTACTAGTGAGAGTCAAAGGTATTGAAGGATTTATTTAAGGTTATCCAACTTATAACAAAACTAAAATTTGAATCCATGCCCTCCATCCCCAAGCCCTATGATTATTGCATATCATAGAATTATAATATTTTACCTTTAAATCCCATTTTCTTCTTCCTTATTGATGATGGGTGGGGAGAGCTGGAAGGAGAAAGGAAGGGAAGGGGAGGGAGGAATGATAAACACAGGAGAAAAGTACAGAACTATATAGGCATCTTTTTTGCCCCAGATGTTTTATCACTTTGAGGTATTAGGAATCCAGGCGTCTTCATAAAATCCCAGAGTTAGATGGATCATCTAGGCTACCCCAACACACACACACACTTTAAACATAGAGTATAGCAGAAGATTTGAAAGACGTTAGAATATTATCACCATATCTCAAAACTCTTGGGTTTCCATTCCCATGGCCACCATGAGGGATTCAGATCTTTGTCATCCCTCACCCAGACTATCTCATCAGACTCCTAGATGGTCTTCCTGCCTCTAGAACCTCCATTGTTTTGACCATCCTTTAAATCAGAGCCAAAGTTTTGTGGTGATCATCTCATTCCTCTCTTCCAGAAACTTCAATAGATAAGATCCCACCACTTACTGAATAAGGACAAAACCTCTTACGTGGCTTTCTTGTCCCAAGTTGCTTTTGTTGCCTTTTACCCTTTTTACTTCTTACGTTCCAGGTAATATAAATTTGTGGCCCCAAACAAGGACTGTGCTTTGATGACTTGGTGGCTTTGCTCATATTAATCCTTCTGCCCATAAACACATCATCATTGTACTCTTTACCTCCATTTACCAAACTTTTGCCCATCCTTCAAAACTTAGCACAACTGTGGAATGTGATATTCACTTCCTTTAATCATTCTATAACAGTGCCTTTGTAGCACCCAGGGACCCATGCTGACTTATGTTAACAGTTTTTGATAGATATTTCTTACCTACTCTATTAGAAATTCTGTTGCATTCTCATTTTTCTTGGCATTCCTCTGAGGCCTTATCATTTGCCTTGATATAGCGGATTAGCTGGAGGCATGAATGATTCAGCAATGGTCGTATATAGACAAAGGCAGAAATCCAGCAGAAGGTTTAGTTATCAATAAAAGAGCAAGAGTTTCCCGTACTAAAATTTAGGTTAACCCTAAAATTTAGGTTAATTTAGGTTAACTCTGAGGCCTTATCATTTGCCTTGATATAGCGGATTAGCTGGAGGCATGAATGATTCAGCAATGGTCGTATATAGACAAAGGCAGAAATCCAGCAGAAGGTTTAGTTATCAATAAAAGAGCAAGAGTTTCCCGTACTAAAATTTAGGTTAATTTAGGTTAATCCCGTACTAAAATTTAGGTTAGCATTTCCACATGTTACCAGCTAAAAAAACTAATTTTCTACATAAAAGTACTGGGTCCCTTTCCCCCTTCCAAAAAAAAAAAAAAGGGAAAGAAATGGATAAATTTTTAAGAACAAGGACCTAAAGATGCTAGTTTTAGTTTCCCTTTCAACCAATAATGCACAGGTAATTTATGTCTAGAGGACATTATTTGCCGACTTTTTTTCTGAAATTATATTTTTTTCACTAAGTCTTCAGGAGGAAAAAATGTTAAGTTTCTACACTTAGAATCAAAACTCAAAGTTTAGGAGATTTGATGTATCAGTGAGCTCAGTATGAGTCATTGATGTCAGGCACTATTCTATTCTATGGCAAACGTGATCCCAGACTATAGGAAAAGAAATGCAGTCAGTATCTAGAATAAAGGAAGTGATAGTCAATCCCCTCTCCAGATGGATCCAACCACATCTGTTCACTTTGAAATTACGTTTAAGATGAAACATGATTGCTTCAACCCTAGGAAGTAGCACTGGGGCCAGTAGATGGCATTTTAACTCAAATTCAGGGAAAATTCCCTGGGAATAAGAACCATATGATGATGAAATGAATAGCTCTCGCTAATATTTGCGGTTAAGGATAGAGCAGACTCTGATTTGTTATTCCATTCAGTCCTTCCCACCAGTAGATTCTATTATTATCAAGCCCATTTTACCAATAAGAATATTTAGATACGAAGAGACTAAGTAATTTATCCTGGGTTACTTGATGAGTAAGTGGCAGAGCAGGTAGTTTACCCCCATGCATTTGACTTTAAAGCCCAGGTTCTTAACCAAGACACTGATACCCTTTTGGTAATTGAAGGTGGAGGAGGGAGAGGGGTGGGATAAACATGGTCTGAGAAGGTTGTAGATGGAATGCAATGCAAACAAAGGGAAGGGGCTTGTAGTAGATGTCATAAAAATTGTTACCAACCCCCAGATTCAGGGGAGATTTAATCTGCCTCCAAAGGATACGCTCTTTGAAAGGTAGAAGGTCACAGATGGGCTAAATGGCATGGTATCCGCAGAAAAGAGCTTATAGCCAGTTCACAATGAGTTTTCCCTTAAGCTCCACTTAGTCACAGTATAAAGAAGCTACATAATGCCTATGAAAGAGCCAATGAATAAGGAGATACTAGAAAAGTGTAGGAAGTGCTTCCTCAATGAGGGGATGGATGAGTGAGGAAAAGAGATGGTATAAACAAGATGTAGCAAAGTGGCAGCCCCTGGGCCAAATCAGGAATTAGACCCACAGATATATATATATATATATATATATATATTTTTTTTTTTTTTTAGTTGATTTTTACTCTGCTAATTTGGGGGAGGGAAGGGTGTGTTTTAGGTCTGTTTGTGTTTGCTTTTCAAATAGTTAGTTGCCAATATTTTTAAATCAGAATGTTTACATACATGCTTTTCTTGAAAAGTCAAATCTGGCATTGCTGGACCTGAGTCCTTGCTTCCAGAAGGTTCCTACCATACACTATGGTCTTAGACCTTGTCTGCTTCACTCAGTATATGGTCTGCTCAGCTCTTGTAGTCATTTCAGCGTGGTCCCACCATTTATTCCAACTTTAAGAATACTTTTTAAGTTGCTGGAGTTCACTAAGTGACTAAAGCATCATTTTGTTTCTGAAACAGTTTTGCATAAAGAGGCATTAAAGAAAAAAAAACCTTCAGTAAATCTAAAGAACAACAACAACAAAACAGTTCAAAACTTAGGCCTTGCATGTCAAATTATAGCTTCTGACCTATGTTACAGATACATGCTAAACACATGTCAAGAGTGGACACATATTATATCACTGTAAACCGTATACAGTCAAATGGGCCCTTGCTTACTCTGGTTAATCTTCCTTTATTTTTGCTTTTCCAAAGAAGGATCACTTTTAAGCATTGCCTTTATGAAAATGGATTTTAAATTTGCATTGATTTTACAGAATGAAGATTTGGTAGAGAGTGATTTGTCAACAGAGGGATAGGTGGAAATATTTTTTAAATGCATACTAATAACATTTTAACTGCTAAAAAAGAAAATGTATCAACACACTTATCTCAGGTTCAGCGATTTTGAAATTAATCTTACAATATTTTTTAAAAAACTGTGATTTAATAGATGTTTTCAAGGACAGGGCTCCTGCTGTTGTAATAAATCTGTGCTTTGTTTCCTTGTAAATTTTCTCTCTGACAGAGACAGCAGTGTCAATGTCATTTTTAAAGTAAATTTCAGAAAATGCTTTCTCTTGAAAGGCCTATAACAAAAATTATATTCCTGGGACTTCTATAGTTATTGGCTATTTGAGACTTGAACATTTATCTAGACATAAAGGAAAAATTATTACTCCTAGTAGATATCTAGTGATTTTTTTTGTTATAACACAAGAAAAATCCAACAGACTGTATCTAAATTCAGTAAAACTAATTGCCTCCATTTCACATAAGGAAAGGAGTCTCAGTCTAGTGCACCAATGGACAACACAATGAAATATACTCCAGACGTGCCAGCTTGGCCAAGGTCTGAGAAAAAACTGAGAGACAGGTCTTCCCAAGCAGCAAGTTAGCAAAAGGCTGAGTGATATGGACAATTCGTGACGAATGCTAATTCAGAGGAACAGCAATGCAGAACAGCATTTCCCACAGTGTACTGTGTGGAAGGGATACTAATAACCCAGGATATTAATAGGTATTATTCCAACAATTAAAAAAGTTGTGGTCATATAAGTTTGGGAAACAGTGAGTTAATGAAGTCAAGCGTTTTCTTTTATTACAGAATTCTCTGAGTTCTTATAGTTATTGTGTTAATATGAATGATGAATTTCCAGGAAAGATGTGGCATGCAGTAATTCTTAAAAGAAATCCAGTTTGGATAGAACATCTCTTTGGATGAGTACTCCATATACTATACCTTTTATATTGATTAGGAATAAGTCCAGCTGCAGGAGACAGGATACTAAGCTTCAGTAATAGTGACTTGTTTCTCTTACATGTAAAAAGAAGTTTAGGAGCCAGGACAGGACTCACAGGGCTCCATGTTTATAGAGTCCTCAAACTCCCTCCACTGTTCTGTTCTATCTGTATTTTTATGATCAAAGATGGCTGCTGTAGCTCCACCCATCACATCCATATTTCAAAAATAAGATGAAAGTGAGGGTGATATCCCTCCTCTCTTTTAAGGAGATTTTCTGGAAGTTCAGCCAACATTTTCTTTTATTTCTCAGTGAACAAGACTTAGTCCGGACTGCCAGGGAGATTGGAAATGTAGTCTTTTAGCTAAGTGGTTATATGCATGACTAAAAGTAGAGAATCTGTTTAGTTCAGAGAGAAAAGGAGGATGGGTATAGCATAGGCTATTAGAATATGCCATGCCTCAGAAATCACCAAAATAGATAAAATAATATATAACATAAATATTTATCTTTGATTTAGATACATTTAAGGATTAATTTACAAAGGCTTTAATGTTTTTACCAGTATGAATTTTTTAAGCCCATAACCAAAAAGAAATAAAGAAAAAGAAATAGATGTGATGTTGAATTACATGGGAAAAATAAGTAAATGAAAAATAACTACATGGATTCATGATAGTGGGAAGCTGATCTCATTATTTGAAATATATAGGAGATAAGCACCATTTAACCCAGTCTTCACCCTCATATTAAAATATCTTTTTGTTAAGATTTTTATGCATAAGTTTGCCTAATTGTAATATACATATCCACCCATCCATGGCAAGGGAGACATTGTCTAAATTCAGAATTTTTTCATACCGTCCAATAAAATGAGCTCTGACTCAGCTCAGCAATAAATCACTATTACAAATGCTTTCAAAAGGAGTAGGAAGAGTTGTGGTCAATGTTTCTGTCATTCAAAGTTATTCTCAAAATTATCCTAGTTGGCTCAGTCATTTGTTCTGCTAGGTTCAAACCCATATCAAATCACACTATGCTTTATTTATCAGTAGTTTCCAAACATCCTGTTGTTGCAGTTGATTTTATATGATTTTAATGATTCTCTCAAAACATTAGAGAAAATTGTTACAGTTTACTGACTGCTAGGTATTGTGTTAAGTGGTCTGTATACATTGTCACATTATCCTCATAATATCTTATCTCCATTTTTCAAATGGAAACTGAGGCGCGTGGAGATTAAATAACCTAATGTCGACATTTAGGAAGCAGCAGGTGCAAGCTTTTTGGTCTTAGTTTCTAAACTCTATGCTGTATTTCTCCAATTTGGAAAGAGACTATTAATCCTTTCAGAAGTGTTTATTATATCTATTTGAATGTATTTCTGCAAGGGCATCTCAATATACCATGTTCATGTATAATAGAACAACACATGCCTATTGTTTATTATCAAGAATAATAAACCTTAACTCATTAAACTGTGGTATTAATGTGCCATGGTGTTTACACAGCATGCACAGGAATACAGTTCTGAACATTCTTGGTCCTATTAGATTGAAAATAATTTGATTATCTGCAAATAAATTTCACCAAACCATCATTAACAGTGTAGAGTTTTCAAAATAAATGATTCCATTTTCACCATGGAGTCTTTGAGACTTATTCCTTACGGATAAACTTTAAAGCATTTTAAGAAAAGGGACAGAATGCTAGTTTCAGCTGATTATATAAAAAAGTGATGATGGATAAGTAGTCTTTTAAAAATCAACATCTGTTCCCTATGTATCTTCTAGTCATATTTGCTTAGTTTACACTTCAGGCAAAATCTGGGCTGTTTTTAGCAAAGCCAACACATCAATGGAGGAAGGCGCTGAATACCATTCTGATTTTGCATATTTACTTCCCTGTCCCAGGAGTCTTTATTACTGGTGATGATTCAAGTATCATTGCAGCACAAAGATAAGACCAACAGCTACCTTCTTCCATCTACAGACATTTCCTATTATAGGTGCAGTGCATGCCTGGGGGTTGAGTTTAAAACAGACCTAAAATACTGTCTATATAGGAGTTGTTGACTTAATCTCTTTAAATACTAGAAAAACTGTCATATGAAATGATAAAATTTACAAGAAACAAAACACATATATTTATTGTGCAGCAAAATACAAAGAGACCCTAATAAAATAATTTTACATTCTTCCCGTATTCTAAGGTAGTAGTTAAAAGCAGAAACTTTTTTTTAAATTAGTTTTTATTGGAGTATACTTGATTTACAATGTTGTATTAGTTTCTGCTGTACAGAAGAGTGAATCAGTTATACCTATATATACAGCCACTCTTTTTTAGATTCTATTCCCATATAGGTCATTACAGAGTGTTGAATAGAGTTCCTGTGCTATACAGTAGGTTCTTATTAGTTATCTATTTTATATATAGTAGGATGTATGTGTCAATCCCAATCTCCCAATTTATCCCTCCCCCCACCTTTCCCCCTTGGTAACCATAAGTTTGTTTTCTACATCTGTGACTCTATTTCTGTTTTGTACATAGGTTCATTTGTACCACTTTTTTAAGATTCTGCATATAAGCGATATCATGTGATATTTGTCTTTCTCTGTCTGACTTAATTCACTTAGTATGATAATCTCTAGGTCCATCCATGTCACTGCAAATGGTGTTATTTCATTCTTTTTTATGGCTGAGTAATATTCCATTGTATGTATGTACCACATCTTCTTCTTTTATTTTTTATTTTTTTTTATTTTTTTTATTTTTGTGGTACGCAGGCCTCTCACTGTTGTGGCCTCTCCCGTTGTGGAGCACAGGCTCCGGACGCGCAGGCTCAGCGGCCATGGCTCACGGGCCCAGCCACTCCGTGGCATGTGGGATCTTCCCAGACCGGGGCACGAACCCGTGTCTCCTGCATCAGCAGGCGGACTCTCAACCACTGCGCCAGGGAAGCCCCCCACATCTTCTTTATCCATTCCTCTGTCAATGGACATTTAGGTTGCTTCCACGTCCTGACTATTGTAAATAGAAAACACAAACTTTCGATGTAGGTTGATCTTGATTTGTTCAAAGAAGCACCATTCTTTCACTAGCTATGTGACTTTGTTGATTAACTTCTTGTTTCCTCAGTTCCTTCATCTGTAAAATGAGATGATAATGATACTTGCCTCATGGGGTTTTTCTAAGAAATAAGAGAGTTAACGTAGGTAAAGTTCTTTGAAAGTGACCAGTAAATGTTAGCTATTCTTGTTAATATTAGTAATGGGTGTAATTGGTATCTTCAGCTCATGAATCCTGGTTTTCTTACTGAAATGTATCTGCTCCCTTTTTGACACTTGACATACACTTTTAATATAAATATGTCCAAATTCCTAGGAAAATACTTAAGAAATATATAATCTTTTCAAAACTGACATCATTTGCTGAGAAATATGTTATAACCAGCCATCTATGGACAGTAAGTTTTTAATTATGGGACATACCGGCTTCTTTTTGCTGTATGTTCTCACTGGTAAGAGATAAAATCGTATCTACCCAATATAGGAGAGTAAGTGGTCCTATCATCCCACATATTTTTGTCAAGCAGAAGAAAAATGACTTCTCCCTTTCCCAAACTATGGGCTTCCATGACACATGTGGCATTCTTGGATCTGTTACAGACCCTAAGATTCAGCTCCTGTATCCCAAAGAAAATAGTTAAGTTCTGGGAAAAGTGAGTAAAACCAAGGCTGGTCTGGCTCAGGAAAAAAACAATATTGATGAGGAGAACTCACTGTTATTACTTTCTAGTGAAAAACATAAAATGAACTGAATGAATGAAAAAGTGTAATTCATTTTGAAGAGTAATGGTTACCTAGCAAATTTAGTCATTGATTTCAGAAATTAACTAAAATTTGAAGAACACAATCTAGAGCCTTTAATCCTTCATTAAGAAACTATTTGCTACTTTAGTTGGAATGCGTATCACTCTGAAATACCAAGGAAATTTGAAGAAAAAATAATTTCCATCTTTTTTATTTCAGAAGAACCATATATCTTTGCTAAATTATTGCAAATACAAGCAAAGCATTTTTATCTTCCAATATTATGTAGCAAGATCAGGCAGAACCACAGAAAGGCACGTTTTTAAGCCTCTTACTTACCCCTCACTTGTTGAGAAGAAGCTATTTCATATAATGCAATTGTCTAACAAATGAAATTTAGGTATAAAAGACTCCAAATTTGATTTCAACCATGTTTGATTAAAAATAAAACTTTCCTGAAACCTATTAAAGACCCACAACCCTTTTCAGATAGGAAATAAATAGCAAAATTTGACACCTTCTTCGGAAGCCAGGATTGTCATAATATAGATATGGAAGAAGCATGTGCTGCTCTCAGCAGTGGCCTAGGACTTAATTTATAGGAACTCTTGCTGTCATCTGCTTACCTACTGACTATTTGCTTGTTTCAATAAAGCTAGCCTAGTAAAGGTACAGTTGCCTTACCTCTAGGGATGAGTCTATATAAAATTAGTTGCGAAATGAAAGGCTTTCTCCAAATGACTTTGCTACCATCTAGTAGACATTGGCTTCTCAAAGTGACCAGCAACATCAGCATCACTTGGGAACTTGGTAGAACTGAGGAATCTCAAGTTCAGCCCCAACCTCATGGAAGCGGTCTGCATTTGACAAAATCCCTGTAGGCACACTAAAGTTTTGAGAAGTGCTGATTTAGATAATCTGGTTTATTATCACCGTTAACTTAGCACAAACATAAGACAACAACTCTAATTCAACTCCAATTAACTGGCTCCATTCTTATTTACAGTGAGTTTGTTGAAGGTCTGTGAAGGAAGTTTCTCCCTCACCAAGTCAAGGAATCACGCTAGGGTATTTTGGAAAAGGCTTTTTTTTTTTTTTTTTTTGGCTGCACTGGGTATTCGTTGCCGTGCGTGGGCTTTCTCTAGTTGGGGTGAGCAGGCTTACTCTTCCTTGCGGTGCGCGGGCTTCTGATTGTGGTGGCTTCTCTTGTTGCGGAACACGGGCTCTAGGCACGCAGGCTTCAGTAGTTGCAGCGTGCAGGCTCAGCAGTTGTGGCTCACGGGCTCTAGAACGCAGGCTCAGTAGTTGTGGCACACGGGCTTGGTTGCTGCGCGGCATGTGGGATCTTCCCGGACTGGGGCATGAACCCGTGTCCCCTGCATTGGCAGGTGGATTCTCAACCACTGCACCACCAGGGAAGCCGTGGAAAAGGCTTATTTTTAAAAGCTATGTTTGTTTCATAAAAGAGACATGGAGGAAAATGGGACAGTCTGACAAAACTGAAAAAGCAATTAATTAGACACTTCCCATCATACATTAACTGTAATGTGAGCTTGGTCTAGTCATTATAACTCTGAGCCCGTTTCCGCCTCTGAAAATTTCTCAAGTCCCTTTCAATATAATGCTCGTGCACTTGCGCAAGTATAACAACAGGCATATTTTTCAAGTCTTCAGTTATATTCTTTGTATAGGATTTCAGATACAAGCACTAATATGTCCTTCCAGACAGGGAGTTTTTCATTTGTAACAAAGATCATGAAGTCGTGGATAGTGGCTAAGACTAAAATCCAGGTCTCTTGATTCAGCATTCAGACCTACATTATCAATAAATTCTTCAGGAAATTATGTGTAAATGAAAAAGGTGCCCATACTCTTGGATTAGGAGCAACCAATATGAAAGGTTTAAGTTGCCCATATTTTATGAATTTTTCATATACTCTAGAATTAGTCAGCAAATACTTTGAATTCATGACATGAGGTATTTTCAAGAAATTACCAGTACTGCTATATAGTATATTTTAAAGTTCATAAGAAAGTAGATCCTAAGAGTTCTCGTCATAAGGAAAATTTTTCCTTTATTTTTTAATCTATATGAGGTGACGGATGTTAACTAAACTTATTGTGGTATGGTAATCATTTCTCTATGGATGTAAGTCAAATCATTATGCTGGACACCTTAAATTTATACAGTGCTCTGTAATGATTACATCTCAATAAAACTGGAGAAAATGAACAGTGATGGATAAACAAGAAATTGAAACAACAACATACTCAAAAATATTTTGAAGAAATTAAATGAAAAAAGTTTGTACATGGTAGTTTTACTAAAAAATTTCATGCGTCATTGTGAACATTCTAATTTATGTATTGACAAGAATTACATGGTAATTTTTACTTTGTTTTCTCTTTATCTATAAGAAATTAAGATGTTCTGTTGTGGTTTTTTTAAACATATTTATTGGAGTATAATTGCTTTACAATGGTGTGTTAGCTTCTGCTTTGTAACAAAGTGAATCAGCTATATACATACATATATCCCCATATCTCCTCCCTCTTGCGTCTCCCTCCCAACCTCCCTATCCCACCCCTCTAGGTGGTCACAAAGCACTGAGCTGCTCTCCCTGTGCTATGTGGCTGCTTCCCACTAGCTATTTATTTTGCATTTGGTAGTGTATATATGTCAGTGCTACTCCCTCACTTCGTCCCAGCTTACCCTTCCCCCTCCCCATGTCCTCACGTCCATTATCTATGTCTGCGTCTTTATTCCTGTCCTGCCCCTAGATTCTTCAGACCTTTTTTTTTTTTAGATTCCATATGTATGTGTTAACATACAGTATTTGTTTTTCTCTTTCTGACTTACTTCACTCTGTATGACAGACTCTAGGTCCATCCATCTCACTACAAATAACTTAATTTCGTTTCTTTTTATGGCTGAGTAATATTCCATTGTATATACATGCCACATCTTCTTTATCCATTCATCTGTTGATGGACACTTAGATTGCTTCCATGTCCTGGCTATTGTAAATAGAGCTGCAAAGAACATTGTGGTACATGAATCTTTTTGAATTATGGTTTTCTCAGGGTATATGCCCAGTAGTGGGATTGCTGGGTCATATGGTAGTTCTACTTTTAGTTTTTTAAGGGCCCTCCATACTGTTCTCCATAGTGGCTGGATCAATTTACATTCCCACCAACAGTGCAAGAGGGTTCCCTTTTCTCCACACCCCCTCTAGCATTTATTATTTGTACATTTTTGATGATGGCCATTCTGACTGGTGTGAGATGATACCTCATTGTAGCTTTGATTTGCATTTCTCTAATGATTAGTGATGTTGAGCATCCTTTTATGTGTTTGTTGGCAATCTGTATATCTTCTTTGGAGAAATGTCTATTTAGGTCTTCTGCCCATTTTTGGATTGGGTTGTTTGTTTTTTTGATATTGAGCTTCATGAGCTACTTGTGTATTTTGGAGAATAATCCTTTGTCAGTTGCTTCATTTGCAAATATTTTCTCCCATTCTGAGTGTTGTCTTTTCATCTTGTTTATGGATTCCTTTGCTGTGCAAAAGCTTTTAAGTTTCATTAGGTCCCATTTGTTTACTTTTGTTGTATTTCCCTTTCTCTAGGAGGTGGGTCAAAAAGGATCTTGCTGTGATTTATGTCAAAGAGTGTTCTTCCCATGTTTTCTGCTAAGAGTTTTATAGTGTCTGGCCATACATTTAGGTCTTTAATCCATTTTGAGTTTATTTTTGTGTATGGTGTTACGGGGTGTTCTAATTTCATTCTTTTACATATAGCTGTCCAGTTTTCCCAGCACCACTTATTGAAGAGGCTGTCTTTTCTCCTTTGTATATTCTTGCCTCCTTTATCAAAAATAAGGTGACCATATGTGCGTGGGTTTATCTCTGGGCTTTCTATTCTGTTCCATTGATCTATCTTTCTGTTTTTGTGCCAGTACCATACTGTCTTGATTACTGTAGCTTTGTAGTATAGTCTGAAGTCTGGGAGCCTGATTCCTCCAGCTCAGTTTTTCTTTCTCAAGATTGCTTTGGCTATTCAGGGTCTTTTGTGTTTCCATAAAAATTGTGAAATTTTTTGTTCTACTTCTGAGAAAAATGCCACTGGTAGTTTGATAGGGATTGCGTTGAATCTGTAGATTGCTCGGGTAGTATAGTCATTTTCTCAGTGTTGATTCTTCCAATCCAAGAACATGGAACATCTCTCCATCTGTTTATATCATCTTTAATTTCTTTCATCAGTGTCTTATAGTTTTCTGCATACAGGTCTTTTGTCTCCTTAGGTAGGTTTATTCCTAGGTATTTTATTCTGTTTGTTGCATTGGTAAGTGGGAGTGTTTCCTTAATTTCTCTCAGATTTTTCATCATTAGTGTATAGGAATGCAAGAGATTTCTGTGCATTAATTTTGTATCCGGCTACTTTACCAAATTCATTGATTAGCTCTAGTAGTTTTCTGGTAGCATCCTTAGGATTCTCTATGTATAGTATCATGTCATCTGCAAACTGACAGCTTTACTTTTTTTCCGATTTGGATTACTTTTATTTCTTTTTCTTCTCTGATTGCTGTGGCTAAAACTTCCAAAACTATGTTGAATAATAGTGGTGAGAGTAGGCTGCCTTGTCTTGTTCCTGATCTTAGAAGAAATAGTTTCAGTTTTTCACCATTGAGAACAGTGTTGGCTGTGGGTTTGTCATATACGGCCTTTATTATGTTGAGGTAAGTTCCCTCTATGCTTACTTTCTGGAGGCTTTTTATCTTAAATGGGTGTTGAATGTTGTCAAAAGCTTTTTTTGCATCTATTGAGATGATCATATGGTTTTTCTCCTTCAGTCTGTTAATATGGTTTATCACATTGATTGATTTGCATATATTCAAGAATCCTTGCATTCCTGGGATAAACCCCACTTGATCATAGTGTATGATCCTTTTAATGTGCTGTTGGATTCCGTTTGCTAGTATTTTGTTGAGGACTTTTATATCTATGTTCATCAGTGATATTGGCCTGTAGTTTTCTTTCTTTGTGACATCTTTGTCTGGTTTTGGTATCAGGGTGATAGTGGCCTCATAGAATGTGTTTGGGAGTGTTCCTTCGTCTGCTATTTTGGAAGAGTTTGAGAAGGATAGATGTTAGCTCTTCTCTAAATGTTTGATCGAATTCACCTGTGAAGGCATCTGGTCCTGGGCTTTAGTTTGTTGGAAAACTTTTAATCACAGTCTCAATTTCAGTGCTCGTGATTGGTCTGTTTGTATTTTCTATTTCTTCCTGGTTCAGTCTCGGAAAGTTGTGCATTTCTAAGAACGTGTCCATTTCTTCCAGGTTGTCCATTGTATTGGCATATAGTTGCTTGTAGTAATCTCTCATGATCCTTTGTATTTCTGCAGTGTCAGTTGTTACTTCTCCTTTTTCATTTCTAATTCTATTGATTTGAGTCTTCTCCCTTTTTTTCTTGATGAGTCTGGCTAATGGTTTGTCGATTTTGTTTATCTTCTCAGAGAACCAGCTTTTAGTTTTATTGATCTTTGCTATTGTTTCCTTCATTTCTCTTTCATTTATTTCTGATCTGATCTTTGTCATTTCTTTCCTTCTGCTAACTTTGGGGGTTTTTTTGTTCTTCTTTCTGTAATTGCTTTAGGTCTAAGGTTAGGTTGTTTATTTCAGATGTTTCTTGCTTCTTGAGGTAGGCTTGTATTGCTATAAACTTTCCTCTTAGAACTGTTTTTGCTGCATCCCGTAAGTTTTGAGTTGTAGTGTTTTCATATTCATTTGTTTCTAGGTATTTTTTTATTTCCTCTTTGATTTATTCAATGATCTCTTGGTTATTTAGTAGTGTATTGTTTAGCCTCCATGTGTTTGTATTTTTTACAGCTATTTTCCTGTAATTGGTATCTAGTCTCATAGCGGTGGGGTCGGAAAGGATACTTGATACGATTTCAGTTTTCTTAAGTTTACCAAGGCTTGATTTGTGACCCAAGATATGATCTATCCTGGAGAATGTTCCCTGATCACTTAAGAAGAAAGTGTAATTCTGTTGTTTTTGGATGGAATGTCCTATAAATATCAATTAATTTCATCTTGTTGAATGTATCATTTAAAACTTGTGTTTCCTTATTTATTTTCTTTTTGGATCATCTGTCCATTGGTGAAAGTGGGTGTTAAAGTCCCCTACTATGATTGTGTTACTATCGATTTCCCCTTTTATGGCTGTTGGCATTTCCCTTATGTATTGAGGTGCTCCTATGTTGGGTGCATAAATATTTACAGTTGTTATATCTTCTTCCTGGATTGATCCCTTGATCATTATGTAGTATCCTTCTTTGTCTCTTCTAATAGTCTTTATTTTAAAGTTTATTTTGTCTGATATGAGAATTGCTTCTCCAGCTTTCTTTTGGTTTCCATTTGCATGGGATATCTTTTTCTATCCCCTCACTTTCAGTCTGTATATGTCCCAAGGTCTGAAGTGGGTCTCTTGTACACAGCATATGTATGGGTCTTGTTTTTGTAACCATTCAGCCAGTCTGTGTCTTTTGGTTGGAGCATTTAATCCATTTACATTTAAGGTAGTTATCGATATGTATGTTCCTATTACCATTTTCTTAATTGTTTTGGGTTTGTTATTGTAGGTCTTTTCCTTCTCTTGTGTTTCCTGCCTAGCGAAGTTCCTTTAGCATTTGTTGTAAAGCTGGTTTTGTGATGCTGAATTCTCTTAGCTTTTGCTTCTCTGTAAAGGTTTTAATCTCTCCGTGGAATCTGAATGAGATCCTTGCTGGGTAATCTTGGTTTTAGGTTTTTCCCTTTCATCACTTTAAATATGTCCTGCCACTCCCTTCTGGCTTGCAGAATTTCTGCTGAAAGATCAGCTGTTAACCTTATGGGGATTCCCTTTTATGTTATTTGTTGTTTTTCCCTTGCTGCTTTTGATATTTTTTCTTTGTATTTACTTTTTGATAGTTTAATTAATATGTGTCTTGACGTGTTTCTCCTGGGATTTACCCTGTATGGGACTCTCTGCGCTTCCTGGACTTGATTGACTATTTCCTTTCCCGTATTAGGGAAATTTTCGACTATAATCTCTTCAAATATTTTCTCAGGCCCTTTCTTTTTCTCTTCTTCTTCTGGGACCCCTATAATTCAAATGTTGGTGTGTTTAATGTTGTCCCAGAGATCTCTGAGACTGTCCTCAATTCTTTTCATTCTTTTTTCTTTATTCTGCTCCCTGGCAGTTATTCACACCATTTTATCTTCCAGGTTACTTATCCGTTCTTCTGCCTCAGTTATTCTGCTATTGATTCCTTGTAGAGAGTTTTTAATTTCATTTATTGTGTTGTTCATCATTGTTTGTCTGCTCTTTAGTTCTTCTAGTTTCTTGTTAAATGTATCTTGTATTTTCTCCATTCAATTTCCAAGATTTTGGATCATCTTTACTATCATTACTCTGAATTCTTTTTCAGGCAGACTGCCTAGTCCCTCTTCATTTGTTTGGTTGGGTAGGTTTTTACCTTGCTCCTTCATCTGCTGTGTGTTTCTCTGTCTTCTCATTTTCTTAACTTACTGTGTTTGGGGTCTCCTTTTCACAGGCTGCAGGTTTGTAGTTCCCATTGTTTTTAGTGTCTGCCCCCAGTGGGTAAGGTTGGTTCAGTGGGTTGTGTAGGCTTCCTGATGGAGGGGACTAGTGCCTGTGTTCTGGTGGATGAGGCTGGATCTTTTCTTTCTGGTGAGCAGGACCGCGTCTGGTGGTGTGTTTTGGGTTGTCTCTGAACTTATTATGATTTTAGGCAGCCTCTCTGCTAATGGGTGGGGTGTGTTCCTGTCTTGCTAGTTGTTTGGCATAGGGTGTCTAGCAGTGTAGCTTGGTGATCATTGAGTGGAGCTGGGTCTTAGCGTTGAGATGGAGATCTCTGGGAGAGCTTTTGCTGTTTGATATTACACGGAGCTGGGAGGCCTCTGATGGACCAGTGTCCTACACTCGGCTCTCCTACCTCAGAGGCATAGGCCTGACACCCAACCGGAGCACCAAGACCCTGTCAGCCACATAGCTCAGAAGAAAAGGGAGAGAGAAAGAAAGAAAGAAAGAGAGAGAGAGAGAGAGAGAATTAAATTAAAAAGTTATTAAAATAAAATATAAGAAAAAAATTATTAAAAATTAGAAAGTAATTATAAAAAAAGAAAGAAAGAAGAGAGCAACCAAACCAAAACACAAATCCACCGGTGATAAGAACTGCTAAAAACTATACTAAAAAACAAAAACAAAAAACGGACAGCCAGAAGCCTGAGACAGATGGTAAAGCAAAGCCATACAGACAAAATCACACAAAGAAGCATACACATACACACTCACAAAAAGAGAAAAAGGAAAAAAAAAAAGGTATCTTTTGGGAAGTCTGAGGTCTTCTGCCAGCGTTCAGTAGGTGTTCTGTAGGAGTTGTTCCACATGTAGATGTATTTCTGATGTATTTGTGGGGAGGAAGGTGATCTCCATGTCTTACTCCTCCGCCATCTTGAAGGTCTCTGTTTCTTACAACGGATATAACTCAGGGACAGCCAGATGGGAGAGACGCACAAGGCAAGGCACATGGGGAAGGGGCTGGAAACTTCTATCTCTCTCTACAGGCATCACTATTGCAGCACCTGCCTACGTTCACTCTCCTGGAAGTTCTCTGAATGCTCCTGTTGTTAGTTTTTTTAGGCCCTTATTTTACTTGGATTTTTCTTTTGTGTGTTCCGCTAAATTTATCAATTTCTTTTCTTTTTTTTTTTTCTTCTTACTCCTTGAGTTTTTTGTCTTTGTTCTTTCTATAACTTCTTAAATGGAATGCTAGGGTGTTTATTTTCTTTGCTTCTATTAATATAGTGAAATCATTTATGACTAAAAAGTAATCTCATAAAGGTTTGGTCTCATCCTCTTTTTACTTTTATATTTAAATCTCAGCATCTCCTTCACAACCAAATAAATGTTTGGGGAAGTGGTTTTAAATATCTAAAGAGTTGGAAATATTAAGTTCTTTTTATTGTAAAGTTCTAGTTTTATTAGACTAAATTTAAAGGCAGATTCTGTTGTGAAATGTAATTTACACTTCTAAATTGTAGAAAGTAAAAGTAAATGTAGCATTTTGAAACATTTTTTAAAGTTCAATGCCAAAAAATATGTGACTTAGAAAATGAAATATATTTCTAAGTTCCAACATTATAAAGAATTGCCTTTTCTGTAGAATTTAATTGCTTTTTTAATTTGAAAAAGTGAATACTCTTTGTACCTCCACTGTTTATTTGTGTAAAAACTTCATCAGTGTGTGTCTCCCTGTCGACATAGCAGATTCTTTATCTTCAGAGAACATGTGTGATTCACCTGTGTGTTCTTTTTCCTCTCCTTTATGCAAAGCTCAATAGAAAATCGGTATTTTTGAAATTAGATTAAGTTGAAAGGAGAAGAGATAATGGATGAAACCGCATCACCTCCAAACACATAAAAAAATTTAAGTGTAAAAGTGATCTTACTTATCTTTCCATTATTTTCATATTATAAAGGACTAGAACTAAATGGAAAGAAAGAGTTGGAAAAAAATGCAAAGGAAAGGATCTGGTCTGATTTTCTCAAAGTTTTGATAAAGGCCCACCTTGGTGGAGAAATTAAGAAATACATTACTCTCTGTTTTCAAGAATTTTAAAGATTTTTGTGTATGTAGCTTCTGGGGGAGAGGGATATATGTGATATTTTATTAAGATATGAGTCATGTGAAATCTAAAAAAATACCTGATTAAGGTAAATTCATTCTTCTTTAGAATTTTGAAATTTACATAAAGACATCAGCTGTAATAGGCAACACAGATGAAGAGACTGTCCAGGATTCTATCAAAAGCAATATCCATGGTTTTAGAATTGATTTTACTCTTCAGTCCCTCTGAAAATGGAATCATTCAGAATTTACTTTAAATATTCATTCATTCATTTAGTCATTCATTCATTAAATACTTGCTGAGCTCCTACTATGTGCCAGGCGCTCTTCTCAGTAGGGGATGCAGCACTGATCAACTACAACAAAATCCCTTCCCTCATGAGACTTACAGGTGGTATCCTGAGCTGAAAGGAATGACAAGGAGCATGAAAGCACAGCATCGTGTGTTTCACCCATGAAAGTACAGGTGAGAAAAAACAGTATGAGAGCAAGAAGAAATGCCAGTCACTAGCAACAGTATGATAAGCTAGTAATAAATGTTTCCCAGAAAACAGAGTTCTGAGAAGCAAAGATCAGTAGGATCAGAGTACAGCAAAGAAGGAAACAGTTGGAAATGTAAGAAAATGAAAATGATTTGTTCTTATTTTCATAGGCTTTCATTCAGTGTCGGTTTTGGAAGCTCTTAATATCAACATAAATTACTGTTGTTCCCTAAATCCTAAAATGGATAAAGTGGAGAGTATTTAACTGAATGCTGGAGAACAAGATGTGAGCTGTTAAAATATGGTATAGAAGACAAACTAAGGATGTTCTTCATATGTTTTGAAGAGAAGGATGTTTCATGTGAAAGGTTGAAAATATTCAATAAAATGACCAATATAGAGATACAGATAAAGATACACATATACATATATAGATATACACATCTGGTGAGAAAGAATCATTTAAAATATCAATGCAGTTTTTTTTTTTTTTTTTTACTTTTTTTTTCTTCGGTACGCGGGCCTCTCATCGTTGTGGCCTCTCCCGTTGTGGAGCGCAGGCTCCGGACGCGCAGGCTCAGCGGCCATGGCTCACGGGCCCAGCCGCTCCGCGGCATGTGGGATCTTCCCGGACCGGGGCACGAACCCGTGTCCCCTGCATCGGCAGGCGGACTCTCAACCACCCGTGCCAACAGGGACGCCCAGTTATCTATTTTATATAGAAATAAATCTATTTGTGTCTCAAATGTTTTAAATTGCCCTTTATCATAAACTGCATTTGGGCTTCCCTGGTGGCACGGGTGGTTGAGAGTCCGCCTGCCGATGCAGGGGACACGGGTTCGTGCCCCGGTCCGGGAAGATCCCACATGCCGCGGAGCGGCTGGGCCCGTGAGCCATGGCCGCTGAGCCTGCGCGTCCGGAGCCTGCGCTCCACAACGGGAGAGGCCACAACGATGAGAGGCCCGCGTACCGAAAAGAATTTTTTAAAACATAGAATACTTTCAAGATGATTCTTTAATGAATAAATATTAGGTCAAGACATAAATAAATTCAGTGAATACATAGCTTTGTGTTTTTAGGCTGGTAAATTCATACCATGATACATGAATCAATACACACATAGAATGAGTAAGGAAAGGATGTGGGAAAGGAGTTGAATTATTTATTTTTTAATTGAGGATTTTTACAATTTTTTAGATATAATTGACATATAACATTATATTAGTTTCAGGTGTACAACATAATGATTCAGTATTTGTATATGTTGCAAAATGATCACCACAGTAAGTCTGGTTAACATTCATCACCACACATAGTTACAATATTTTCTTCCTATGATGAGAACTTTTAAGATGTACTCTTAGCAGCTTCCAAATATTCGATAATGTTATTAACTATAGTCACCATGCTGTACTTAACATCCCCAGGACTTATTTATTGTATAACTAGAAGTTTATACCTTTTGACCCCCTTCACCCATTTCACCCACCCCTCACCCCCTAGCTCTGACGACCACCAATCTCTTCTCTGATTCTGTAAGCTCATTTTTTGTTGCTTTTTTAAAATTCCACAGGTAAGTGAAATCATAAAGCATTTGTCTTTCTCTGTGAGACTTATTTCACTTAACATAATGCCCTCGAGGTCCAAGGTTCATCCATGTTGCCACAAATGACAAGATTTCCTTCTTTTTTGTGGCTGAATAATGTTCCATTTAATACATATTCTATTATGTGTATGCGTGTGTATTCTTTATATATTCATCCGTTGATGGACACTTAGGTAGTTTCCATGTCTTTGCTATTGTAAATAATGCTGCAATGAACATGGGAGTGCATAAATCTTGTCCAGTTACTGTTGTTTCCGTTGGATAAATACCTAGAAGTGGAATTGCTGGACTGTATGGTAGCTCTATTTTTAGTTTTTTGAAGAACCTCCATACAGTTTTCCAGATTGGATGCGCCAATTTACATTCCCACCAACGGTGTGCAAGCGTTCCCTTTTCTTCACATCCTCGCAAACGCTTGTTATTTGTTGTCTTTTTGATAATAGCCATTCTAACATGTGTGAGGTGATATCTCATTGTGGTTTTGATTTGCATTTCCCTGATGATTAGTGATGCTGAGCATATTTTCATGTACCTGTTGGCCATTGGTGTGTCTTCTTTGGAAAAATGTCTATTCAGGTCCTTAGCCCATTTTTTAATTGGATTGCTTGGCTTTTTGCTATTTTATTTTTTAATAAGGATCTAATGAAAGAGTGAACTCTTTATTCTAAAATATAGTTCAAAAGATTTTATAATGGAAGTTACTTCATGTCATGATGTGCTACTTTAGAAGTCATTTTATAAGGTTATCAGATTTGCAGGTAATTATTAGAAGGACTATAGGACAAATATGCATTGAGAGCTAGCTATGTATTGTGAATATTTTGAAATGTAGTTAAATAGGAGTAAATTAGCAAATATAAAATCATCCATGTGCCATTCCTTTCCAGTTAACCCCAAGGGTAAAGCCAAAACAATGACAGATCTACAAAGATGATTTGAAAATTAAGTCCCACGATTCCTGCTTTTACTGTCATTTATGTAAGACTAGAGATATTCCTCAAAAGGGCAACATGACAATGCAATTCCTGGGTAGGATTTTTAATAAGTATATTGAATTTAATTGGCCCAGTTGAATCTCCTTCTTCCATGAGCTTTCAAGCTCTCCCAATACTGTAAAGATCTAACTTTACAAAGGCCAGCAATGCCCTGATAACTGTTAGGAGAGTTTAAAGCAAATATATCACTTCTTTATACTTTCTGTGTCTCACCAATAATAAACTTCTGTAACCTATGCTACCCTCATTAAAACTCCTTCGTATTCGATCTTTCGTCATTCACTAATGGTTTCCAACCACATTGCAAGCTCTTGCAGTTTCACCATAGGGAACAGAGTTGGCCTTAATGCCCACTTGATTGACCGTTTGAAATGCATGCGGTGTGGGAACTGAGCAGTCAGTGATTTATGAAAGCTTAAGTGGATTGTTTCTGGGTTATCCTTGAGAACACATTTTATTCTACGTATGAACCTCTTTGTTGATAACACCTGGAAAATTCTTGGTCATAACCTATAGGTCGAAATATAAAGAAGCTAAAAAAATAGTAATTTCATTTGAAGATGTCTGTTAAAATCATCTGGTCTCTTAATAAACAATTGTTTACGTCTCTGTGGTTTAGGAGCATTAAACAACACTCTCTGTCATGGTGGCCGTGTCCCTAGAATGAAGGAATTTAGCAAGATATATTGAATCCATAGGCGTTTAAGCTTGCATCCATGCTTTGTCCAATGTGCAAAAAAAATGGGCATGTTTTAAAAAGAGACAAATGCCAAAGTACTCAAGTTTTATGGGCTCTTTTTAGCCTGAAGGTGATTGACAGAAGACATGACTCATATGCCACCTGGGTTCATAATGAAAAAAAAAGAAATCCTTTCCAAACTGCCTGTTGCCTTGCCTTTGTACCTGAGGAATCACATCCACCATGAAACATGGGCTCTCTGTCGTTACTGTTTGCAGGGAAGAAATGATAAGTCCAAAGGTTTTACCAGTCTGTTCATTCTAAATCACTGTGGCTGTTAGGGATTTCAGAAATATTTTACTGTGTGGAAAATATGAAAAATTTAAGCTCTAGCATGTTCTCTTCACTCTTTTAAAGCTTAATACTGAATGACTCAAAAGAATTCAGATAAGGGGAAGGCATTTTAAAGTTAATTGCTCCATTTTACAAATTGCGTTGCTCAGATTCAAGAATAAAAGCCATTTCCTAGTTTTTGTCAGGTACTTCTTTCACTGTGTATCAGTTGTCAACTTCATTCATAAAGTCTGCAAAGATTGAACAGCCTTATTATGCAGTTGTTTCTGGTAATGCCCTTCACTCTTGACTTTGCAAATTGAAATATGTTTTATTGATCCAGATGCATTAAGTGTTTCAGACACTCTTTAGCATATTCCACCTTGCTCGCAGCTACTTTAGGAATGCCTACTTGAACATAAACGATGACTGTCCCTTGATTAAACCCTTGCCTTCCAATAATGGCTTTTAAATGGTCAAAATGATCATGAGTCATCATACATTCCCAAAATATTTTTTAGCACTTGAGTAAAAAAAAATACAGAGGGATTTTTAGGTTTGAAGTGGACCTTTTTTGATGTGCAACTTCATTGTGAAATGCATTCAGAAATTACATAACTCAGTTTTACATCAAATATTTTTATTTAAGCTTCAGATGAATTACTATTGTCAAAACACGTTAGACAAGAATTTCCTTCACTATATGTGGACAAAACAGACTATAAGCGAGATAAACGCACATTAGTCTAATATATCAATGTGTCCTATGAAACCTAGTCAACATTAGTGGGGTTTTGGTAGCAAATGAACCTTTTTTCAGATTCACAACACACACGCGTGCATGCGCGCACGCGCGCGCGCGCGCACACACACACACACACACACACACACACACACACACAGGCTTTATTCGCAGATAAACTTATCTGTTTATAGATTGACCAGTGGGTAAAATAAGAGAACATCTCTTTATATCGCCTTTTTACATTATAACTAGCTTTCTCTCCCATCATTGATTATATAAATTTTCAAACACACTGAAAAGCTGTAAGAAATTTTACAGTGAATATCCCTAAACCCACCTCTTAAGAGTCGATAATTAGGGTTGTGCTGTATTTGCTGTGGCACATATCTGCCCACATGTCCATCCAACAATTTGTCATGTGTATTTGGTAGATTTCAAAGTTAGCTGCAGACATCGGTACTTGTTCCCCTAAATATTTCAGCAAACATATCATTGTAACTCATTTTTATGTTGTTGTGGTTTTCTTTTTTAATAGTTTCCAAGAGGGGATCATTTCAGGAGATCTTAAGTATTACAAACTACTGAAAATTTTAGTCTAGCTGTTCTAGCTTCCGCAAAGATCTAATATTCTCCATTCTCTTTTTGGCTACATCCATCCACTGCTCCCTTGAGACCGATGCTAACTGACCTAACTCTGTGTTTCCACCTCTGTTCCTTCTGCTTCACCACACTGATTTTTTTAGGCAGCCATGAATCAGTTAGAGTTCTTGAACCAAGGTGCTCGTAGCTGCGTAGGTTGTATGAGATCACTACCAGCAAGACAATTGGCAGCCATAGAATATTGCAGACCATGAAAGGCAGGGATGGTTGACAAAGTGTCTAACGCAGTGTCTGTGACACCTAGATGGTGCTTGATCAACGTTTATGGGTGGGAGGTTGGAAGCAGAGAGGAAAGGAGAGAGGGGGGAAGGGAAAGCACAAGCTAAGACAGTAAGTGAAGGCTTCTTGGAAGAGCTGACATTTATCTGAATGAGATTTCATAAAGAGAGTAGGCAAGGCTCATCTCAGTAGAAAATGTTAAGCAAACCCTCAGCTGAACATAATCTCTACAGCACATTGAAAGAAATGAGGGCTTCCCTGGTGGCGCAGTGGTTGAGAGTCCGCCTGCCGATGCAGGGGACACGGGTTTGTGCCCCGGTCCGGGAAGATCCCACATGCCGCGGAGCGGCTGGGCCCGTGAGCCATGGCCGCCAAGCCTACGCGTCTGGAGCCTGTGCTCCGCAACGGGAGAGGCCACAACAGTGAGAGGCCCGCGTACCGCAAAAAAAGAAAAGAAAAGAAAAGCAACGAATCCCTTGCTAAATGAAAAGTAGAGCTGGCCAGTGTGTTCTTTGTGGCAGCAAGTTGATTGGAGAAATCTTCCTGAAGACAAGTAGCATTCAGGGGTGTCTTTAAAACTTAGATGATTTTGTAGGCGTCTGCTTTAAGGACTTGAAAATCAGATAGAAGCCACAGGGTAGAAATGAGTGAGTGGCGAGTTTGGGGCAAACAGAAAGTTGCTAAAGCAAGATGGATAACTTTCAGCCACTGATCGCAGTATTTATTTTTTTTAAATGGTAATATCTCAACACACTTCCCAAAGGGAAAGAACCATTTTTATTTGGAACAAGAATCTCCTTACATTTAGTATATGAAAACTAAGGCGCCTTTCCCAAATTGATTTACAAGGATACTCTGACAAACAGGCAAAAATACTAGTCTGTTGCCTAAAGATGAGAAGATGAGATTTATTGCTTTCAAGATGAAAAAGATGAAATAATCCAAAAAATTGCATGTGTATATAATTTAAAATTATATATATATAAAATACCAAGATAAAAATAAAACATCCTTCTAAAATTTATCATATAATTCCAAAAGGTTTTGAAGTTACAAGCTAGGTCTTAGGAAACTGAACTAATATGTACCATTTGTTTTTATTTATTTATATTATTTAAAAATTACTCTTATTAGTTAGTGATGCCAGAGGCTCTCTATGAATAATTTGGGCTATCACTTGAAGTGCTTTCTTTTTTAACCTTGTCCAGGTCCATGAAGAGACCTTGAGGGAAGCTGGATAAGCATAATGAATGACAGTACAGTCAGACTTTCTAGTTCAATTGGACATAAAAATTAAAATAATTTATCAGATGACAAAGAGTTTAATTATCCATAAGTCTTTAATCATGTTTTATTACTATCTCTCTGAAATCTTAGATGTTTTAACATGATCTGAACTTGCTTTGGACATTACCTAGTGTGGTCCCTAGTCAGTTAAACGATCTAGGTGTTAAAATGTTTATGTTTAAACAATTTGTATGCTATAGAAATATGGCTATAAATATGTGTACAAGGTAGAGGTTATATAGTTCTCACCGTATCCATCTCTTATTGGTTGCCTTAGAGCAAGATGACTTCAAATGAATTCACTCAGTGATGCACTGGTCATTTTATTAGACAGCAAGAAAGCATCAACAGTGAAATTCATTGACTGGTTTTCAAGAGCTCTCACAAACTGGCATCCTTGTGATTTCACAATATTGCACAGCCAAATGGTGGTGTTCTTTAATCATACATACGAATGCATTCACTCTAAGTATATATTAGATCATCCCTTTCCTTCTCCACACATCCCCTTTTAGAGCTGGCTCTTACTTTTTATTGTCACTTGAATCCAATCAAAGAACATCCAAAAGGAATAGTAAGAGTAAGTAGTAAAAAGGAATAGTTCGTAAGTAGTTGAGTATGTGCTCTAGAATCAGACTGCCTAGACTCCTGTGTTTGTTCTTCCACTCACTAGCTATGCAACTTGCAGCAAGTTACTTAACCTTTCTGTGCCTGAGTATTTTCATTTGGAAAAGAAGAGATAATTGTACTTGCTTCATACAGTTTGCGGGATTTTGTTTTAATCAAGGTAAAATTTATATAGCATAAAATTAACCACTAACCCTTTTAAAGTGTACAGTTCAGTGACATTTAGTATGTTCACAGTGTTAGTAATGATCACCTCTGTCTAGTTTCAAGTTCTTTTCATCACCCCATAAAGAAACCTTGTACAAATTAAGCAGTCACTCCCGATTCCCCTACCCCCAGCCACTGGCAGCCACCAGTCTGCTTTCTGTCTCTATGGATTTATTCTGGATATTTCATATAAATGAAATGACACGATAAGTGACCTTTTTTGTCATGCTTCTTTCACTTAGCCTATTTTCGAGGTTTGTCCGCATGGTACCGTGTATCCGTACTTCATTACTTTTTATGGCTGAATAATAATCCATTGTATGGAAATACCACATTTGTTTATCCATTCAACAGTTGCTGGACATTTGGGTTGGTTCTCTCTTTTGACTGTTAGAAATAATATTGCTGAGAACATTTGTGTACAAGTTTTTGTGTGGACATATGTTTTCATTTCTCTTGCAGTAGAGTTACTGGATCATATGGCAACTCTATGTTTAACCATTTGAAAAACTGCAGGACTGTTTTCCAAAGTGGCTGCACCATTTTACACTCCCACCAGCAATGTATGAAGATTCTAATTTCTTCATATCCTTGCTAACACTTGTTATTTCCATTTTATTTTGATTTTTTTTTTTTTTTTTTTTTACTATAGCTATCCTAATGTCCAGGAAGTAGTACCTCGTTGTGGTTTTGATTTGCATTTCCCTAATGATGAATGAGGTTGAGCGTGCTTTTCACATGCTTGTTGATCTTGTACCATTTTATATAAGAATTGAATGAGCAAATAATATTTATATAGTGCATACTACATGTCATACTACATTGTACTAAGTTATGTATATAACTAAGTTCTATTTATATAAAAGTGTGTGTATATATATAATACACACATATAATCACTGAATCTCAAAATAGGTATAGTATTTTTATATATAAGGTATTTAGAACAGTACTTTGCAGATAGTAAATGTGAGTTAGAAGGGAAAGCCAGAGAGAACAAGCATAGGAAAGAAGACCGTATCTTCCTTCTCTTACTACGCCATTGATTAACGTTTATGACTGACTACCCAAAGATATCAAAATTGTTTCTCCTCTTCTCTCTGTCATACAGGAATTCACCAGAAGTAGGACAGCTACTTCATTGCTTTTGGTTCATCAGCAGTGAGGATGTTGTTCTTAGGGTGGAGCAGAGTGTTTTTAAGGTTCTGTATTCTAGTGGCACTGATATTTTTAGCCAGTCGGGATCCAGAGATGAACTTCACTCACTTTAAATGAAACTCATGTAAACTGCTATGGGGAAAATGTGCACCTTTATTTCTCATACCCAGTCGTAATTTTGAGAAGGAGTGAGCACATGACTATTATATTCTTCCTTTAGCATTTGCATATGACTCGAAGATTTGGTGGCTCCGTCTATCACAGTCCATTGATAGTTGCTGGAAATATAAGCTTTGCCATTAGCAGGGACATTTCAACAAACCAACACAACCTAATTTTTCAGAAATGTCTGATTCAGCTATGAGCAAACAGTAAGGTGCCAAGTATGTACCTAACGTCAAAGGTTAATCTAAAAGTATTTAGCAACAGACATGGCTTGGTTATTACTAACCAATCCAAAAAGATTCTGGCCTTGAACAGTGGCGTGGCCATGACAGTGTGTGTCAGCCAGATGCATGCTTATGTAAGATCGCTCTTTCTCTTCCGTACTTAGATCCTCTTTTATGAATTAAAGAGGCAGGGGTATATTGGGGAGTACTAGAGCCAGACAGACTTGGTTTTGATTCATACTTCGGGCGTCAAGCAGTCTGGCCTGTGGCAAGGCCATTTGGTTACTGTAAAATGGATATAATAACAACTATTTTGCAAGATCGTTGTAAAAACTACATGGAGTAGATAAAAAGAATCCAGGAGGGCTTCTGAAACAGAGTAGGTACTCAATATGTCACAACGGTAGTAATTGTCCTTGTGGTTACTGTGATTCGTATCTGGCCAAAATCATTTTGACCTCAAGTGGGCGTTAAAAGAGCTTCAGAAAGACTCTCAAACCCAGCCTCAAACAATGCAGAGGCCGCAACGTGCAGCCCAAAGAATTTGACAGCAGTTGGAAAGGAAATCTATCTCTAACTCATATGTGGCCACAATGAGGAGAAAGCTGCTAAGGAATTGGTCGGTGGTGGAAATTGCTCAGGGAGTTGGAGCTGAGCACTAAACTTAAATCAGAGAATCTCTGGCCAAGTTTCTGCTCTTCATTCACTAGGTCTGTGACTTGGACAACTCAATCACTTAACATAAACAGAAGCCTGTTCTTTCATTTATAAAATGGAACCATAATAATGCCTATGAAAGTTCATTGTAAACTACAGGGTATTATACAAAAACATTAATGTTATTAAATGTATGAATACCTACATTTCTGCCTTTAACAATAAGCACAGTATCAAAAGAATACAGAGATTCCTTTAAAAATTAAAAATAGAACTACCATACAATCCAGCAACTCCACTGCTGGGTATTTATCCAAAGAAAATGAAACCACTAATTTTAAAAGATACATTTACCCCTATGTTCATAACAGCATTATTTATAATAGCCAAGATATGGAAGCAATCTAAGTGCCCATCAGTAGATCAGTAGATGAATGGATAAAGGAGATATATATAGAGAGAGAGAGGAATATTACTCACATAAGAAAGAATGCAATCTTGCCATTTGCAACAACATGGGTGGACCTAGAGGGTATTATGCCTAGTGAAATAAATCAGACAGAGAAAGACAAATACTGTTATGATTTCACTTATATGTGGAACCTAAAAAGCAAAACAAATGAACAAACATAACAAAACAGAAACAGAGTTAATAGATTCAGAGTAAAGAAAGATGGTGGCCAGACGGTAAGGGGGCGGGGAGAGGAAAGAAATAGGTGAGGGACATTGAGGTATAAACTTCCAGATGCAAAATAAATGGGTCACGGTGTGAAATGTACAGTGAGGAATGTAGTCAGTAATTATGTAATATCTTTGTATGGTGACATTGTAACTAGACTTACCTTGGTAATCATTTTGAAATGTATAGAAATATAAAATCACTTCGTTGCGTAACAGGAACTAACATAGTGTTGTAGGTCAGTTATGCCTCAAAAACAAACAAACTCGTAGAAAATGAGATCAGATTTGTGGTTACCAGAAGTGGGAGGGCCGTGGGGGGAGGAGGAATTGGAGAAAGGTGGTCAAAACATACAAGTTTCCAGTTATAAGATAAATAAGTACTAGGGATGTAATGTACAACATGATAAATATAATTAACATTTTGTATGTTATATATGAAAGTTAAGAGTAATTCCTGAGTTCTCATCACAAGGAAAAGTATTTTTCTATTTCTTTAATTTTGTATCTATATGAGATGATAGATGTTCACTAAACTTACTGTGATAATAATTTCATGATGTATATAAGTCAAATCATTATGTTGTAAACCCTAAACTTATACAGAGCTGTATGTCAATTATATCTCAATAAAAGAGGAAGAAAAAATAATTTTAAGAATGTAAGCCTTCTAAAACTGTAAATTATAAATATGCTTGTCCATCAATTATTCCTAAATATACAGATAGCAACTGATAGGGTGGAATTGAGAAATTAGTCTGTGCAGCTCAAATTCTTCTTTTTTTAATTATTGAAGTATAGTTGATGTACAATGTTGTGTTAGTTTCTGTTGTACAGCAGAATGATTCAGTTTAAATATATATATGTGTGTGTGTATATATGTATGTGTGTATATCTATGTATATAAGCATATGTATAGATATACACACATACATATATATATATATTCTTTTTCACATTCTTTTCCATTATAGTTTATCACAGGATATTGAATATAGTTCTCTGTGCTATACAGTAGAACCTTGTCATTTATCCATACTATATATAGTAGTTTGCATTTGCTAATCCCAAACTCCCAATCCAACCCTCCCCCGCACCTCCTCCCCCTTGGCAACCACAAGTCTGTTCTCTATGAGTCTGTTTCTATTTTGTAAATAAGTTCATTTCTGTCATATTTCAGATTCCACATATAAGTGTTATCACATGTTTGTCTTTCTGACTTACTTCGCTTAGTATGATAATCTCTAGGTCCATCCATGTTGCTGCAAATGGCATTATTTCATTCTTTTTATGGCTGAGGAGTATTCCATTGTATATGTATGTACCACATCTTCTGTATCCATCCATCAGTGGACATTTAGGTTGTTTCCATGTCTTGCCTATTGTAAATAGTGTGCAGCTCAAATTCTTAGCATCAAATATGTAGGTGGTAGCATTTATCTAAGAAATTTGAAGCATTTCAAATATCTTTTAAATTAATCCCTAGAAGTTTCACTCACATCTATTATTTTGTTCTTATCATATCCTTTGAGCACTGTTGTTATTATTCATATTCAGAGGTTAAGAAAATTAAAGACCAAAGAAGTATAGTCTCCAGTATCTCACAGGTCACTTAGTGGAGTAATTATGACTAAAATTTAGAGGGTTTTTTCTTTCTATAATTAATATCTATTATAAGTAACATTCAGTTCATGTCCATTAGTATATTTTATGAGTCAGGCCTTCTGCTAGACCGTAGGAATTCAACGTGAAGAAAAAGAAGCTGTGGAGCTTAGGAAGGAGAAGGAACTGTTAGTCCAGTAACCACACAATTAAACATAAAATCACAATTGGAGAGGTGTCTTTGAAAGCAAGTGTTTTGGTATTTTGAGAGCCTGCAGTGGGAGATTGATGTAGATGGGGAATCAGGAAAGATTTCCCAAGGAAGTGATGATGGAGTTGAGATCTAAAGGATAAATTTATATTGATTCAGCAAGACCAAACAGAAAGCCAATTCCAGGCAGAAGAAACAGTATGAACAGCATGTGTTGAAAAGAAACAAGGCCAGTGTTAGAGACTGAAAGAGAACTGAGGCACTGGAGTGCAAGAATGGTGCAGAGAAAGGTCCAAGATGAGGCTGGAGAGGTACAAGGGTCAGCTTGTCCAGGGTCACACAGGGCTTGTAATTGTTCATGTGACCAAGTGGGACAAGGCAGGGGTAAGACAATGTTGAGTGATGTGTCTAAGGTCACATGAACTTTGTCCCCTCTCCATAAAGACGTAGCAGAGCTCCTGAGAGCCGAAAGCACATCTCTAAAGCCCTTGGAAATGTCCCTGAGAAATTCAGCTCTTCCAATCCAGTGTTTGATATTGTTTTCTTCTTCTGGGCCTTCTTAGTTCACATAATTTTAGTAAGGATTAAGCTGACCAAATCATTAAAAAGTGAATAAATGTTTTAGTGGAAAGAACAAAAATGGTTTTAGGAGAGATGAACAGTTTTGTAGATAGGACATTGAATTCTCTGAAATAAACCTCTCTTTTGAGACTGTGGAGCCCAGAGCCATCAGGGAAATCCAACAGAACAGCTTAAACAGTAAATCAGCCTTCCTCTCTGGTTTTCTGGTTTGCAGTAGGGGAATGGCATGACACTATCCAGACCCCAGCCTCTCAGTTTAGACAGGAGTGCTTGTTTCAATGAAGGCGCAAAATTAAGGAAAAGATTGCAAAGCCTTCTGAAGTCTGTGGAATTCTCTCATGATTTTGTGAATGTTACCTACTATGTAAACCCTAGAGGAAGTTTGCTAAGTTTCTCAATAACTATGAAGACTTTTAGGAAAAAAACAACTTTTATGCTGGTTTATTTTCCTCTTATCTGAGAAATCTAGGGTATTAAAAAGGAAGCTGTATCAGAAAATTGAAATGTCCCTGCAGCATAACTGCTTGGACAGTCATCATCCCTTTGACTTTATTTACCCATAAATTGAAGAAAAACATTCATAATCACAGGTTTATCAAAATAATCAGTGCAGTGGTGACTGTACTTTGGAAGTCATTAAGTGACAATTCCAATGACATGGTTATTTTTAATTCTTTTCTTTGCTAAGTCCCAAGAGGATGGTAGAACACACAAAAAAATAAGAATTGACATGTAAACATAGCACTTGGAGGTAGAGATTTTCAGGTAGAGTGTGTTTGAACATGTAGACAAATAATTAACTTTAATGTTTTGATAGTTATTCATTTGATTTCTATAAGTGGCCTATTAGTAACATGTTGTGAAAATAAATATAACAAAGACTCACACACTGTTTCATAAAGCAGAAAGAAAAACGAGGAGCTCATAGGCTCTGAATCACGTAAGTGCAGCCCACACTCACAGAACCTTCTTTCCATTAGGCTGTATACATCACAGCATAGATTCCCATGAAATTAAGGGGCACTTTTAGGAAAATTATCACAACAGTTTTCTAATTTATTTTCACCCCTATAATTCTAAATGAAATGCTTGTGGAAAAAAAAAAAAGATTCACAGAAAAATGTCCCTAACGTTTGGATCATTAAGGTGGATGTTAGGTTACAGAATCCATATTTACATAAATATTTTTGAGCCTCAGGATGGATGTCAGGAGGCGTTTTTACCTGGAGGGAACTTGCAGTCAGTTGATGAGTCTTGGAGTGGGTGGTAGGAGGCTGAAAGAGGATGGAGCGACACCTGGGCTTGTTCGGCTCCAAACGGTATACTCCTAATGGCTAAACCACAGCATCTCATATTATGTAGGTTCGTAAATTGCAAGGCAGAAACACTTTGTATATAAGCTTGGACCCTGTTGCTCTGAAAGCAGAATGACATGCTCGCCATCCTCTGAGAGTATGGAGACAGTGGCTGGTCTTTATTCTGGCTATCACTGCAGCGCCTGCAGTGACCCAGTCATCATCTTTTGAGATCCTCAGAAGCCAGGGCCACTTTCTGTCTGTTCCTTCCGTGTGGGCAGCTCAGACTCAGAATCCCCAAGAGCAGAACACATCAGATCCTGAGTCACTTTGCAGTATGAATGACCTCACTGGCCAGAACCTTGCAGTATGAATGATCTCACTGGCCAGAACCTTAGCCCAGCCAGTTGACATCACCCAGTAGAAGCATTCTTGTCTAATCAGTAATAAACAGGGTAGCAAATAGAACCACTGATGGCTGGTTCCTAAAAATGGGAACATGGAAAGCATGGAGTCACTATCCCCATTACTACTAACATTGTTCTAAAGTTACTGCAATCAAAAAAGAAACTAGATCTGAAAGTTTTTTTACTTGATTCTCTTGGATTCTCTAAGTATAGAATGATATGCAAATTAAACTATCCAAGATCTCATTTTTTATCTATCGGACTGGAGAAGATTAACAAGCATGGTGACACATTATGTTGTCAAGAGTGAGAAGAATCTGGCACTCTCATGTGTTGCTGATGGGAGTGTAAATTGATACATCTTCTAAGATGGAGAATGTGACAACATCTATCACAATTACAAGTTCATTTCTAGGAATACTTATGCATGTTACATAAGTACAGAATGAAGAATGTACACTGCAGCATTGTGTGTAATAGTAAAAACACAGAAAACACTAGTGGCCACTAGTTGATTAAATCATGACCCACCCATGAAGTGGAGTCAGTGCAGTCATAAAGAGAATGAGGAATCTCCTTGTGAAAGGACATGGAATTATTCTCCTCTGTGATATTCTAAATGAGAAAAAGCAAGATGGAGAACAATATCTATAGTAGAAACGCTTATATGTGTACAGCATGCCCCCATTTGGATGAAAAGAAGAAAACAGAATCTGTAAACTTACATATGCATAAAATATCTCTAAAAGAATCACTAGACGCTGAAAACATTGGTTGCCTGTGGCGTAGAACACCGGGTGTCTGGGAGTTAAGGATGTCAGGGAAACATTTCCATTTGGAGTTCTTAAATTGTGAACCATACGAATATATTACCTTCTCAAAAATAAATGAATAAAATGTAAATTAAAGAAGGAAGGGGAAGGCAGAGGAAGAGTGGGGGAGTATGGCAGGAATTTAGAGATGAGTGGCTGGTCTGGTCCAAGTAGCTGGAAGGACACATCACCTGGAGAAGGAGTAAGGGCAGAGAGGAGCAGTGTGCGCGTTCCATGTGGTGGGAAGGCTGGAGCAGAGGGGTAGGGCTGGGAAAGTGCAGGAGGGAGAATGTTCAAAGGGCAACAGCGACTCAAGTTTGACCAGAAAGAACAGAGCAAGAATCAAAGGTAGAGGACTTCCCCGGTGGCGCAGTGGAGAAGACTCTGCACTCCCAATGCAGGGGACCCAGGTTCGATCCCTGGTCAGGGAACTAGACCCCACGTGCATGTTGCAACTAAGAGTTTGCATGCCACAACTAAGGAGCCCGCCTGCCGCATCTAAGACCCGGTGCAAGCAAATAAATAAATATTAAAAGAATAAAAAGAATCAAAGGTAGAAACATTGGGGCAGCATTGCGTAGGGCATTTGACAGCAGGCTTGAAGGGGCTGCCTTTTACTTGGTAGACAATGGGAAACCATCAGAGGCTTTTCATTAGAGGCAACGTGATCAAAACTGTTCTGTTAAAAGCTTAACCTGTTACCAATGGAGGTGATAAATTTAAAAGAAAAGACATTGCATGTCAGCTCCTTGAGCACAGAAACTCATGCTGGTTCAGCCCTGCAGCCCCTGTGCCTAGAGCAGTGCCTGGTGCAGAGTAGGGAGACATTCAGGCAGGACTAGCTAAGGCATTACCATGTGCTAGACACTGTTCTAGAATGTTCCATGAGGGCCTGGTTTAATTCTGGCAGCAAACGTATGAGGAGGCTTCTGCTGTTGTCCTCATTTTATAGATGGAAGAAATTGAGGTTGGGAGGGTGTAAAAATACTTGCCCAAAGTCACAGCCAGGAAGGGTGGAGCCTGGATTCACCAAGCATTCTGGCTGTAGAGTCTGTGCTCTTGAAGTACATTGAACTCTGTTTGAAATACCTTTGTAAACGAGGATGGTCACAGTGTACCTGAAGAGGAAAGCATGGATTCAGAAAAAAAGGAATACAACAGCACACACTGAGCCTGGCAAAATTAGGGTGACATCCTTACACTTGCCATTAAATTAGGTAATGAATGTGGAAGCTGTTTAAGGAAAAAGAAATGATAATACAGCATATTCCTTCCTTCATTCAACAAATATTATTAGTCATTTTGTGCAAGGAAATTCATTTGACTGGATATAGAATGAATAATAAATACTAACCCCACTGTTAAGAATTGTCTATGAAAAATAATAAATATCATTTATTTTTATGCACCTAGGATTAATAAACCTTTACCTGGGATTTTGCCTGCACCATGCTATTGGATCCAGTGATCATGGGGTACACTAGATAGCACTGCCCCCATTTTACATAGGAAGGATGGGTACTCATCCATGAAAAGTGCTGTGCCAGGGGTCCTGCAGTTAGTGTGTGGTAGAGCCGCAGGGAAATGTGTGTGTCTGACTCTGGACCCCTTGGCTGAAGCCCCAGGCCAGCCCCTGCGGCCTCCCCTTCCCTGCCAAACTCAGAGTAGGACTGCTTGCACAGAGCTCCTTTCTAGCCCAGAGCTCCAACCCAAAACCTCAGTGAGGCACCCGCAGAATGAGGGGACATTGCTCAAATCGAAATAAAATTAGAAAACAAATAAATATAACAAAATACCTTTTCCCTGACACCAACCCAAGAGAGGACTTTTCTTTTTTTCCTGTTTTACACTGATACAGAAAGTTTATTTCAGTTGTACTTCATGGTTTCCTTATCTGATATTAAGATATATTGTAATTTTTTAACATCTTTATTGGAGTATAATTGCTTTACAATGGTGTGTTAGTTTCTGCTTTATAACAAAGTGAATCAGCTATACATATACATTATCCCCATATCTCCTCTCTTTTGTGTCTTCCTCCCACCCTCCCTATCCCACCCCTCTAGATGGTCACAAAACACTGAGCTGATCTCCCTGTGCTATGCGGCTGCTTCCCACTAGCTATCTATTTTACGTTTGGTAGTGTGTATATGTCCATGCCATTCTCTCACTTTGTCCCAGCTTACCCTTCCCCCTCCCTATGTCCTCAAGTCCGTTCTCTACATCTGCGTCTTTATTCCTGGAGAGGACTGTTTTTAAATGAAGATTGTGCTGAGGACAGCAAAGCCTGAACATACAAAATCAATGGTTATATGATCATGTTCTGCATATTTGAAAAGTGAATCAGGGCTTCCCTGGTGGCGCAGAGGTTGAGAGTCCGCCTGCCGATGCAGGGGACACGGGTTCGTGCCCCGGTCTGGGAGGATCCCACATGCCACGGAGCGGCTGGGCCCGTGAGTCATGGCCGCTGAGCCTGCGCGTCCGGAGCCTGTGCTCCGCAACGGGTGAGGCCACAACAGTGAGAGGCCCGCGTACCGCAAAAAAAAAAAAAAAAAAAGTGAATCAGATCGTAAGAAATAGGAATATACCCACTAGGAGTAGGGCATTTTCTGTGACACTGAAAGTCACATACAGTATACAACTGTCTTTCTTTCATGATAAAAGAACTTACGAGTGTACCCAGAGAAATATGGCATATTTTTATAGCTATGTCTGTAGCCACGCCCACTTGGGGCTCCGAACAACACACGACCTCCTATGTTATCTTCCATCTCCCCTCCAAAGGTAGCCTTAGATGCGCTGTGGAACTGGCAAAACCTCCAGGCCCCAGAAGTGATGGGGGTGCCGGGTCGCTCCTGGTAATCAGTGTCATTTCATGAGCACTTTGGAGGCACCTGCCGTCACCTGTCTTACATTCAGCTAGACATGGGTGAGCCAAGGAGGAAAATGAGGCAGAAGCCCCCCGACGATGTGCCCATGGCACCCCTCCTCCAAGCGCTTCCTTATCTTTCCCTCTCCCGTCCTCCATGCACTGTAAACAAATATGAAACGTGGGCCTCTGAAGGAGTTCGCAGGAAAGTACTACTGTGTGGGCAAGAAATTAAACTGCTCGGCAATAGCCTTGGATGCTTTCAGAGGAGAATATTAGGGAACTACTACAGCATGTTGCTGTAAGTGGTCTCTGGTGACCTTAAATGATAATGTGGCATCAGGGTACCCTAGTACAAACCTCCACTGGGCATGTTTATTTTACACCTGTCGCCAAATACCATGTGTATTTACTCATGTGGTGTAGCTGGACTGCCACCCAGAGCCCACGTGGAGGGGCTGTTCTCCTCATTGTCTCTGTCTCTGTCTCTGTCTCTCTCTCTCTCTGTAAGTGGCAGCTCCTGACCTTAAATGATAAATTAGATAAAAGATATTTCAACGGAAACACCCAAACAAAGCTCACTTTACTGTGAATGCTACCCTGCTGCTTTGCCTCACCCACACCTTCAAGCCAAGTCTGTGACCCCATCCTAGGAAGTCCTCAAGTTCATTCTCAACCACCATCCAATACTCAAAATCCTCCTTTACCACCCTCCTCCCTGCCTCCCTGCTCAACTGAATAAAAGAAGATCCAATACTTCCAGCCATGCACCAGGGGAAAGACCCCAGAGCCTGGAGCCCCATCTCGGCCTTGGGGGAAGGGTAGGTGAATTAATGAAAGTATGGTGCTGAGACAGGAGCCTTTGCTGCTTAATGAGCCCTGTTGTTATCACCTATGAGACAACTTCATGTCTTTGAGCTTCAATTTCAAGATTGAGAAAATGTGGACAATAGCCTGCTTCTCATGAAATAAAAATACCCGTGAAATCGCTTTGTAAACCTTAGGTCAGGTTCCCGGGAAACAGAGCCTGTGGTGAGAATTCCTGTGCCTGGAAGGGTTGGGGCAGTGTTCTCAGGAGCTGAGCAGGGGTGCTTCTTGGCTGGAACCTGTTTCCACCCAGTCCCAGGAGAGCCCTGGAGCCCACCTGCACTGCAGACTTGGCCCCCACCCCAAGGCAGGGCCCCAGGTGAACCACTGTAAGTTATCAGCCCTAACACAGCAGGGCAGTAGGGAGGGACGCTGTGTAGCACTGGAACATGAAGAGGGTGTGTGCAAGTGGGGTCTGCGCGCCGCCCCAGCACCATGCGCCGAGAGGAGCCATGGCACGTGATACTACAGATTGTCAGCCACACACAAGGCAGTGTGATGCAGACTGAAAGCTGGGCTCGGAGGAAGATGAAAGAGTTGAGAATTGGTCCAGAAACAATGGTGGGAGGCAAGTCAGAGGGATGCTTTTTCAAGCCCCAGGAATGAGCCAACAGTTCTTCCCCACTTCCGGCTCTAACCTCTCCGTCTGAAAAGAACACGCAGTCAAAAACAGCCTTGCAGCCTGGAACATAATAATTAGCCAATTAGGTGGAACAGAGAATTCACCTGACCCCGAGACCTGCAGCTTCCTTTGAGGAGGCCTGGCTCATCCCATCCACACCCGAGGGCTGCTTCCTCCCTCTGACCCCCAGAGCCCTAAATTTATACTTATTACAGTATTTATGGCCTCTTGGTAGGTATTCTCTCTTCCTGTGCGTATGTCATCATTTGCCCCAATTGTGAATTCCTGTAGGAAAGGGCTGTGTCTAAAATTTTTATATGCCTTGTTCTACGTGGATATTTGGTAACTATTCACTGATGGGACATAAATTCCTTAATTACTGGAGTGCCAGAGGTTTCAGGCATCTGGAAAGGAGGGGAGAGTCTGTGAAGGGGAGAAGCCCTTGCAGTCACGTTCAACTCGTTTCTTGGTTTCAGGTGCATTGTCTTCTATTCAGAATGGGCTGTTGGGGCTTATTGTTTCCACTGCCATGTATCCTTTACTATTTGAGAGCCATTCTGGCATTCTTCTTGGCCAGTTACTCCTTGGTTCTCAAAGCCGAATAGGATAAGGGAACATTCTATGAGGCTCTCCTGGGAAGATTCTCAATGTGTAAATCGCACAGTCTTTGCACACGAGGAGTTTATTATCTAAAGAAGGAAAGAAAAGGTGTTTGCGTACAAGGCTGACAGAAGGAAGTAGACCTACAAGTCACATATGCTGTACAGTCACAGGTTTAGACCTAGGGACATTAGGAGAGGTGAGAAGCAAAGAGCTGAGCGTTTCCATTTCCCAGGCACCTTACAGTTGTCCAAATAAGTGGAGTTACCCCTTCCGGGCAGGGAGGACAGATGAAACCTCGTCTGTTAGTTTCCTGTGCAGGCCTTCGATTAAGTCATATGATAAGGATTAATATTGTTTGTTGAGTGTCAGCAAGGTGCCAGACATCTGACGCCATCCCTTCCTGTGAGTGCTAGGACAGACGAACAATTCAAACACAAAATGGATCAGCTGATGCGATGGCTCCATCTCAGAGGTGAGCTGTTTCAGGGTTCCAGGGACTGGTTTTGTTGTTTGTTCTTTAGATACTTTTCCCCACATTCTCACCTGGCGTTCTGGAAGGAAGTAAAGTGCCTCCTCTGTGTTTTGTGTTGGGCAATCACTCTGCGGTTATGCTTCCAGAATGGCTGTCAACCTCGTTAGCCACCTTCCTTAATATTAAAACCTGTCTAAAGCAGAATTGCTCTAAGGAGATCCTGCTTTCCATCCATTCTCACTGGTCCATTAAATAGGTGACTGATCACAGGTGCCGGGTATGTTTATCCTCTTTTAGACTAAAATGACATTCATTCGTTTTTGCCTCTGGCATAGCTGAAAGCTAGCTTCACTTCAAGTGAGCAGGGATGAAAATGATAACAATTACAGAAGCAATTTTGTGCTTTCCTTCTCCTTGTGTCTCCCAGACTCATAGCTAATGCGCTGCCCTTCTGATCTAAGGCACCATGTCTGACCTACCCCAGCAGTGAGATGTTCCCAGTGAGTTCTGCAAAGTGAGGATTGTGGAATTGCTCCAAAACTGCTAGTGAGAGAAGATGATCAAGAAAAGTGAAAAGTTAAAATTATAATGGCATTTATTTAAACACATATTATTACTTATACAGAGGATGTCTGGGAGGTACTACAGAGTAGCCTATGGTATTACTATTTTCTGTGTTTTATGTACAGTATGGGTGGAAATAAGTACTGTAGTAAACCTGAATCAGAATATATGATTAGTGGTTTGTTTCTTCTTCTCTTTGCTTTGTCTTGGTCTGTTAATTTGTAATATGTCCCTGTCGTTGTATTTTGAGTAGATACTTGCAGTTGCATGAGCTACCCAGCCTAAAAGGGATTCTGGGGCTCAAATGCTTACTGCCTTAGACTTAATATAAGTGCATTAACCTAGAATAGGTTCTCCTTTTCTCAGTAAAAGGCAGCATTCCCAAAGATTGGCCAAATAGGAGGGGTACACTGAAAATTTTAATTGGGGCCAAGAGTAAAAAAAGTTCTTGGGCCACAAATATGCCCATGTTTATATGCAGACTTTTTACATCTTGCTAATTAATTTGGACAATTATGTTGATTGAATTCTGAAAATAGAAACACAAAACAATTAGTCCCTGGTTGTTCTGATAACCTTGGTAAGGTGGCCAACATACCTCACCCCCACCCTAGCCCCTGGCCACTTTGGGAATTGCTGGTGTTTACTACATAGATGAGGCCTGGGTTCCCAGCCCACTCTGACCTGGAGCTACTGATTAAACACTGTACATAGTGTGATCAAAATACAATTTCCTGTGAGTCAGAAGACCTGAACCTTTGTCATTACCACTTCTCAATTTTAGACTGAAACCCTAAAGGCCTCAGTTTTCATGTCTGTAAAATGGGGTAAGAAGCTGCCATGTCACTTGAGGTTGGTGAGCTGATGATACCTTCCAACTCCAACACTCTGTGACAAATCAAAGCTCCAGTTATACCCAACAGACCTTCAGGCATGGCTAGGCCAGGAAGAGGAGTACCTATGGCGAGAACCTTTCTGAAGAGAACTAGCTCACTACCTATGTGTGAGAGGGGCCCACACTCAAAATCATCTCCACAACAAGCAACTGGGGCTAAATGATTTATCCAGAAGAACTGAGAAATGGCGGGCCACGACACTCATCCTTTCCTGAAGTAGCCCTTTAAGCCTGAGTCCACACGGTCTACTTTTATAAAGAAAAGCCGGGAAAAAAAAGTAAACATAATACTTGTGAAAATGTCCAAACATCAGAAGGAAGTATCAAAATCAGAATATAACATTCTGACAGCCTGCAGTCAGGCTAAACTGTGGAGTATTTTTGGCACCACGAGTCTGTTTTTTCAAGTCGTATACATGCTGTGATCGATGTCATGAACAGACCTCAGGAATTAGCAGTCTCCGAATTCCTCAGAACATAAGCCACCTGCCCCGAACAGTGCTTTCGTCAAAGTTTCTCTTGTTCGGCTTGAAAGATTTGCAGAACAACCCTTCAGTTCATATTTTTTTCCTTCTGGAACTACGTGCAGAATCGAGGACCAGAAGATTGTTGTCTCCAGAAAGTACTTTTGAAATGGTCCCAGGATATTGATGGCCCCAGGAATTGTTAGGGAAGCACGACTCTTCCTGGGATCCTCAAACGGTTTTAAAATCACGACTGGGCTCAGCAAGGACACTGGGATGTATGCGTCCAAACACCTCTGGGGTCTTCGAGGCTAGAACTGTGAAAAAGCTGAAAACCCGCACTGGTAACATGATCATGTGCAGGGAAATTTTCTAAAAACTGCTTTTTACAGCTATCACTTCCTGTAGCAGACCTCAATTCTTTTCACATAAGAGTCAGAACCCCGGAAGCAGGCCATGCATAATTTGCTGTTTCTCTGTGTGTCTTTCTCCCATTTCCCTGTACGTGCACCCTCCGGTACTGCCACCCTCGTTTCATTTTCCTCTGCGTGTGCCACATACTTCCTGATGCTGACCTGCCGTCTTAGATCCAGGATCTGGTTCCTCACAGGCCAGCTAAAGAACCCCCTCTCCTCCCAGTTGTGTTCATAACACTCAGGCTCTGTCTCCAGGGTGTTCACTGAATTCTTAACACATGAGGACTGTCATTTATCTCATGCCCACCAGCTGACTAGGAATTTTACACACATCATTTTATTTTAGCTTCACAGGAACCCAGAGAGAGTATCCCCATTTTACAGATGAGGAAACCAGGCTCAGGAGGACAAATGACTTGCCAAAGGTGCCAGCATTCGTCTTTGGAACTGGTTTTGAACTCAGTGTGAACTCAATTTGAACTTCCCTGTGTGTAGGTTTCCTTCACACGGTTTCCTTGCAACTTTAGTTTTAGGATATATATATGTTCTAAATAAATATACATGTAAATATGTGTATTATGTGCACATACACACATATATGTATTCATTTAGAACATACACACATGTATATGTTCGATGTCCCTGGTTAAATTTAAACCTAAAGGCAGGGTCAGTATATTATATGTCTTTGTATTTGTCTGACTAGAAAAATGCCCAAGAAGTCATTGTTCATTGTTCAGTCATTTGGCAAATATACTGAAATGCCAACTACCTGGGAAGCCTGTGCCACTTGCTAGGTAAACAGTAGTAATAAGACAGACAAGATCCCTGCCCTTCAGGACCAACGGCTCGAGAGTAGATGCATGTTACAAAGAAGGCTAGGTGTGCTTCCATGGCAGGGGGCCACAGACTTTTTCTGTGAAGGGCCAGATAAATACTAGGTTTCACTGTCCTATGGTCTTTCTTGCAACTGTTCAGCTCTGTTGCATGAAAGCATAAACAAATGGGCCTGGCTTTTTCCAGTAAACTTTATTTATAGAGACTAAAGATGGAATTCCATATACTTCCCATGCATTGCAAAATGTTATTCTTTTGATTTTATTCTGAACCACTTAAAAATGTAAAAACGTTTCTTAGCTCAACAGACCTTACAAAATAAGAGGGCTTGTCAAATCTGGTCCACAGTCAGCCCCTGATCTATGGAACAGTGTGACAATTAGGATGTAACTGAGTCGTGTTTTTTATTGACGATAGTGATGCTAGGGGCTGTATCTTCAGACAGTATTGTGTAGCCATTGCTGTTTTATGTTCAGTCTGCCTCAGATTGTTGATCTCATCTTGGTGTTTGATTTAACATGTTGGGGGAAACGAGTAGCAATTGGTCAAAATTAACTGGAAGTTAGTATTTTTCTATATAATGCTTCTTATAATCTCTCCTGCTGTTTCTTCCAAGACAATTTCAAAGGAATTAAAGGACAGAAATTTATATTTAATTGCTCCCTCCATCCTCCAATCAGGACACTTACTGCCACCCCAGCCTCTTTCCCAAACTGTCCTCCTCGAAGGTAGCTTTATACATTGCTGTAGAAGTAAATAGCATCCCCTATACTTGACTGCATCTTCGTCCTTAATTTGCGAAGATGGGGGCATCAAAAAGCTGATTTCCATACCTTTCCCACTGGTAACATGCTGGATAACTCCACTTTTGCATATTATTCAAAATCAAAGAACGGCAGTCCAGCCTTCGTTCCCAGTTCCAGCTCTCCTTTGGCTGTTAGTGATATTAGCCCAATGGATAGGAATTATTTGAATAACCAGCTTCAATTTACAGGGTCTTCGCATATAACTGATAGTTATACACAGAGATAAAGAGCCCCGCGTCCTTAAAATTGATCTGATTTCTCAATGTTAAAATATCGGTAAGCATTTATGGTTGACACGCATTTATGGTTACGGCTCCTGTGGTTTACCAGCTCCAAAGCAGCTGGAGATAGTGTAAGCAAAACAGAGAGGTAGTGAGATGATAACAAGTATCACAGGGAACCTGAGGCAGGGAAAAGGGCGAGGCTTACGTAAGGCCCTAACTAGGACCTGGAAAGCCATTAGGACCCCAAGCAGAATTGTGTCTTCCGCTGTGCCCTAGTCTCATCGGCAGACCAACTCTCTCCAAACTTCTCTACACATCCAAGCCTGAGGGTACATCTCTACTGTACAGGAAACTAGGCTCCACCGACCCACCGCCTGCCATTCAGTCCCAAATGCACATTCTTGGGAGAAAGAATGTCATCCGACCTGCTCTGGTCAGCTCACTCTGGCCAACCATCTGTGCCAGCATGACAGGGTTAAATAGCAGAAACTAGGAAACCAGAGGGATTTCTGCTGAAGTTACTCTACATCTGGGTATACTATATATTCTTTTCTCTTTTTTTTTAATTTTGGTTATGCCAACAATCAGTTTCTAGAGTGGTTATTGAACACTCCATAACCTTTTTTTTTTAATTTATTTTATTGAAGTATAGTTGATTTACACTGTGGTTTTAGTTTCTGGTGTTCAGCAAAGTGATTCAGTTATACACATATATACTCTTTTTCATATTCTTTTCCATTATGGTTTATTATAGGATATTGAATATAGTTCCCTGTGCTATACACTGGGACCTTGTTGCTTATCCATCCTATATATACTAGTTTGCATCTGCTCATCCCAGACTCCCAATCCATCCCTCCCCCACCCCCCTCCCCGTTGGCAACCACAAGTCTCTTCTCTATGCTCATGTCCCTTTTTTAGCTTCAACTTTTGGGGTCACTAAAGTGTTTCAAACCAGGCAGATTTGCAAAAAGTCGTTTGCCTGTTGAACAGCTCTCAGGAAGAGACAAACATCTTTTTGTTTTCACTTTCCACAAGTCATCATCATTGATATCTTCAACAGAGAGAGCAAGTACAAAATGTCTGGAAAATTGCTGCGCGAGAAGCGGCTTACAGAACACAAAGCAAGTTTATGTTAGAATTTCTCCCTCTCTCTCTCATAAACACAGGCCTACATAGAGTCTTTGTGTTTGCTTGCAATTTTAATCTTTAAAAGGCACTCACAGGTAATTTAGGTTCCACTTAAGATTCTATCATAATCATTCCTTCAGAACCTAACTGAAAGATGTGTATTTTGAAACGTACAGGCACTTTTCATTAAAATCCTATAGGAAGTTGGGGACTTCAGGGAAACCACAGTCCTGTTTTTTTTTTTAAGAATCAAATTTTCAACTACACGGTAAATAAATTCTACCAGTTGTCATTTATTTAGTGCCGATTATGTGCTAGATACAGCTGTAGGTGATTTCTAACTTTCAAAACTGCTGCAGAAAGATAATCGCTCCATTTTACAGATGAAGAGACTGAGGCTCAGTTTTGTGAGAGGATTCAGACCCAGGGGTCAGTTGACATGCTTCTTCCCATGCAAAGAAATTCCAGAATTTTTTTCTAACAGAAAATGTTATGTGATGACCATCTTCTCGGTGTTTTTAAATTGTTAGATTTAAAAAAAACAAAATCTACCCTTAGCTGACCACAGGTGCTAAGGGAGGTGGACAATCAGACGGACAGTTGAAGCGCAGTTGGTTTCATCATTGCCACGTGAGAACACGTGCTGGGTGCTCTGTGACTGCCCAGCTGAGGCACCTAACCCAGCCTGAGGACGTGCGGGGTGAGGGGAGGATTTTCTATCAGCATCTTCTGGACTTGACCAGGTGACCCTGGAAGGTGAGGCAAGACTTTTCCAGGTCCAGAGAGTGGCAAGTGCAGAGACACAGCAGAAAGAAAAGAGGTAGTCCTTGAACTTGAATGAGCATCAGAATCCCCTGGAGAGCTGGTTAAAACAACCCTGATTGCTGGGTGTCACCCCCAGAGCTTCTGACTCAGCGGGTCTGGCATGGGGTCCAAGAACTGTGCACTTCCAGCAAGCTCCCCAGTGACTCTGCTGCTACTGGACGCCCCCCGCCACCGCTTGAGAAGCACTGCTTTAAACATCCCAAGCCTCAGTAGGCCATTCAAACTGGGCTTTGCTTTCCAGGTTTTATCGATTTGGTGTTTATAGCCACGTTACCTCAGAAACCAATTTTGTGTCACTAAACGTTTACTAAAGCATCTATAAATCTGTCAGGCTTTCTTCGTTCAATCTGAAAACTCCCCCAGCAAGGGAGCCATGAATCGTCAAATTGAAAATCGGGCTCCCCAGTGAACTGGTTGGTCCAGGCACCGGGCTACATGCTGGCAGTTGGGGGTGAGCAGAAGCCAGAGTGATGAAAGCCAGAGAGGAGAGAGAACTGCCCTCCTTCCTTCTCGCCCCTCCAACCCCCTTAGAGGAGTACTCACTGGTCCAAAGCAGAACCAGTCAATCACACACAGCTTCGTGTCTGGTCCCTCTGCCTCAATAAAAATCTCCCCTCCCCAGTCGTGACAACAGCACTGAACATACTTCGATTATATCTGCTTCTGACGGCCATGAAGATGCAATGGAGAGTTTCAAACATCTCTTGTTCCCGTTAATTTGCTGAACTCCTCTGAGTTCAGAAGAGGAAACCGCAGCAATCCCAGTTTTCAGCTGAGGAAGCAGAGAGTAAGACACTTAATGATGAAGGCAGAGAGCAGGTGCCCCATAAAAGAACTGTGAACTAGGAGGCAGTGCGGGTTGCTAAAGCTGCCACCAACTGGCCTAACAGGAAAGTGGGAGAAGGGGGTAAAAATAATGAAAGCAATAGAGAAGGAATCAATCAAGAGTGCAGATTGATCGGGGCCCCATCCACAAATATACCTGGGTTCTCGTTTGGATAATTATCAGTTGCCTCACGCTGCCCGCAAGCGCATTTTCCCCAAAGCTTCCCATGTCCTAAATCAAACAGAAAAATCCACATCTCCAGATTTTACCTTAATTTTCCCAGGGTTCTTTCCTAAGCTACTGAGTTGGAACTCACCCTCAACCATCTGCTTCCTGTGCCCTTTGAATAACTATTTAAAGGAAGTTGTTTGCGTGCCAGTTTCACCAATGGAAGAAAACCTTTTTATGGTTGTTTTCCGTGCAAGGCAGTAGGTCTCTCTCTTGATGGACCATTAGTGAAACAACAGAACCTACAGAAACAACAGAAGCACTGAGGGGGTTAGAAACACAAGAGTTCTACAAAGTTACAGCTGGAGAACAATGATTTCCTCCATTGTCCTCATTTCACCCAGGAGAAAATTGAAGCCTTCAGGGAAAAATGACTTGCCCCAAATCATCTGCTAATTAGCGCAGACCTGCTCCAAATGATGGTGATCATTAGTTGTTCCTTTGGCTTGTTTTTACTAATTAAGAGGTTTTGAATTAAGAGGTTTCCCAGTGATGGGGTTTCCCTTGTGACGCAGTGGATAAGAATCCGACTGCCAATGCAGGGCACGCGGGTTCAAGCCCTGATCTGGGAAGATCCCACACGCAGCGGAGCAGCTAAGCCCATATGCCACACTACTGAGCCTGCGCTCTAGAGCCCGTGAGCAACAACTACTGAGCCCGCCTGCTACAACTACTGAATCCCACATGCCTAGAGCCCGTGCTCTGCAACAAGAGAAGCCACTGCAATGAGAAGCCCACACACCGCAACGAAGAGTAACCCCCACTCGCCGCAACTAGAGGAAAGCCCGTTGCGCAGCAACGAAGATCCAACACAGCCATAAATAAATAAATAATCTTTAAAGAGGTTTCCCATTGATACTAGTAAAGGATAACTGTAATCATTGGGTCCTTACTATGTGCAGACACTGTTCAAGCTACATAGAATAATTTACTGAATTCCAGCACAACCCTAGGTTAGTGCTATTATCTCCACTTGACCATTTAGGAAACTGAGGTACAGAGAGCTGTAGTAACCTCCTAAAGCCTTTCACATGTGTCGTCTTTCACATATTCATGCATATTTAGGAAACACTGAGAGTAGTCAGTTGTTAACTTGCATGGGAGCAATAAGACAAATTTGAAGGAAAATCTAATCTATGCTAAATTTTAACCTGAAATGTACATATCTTTATACTACCATGTATGTCTGCTACAACGAGGCCATATGGCCTAGCAGCCATAGCAGGGTCCCTTGCAGACCCTCATATAGAGCGAACTGGCTGCACCACGTGTATCAGATAAACCTATAGTGAATTGAAATTTACCGATGGGTGGGATTTCTATTCCAGGGTACTCCACAGTTCTGAGGCTACCTTTTACAATAGGGAGGATTCTCTCCAAGGTGATTTGAGGATCATCTTGCTGTAGTAGCTTAGGAAATACATATCCATGCATTCCCTCTGCATGGGATGTTTTCTTTGTGGCTCTGGAGAATTTCCTGCCTGTGTCCACCCCCTGTGGTCTAGGTTCTGTTGAAACATCAAATGACATTTAACCAATTACTCAATAGAATAAGTGCCCCCCCTTCGACTCATCATTGTAAAATATAAAAGTCTGTCTTATCAAGAACCAACATCTCTCAGCCCATAATGCTCCCCCACCCACATTTTGCATGGCTTCACTTTTTTATGCTTTAGTTCTCAGGTTAAATGGCGCCTCATTAAAGAGCTGACCCCTCCCCTCATTTTCTAAAATTGGGTCCCCAGATACCCTTTAACTTCAGCTCAGAGCTTTATTTCTTTGCAGCACCACAATTGTGTCCATTGTTTGAAGGATTGTCCTTTCTGTTCGAATGTAACCTTTCATTTGTCTTGTTCATCCCAAAAGCACAGAATCGGGCACTTTTATGTCTTTAGCAAACACGACCTATTCTATATGTGCTCTGCATTTGAAGTGCATAATTTATTTTTTTTATTTTTTATTTTTTTGGCTGTGTTGGGTCTTTGTTGCTGTGCGCGGGCTTTCTCTAGTTGCGGTGAGCGGGGGCTACTCTTCATTGCGGTGTGAGGGATTTTCATTGCGGTGGCTTCTCTTGTTGCAGAGCACAGACTCTAGGCACGTGGGCTTCAGTAGTTGTGGCATGCAGGCTCAGTAGTTGTGGCTCGCGGGCTCTAGAGCGCAGGCTCAGTAGTCGTGGTGCACGGGTTTAGTTGCTCCGTGGCATGTGGGATCTTCCCGGACCAGGGCTCGAACCCGTGTCCCCTGCATTGGCAGGCAGATTCTCAACCACTCACCACCAGAGAAGCCCTGAAGTGCTTAATTTATTTAATCCCCACACTCAGGCACTCGTACCACGTTTTACAGATGAGGAAACTGAGGCACAGAGAGATTAAATAACTTTCCTAAAGGCACAAAACTGGAATAAGGGTTTGAACTCACACTAACTCTGGGTTTGTGTTCAGCCATTACTTTTAACCAATCCATGCACATTGAATTTTTTTTAATTAATTAATTTATTTTTGGCTGCGTTGTGGCTTCGTTGCTGCACGCGGGCTTTCCTCTAGTTGTGGTGAGCGGGGGCTACTCTTCGCTGCAGTGTGCGGGCTTCTTATTGCAGTGGCTTCTCTTGTTGAGGACCACAGTCTCTAGGCGCACGGGCTTCAGTAGTTGTGGCACGTGGGCTCGGTAGTTGTGGCTCGTGGGCTCTAGAGCACAGGCTCAGTAGTTGTGGCGCACGGGCTTAGTTGCTCCGCTGCATGTGGGATCTTCCCGGACCAGGGCTCGAACCTGTGTCCCCTGCATTGGCAGGCGGATTCTTAACCACTGCGCCACCAGGGAAGCCCTGAATTCTTATTTGTTGAACATATGAGCATGTTACTGAATGCAAGTTTGTGTGCCCAATGCACAGTAAAGCCAAACAAACCAAAACATCATAGTTTGGAGCAGAGAAAGGTTTATTGCAGGGCCATGCAAGGAGACGGGTGGCTCGTCCCCAAAAACCCCGAACCCCACAAAGGATTTCAGCAAGGCTTTTTAAAGGCCAGGTGAGGGAGGAGCGTGATTATTTGTTGCACACTTCTTGGTGTCTGACATCCTTTGTTCTTGCAGCTGTGCAGGTAGGTCAGGTCACAATGTTCCTTTAAACCTCCAACAAGACAAATGTTATTTATGTAACTTTTTATTTCTATATCAATGCACTCTTAAAGGTCAGAACCCTGAGAATGGGCTATCCTGTATATTTCAGGCTGTCCCGACCTTTCACAAAAGGTACAGAGCCAGCGTGACTAAGCACAGGCAACAAAGCATAAAGGTTAAAGTAAAAGAAACAGATCTAATATGGAGTCAGATGTGTTCTTCCCTGTTACAAACATATGAATAAATGAAATTGAAATGTAAGTAAAGCAGCTGAGGATGAAATGTCCCCCTACCTACTGTGTCTGCTTTCCTACCACTTCACTTCCGGCATCTGTATGTACCTTTATCCACATCTCTAATTTGGGGGTGTTTTTTTTTTTTTGAAGTATTATTGAAAGTGTTTCTCTCCTCTTAAAATTTTTCTAATGCAAATAAAAAACACACTGATGAAGCTAGCATTCCAAAGGAACTATATTCATCAAATGAAAAGAGAATGCCATCAACAAACACAAACATCAGCCTCTGTTTGATAAAGTTCTATTCTCAAGAGGAGAGCTAAATTTGCCTGCTTTATCCTATGCTAACTTTAGCCCCCAAAAGATATGCCCACATCCTAACCTCGTGGAATTTATGAATGTTACCTTATTTGGAAAAAGGGTCATTAGAGATGAAATTAAGGGCCTGAGATAAGAAGATCATCCTGATTATCTACGAGAGCCCCAAATCCAATGACAAGTGTCCTTATAGAAGACATCCAGAGGAGAAGACAAAGAGGAGTTGGCAAAGTGACCATAGAGGCAGATTACTGCCACAAACCAAGGGATGCCTGGAGCCACTAGAAGCTGGAAGAAGCCTGGAAGGGATTCTGGAGGAACTGCAACACCTTGTTGGACTTCTAACCACTAGGACTGTGAGAGAATAAATTTCTCTTGTTCTTAAGCCCCTAAATTGGGGTCATTTGTTATGGCAGCCACGGGAAGCTAACACACTGATACATGATGATTATAGTAATGCTTCTTAGTTTCCTTAATGAAGCTTTTTGAGGCTGATCTGGTTCATCTCTTTTGTGTAAATGGATAAGGGGTAAGAAAAATAGCCCACCACAGGCATCTTGAAATATCTTTTTTCTTTTAGTAACTCTGGCTTTACTGAGCGTGCCTGTGCATGCAGATTCAATCCAGCAGTCCTACGGTGCTTACTAGTAAGTTTTAAATATTACTCTTCCTAGGTAGTCACTCAGCAGGTCTTTGTTTAAGTTCTGCCCATCACTTTATTTGGCGTTGTGGAGGGAACAGCGAAACAGAAGCCTGTTTTTAACTTCAGTGGTTCTGTTTCATTCTCTTCAGCTGGACTATAATCCCCTGAGTTAAAAACACGTGCCTTGAACTTTGTTAAGTATCTTTCAAGGCCTTAGGAGGCTGAATCTGTAGGAAAGATGCAGAATGAATTCTTGTTCAGTGGCTGGTAGAAAACAAGTAAAGTATGCTTAGCCCCCAACAGCAGATGTCTTAGAGATAGAGGACATGGATCAGGTCACTGGTCTTGATTCCTTCTTACTGTCAAAGAGTTTACAATCTAACTGCGTGTTTAGAATCTGATAAGAATTGGGGTTGGGGAGGCGACCAGGAGGAATGCCTGAAGAGAAATTTTTAGAGATCGTTGGAAAAATTGTAAGAGGCAGGTGCCTTAGAAGGAATGAAAAATAATGGATATCCCTGAAATGCCCCCATGGTACACAGTATGTGAGGGTGTCTTGATTCTGTAAACCCGTGAGATAGAAGACACATGCCAATCATCTAGGACAATGGTTCTCCACCTTGAGCATGCATTAGAAATACCTGGAAGACTTGTTAAAACACAGAATGCTTGTCCCCACCTCCAGAACTTCTGATACAGGAGAGCTGGAGTAGGCCCCCAAAATGTGCATGTCTAACAAGTAACCGGTTGATGTGATGCTCAAAGTGTGACAGGGACCACACTCTGAGAACCAGTGGTTGAAGAAACTCATATGAGTGAAGCCCATACTCATCTAATTAAAACTGGTTGGCTTGTTGACAGTTATTGGCGATCATTTTCTGTACCCTGAAAGAAATATCACTACGTTGCTTTTGTGCTAAAGCCCTCAGTGTATTTTTAGCAGCAGATAAGTTTATTTGGTGACAACTTTGGTACCATCTTTCTGCGGTGGGTACTCCAGCAATCACATCGCGCCTTAATCAAGTAAAGGGCACACCTGCTCAGTGCTTCCTATGTCCATACAGTGACTAAGCTATTAATCCTCTGTAAACATGACACCTGCCGTGGTTTTTCCCTTAAAGGTCCCATAGGGAACCTTTAGCTCCCTAGCAGGCCCATTCCCATGCAGTGGAAGGCGACTAAGCTAAATAGCTAAGTCCTCCAAGTGCACCAGGTTAAAGTGGGTCCTACATCTTGCTCATTCTCTGATCTTGTCAAATGGAAACTAACCTCTCTCTGGTTCCTCACTAGATTATTGAGGGGAAGGCTAATTAAAATGCTCCTGAAGCGGTTTCTAAATGATCCTGTGACTATTCCTAAGAGTTTTGCTAAGAAATTTAGTACCATGTAGGCTGTTCCCTAATTTCTCCTTAGGTGTGTTTTGTTATTTCAAGCCAGAGTGAGTCATGTGGCGGTGATTGTTTAAGTAAGCAAGGAGGGTAAGAATGGTTCTTCTTCAATCCTTGTTGAAGTAGAGTCTAAGCCTTGAATTGAATCTTCTCTCATACCCAAACTTTGGTGAGAGAGGGAAGTCTTGGGTTGCAATTGTAAGCATTCCAAAACTGATCTTGAGCGCTGGATGGCCAGCAGAGGAGTCTCCCACCGGAAGGGAGATGTGCTAAAGACCAATGATAATCGTTTGGGTATGTGCAATGAGGGTTTCCAACACTGATGGATATGTATTCTAATTTAAAATATCACGGGGAGGAGAAAATAGACGTTCCCATGGAAACATTTTTTCAGGGCCAGCTCTTCTGTCTCATTATCATATCTTATTTAAATATTTCCTGGAAACAGTTCTAACTTAATCCTTCTGTATGTCTTCTATCTTCAGTGGCCTTGAATAGCCTAACATCTGGTCAGAGTTTTTCTTTAAATAAAATGCATAATAGTGGGCAGTTCCTTCGATCTCCACAGGTCTTCTTACAATAGTTGCAAATCTAATATCATGAGAAAATTGCATTAGCGTTCATTTCCAGATCTGTAATTAAGAATTTTAAGTTGGCTGAACCTCACATTCCTTCAGGAACTACAGTAGACAACTGCCTGCAGCTGGATATAGTACCATTTGTCACAGATATGCTGTTTATTGCAGCTGGGCTGCAGTGAGCCTTACTGGGCCTCTGTGCATGACATTGTACCAAATACATGGAGAAAATTGTCCCATAAATGTTGCTTTGGCATGTGGTATTATAAAAGTGACCTCCTATTTATTATTCTTTATTATTCTCAGAAACACTAAATCCCCCAACTGTGATGTTTGCATGTCCCGATTTGTCCCTTTGTCCTTCTTGAAGAACTTGCTTATGTGACTCACAATGCCTTGTGTTCCCTGTGTTCAGGGATGGGTCCCCTTACTTCTGGCTCTGCATTGACACCAGCTCACCAACAGAGGGAATTTGCTCTTCCTTTTTTCCCTATTTCCCCCTTTTTTGATGGGATCATTTGATAGTGTACAGTGGGAACTTGTGGGTTCTCAAACAATTTTCAAAGCTGATTACACCTTCAGTCATCTAATTCCCTGAAATGCATTATACCTGGGCAAGTTGAATCTCCTTCCTTACAGCATCAGGATTTCCAGCCATTCTATTTGTATACGTTTGTTGAGATGCTTTTGGAGAGACTTTCATTACCTCTAAATATATGAATACACATATTGAGTTACTTAGCTATGTGCAGAGATTTTAAAACTTTCAGTATCTCAATCATAACCAGATCATCTCAATTTTTATTGGAATCAGGAGAAGATTTACTGTGAATCTAATAAATCAGAACCTTCAAGTTCTACCACTTACATGGACCCCTGAGGGAGAGAGGAGTGGTGGCATTTTGTAGTCATAATTTTGTGTTCATTTTGTTAAAGGAGGACAATAGATTTAGAGAAGCTCCAGTCTCCACAAAATCTGTATCTGCCCCTGGTTGGAATATATTGAAATATGAATTTTATAAAAAGCCGTTTCTTTTGCAGTCTCTTTTTAGAGTTGAAAGCTTTTCTTGTTGAAGTTGTGGTGTTGATAGTCATGGTGGTGTTTTTCTCTGGAGACGGATGCATTCTGACACCAACACTCATATGTCATTAAGAATGGCAATGAAAAATAAACTGGATAAAGCTATCTATTCTGATGCATGTCCATGCCTTCAGGGAGAAACCAAGCAGTGTGTTAATCAGCTTCCCCAAACAATTAATTTTCATCAGTAACTTCCCACATCCAAGTTTCCTAATGTGCCAGGGCCAGAGGAGGAAGGCAGTGATCTTAGTGCTGCTTCCTCTGGAGTGTGACACCTGCCCAGAAGTCTCAGGTCACCTCAGCGTATTACTGAGTCCAAGCTCGTACTACTCCCTGAACGACAGGCCAGTAAATCGAGACATGAGGTATTGGGGCAAGGAACAGAGACTTTATTCGGAAAGCCAGCAGACCAAGATGATGGTGGACTAGTTTCCCAAAGAACGATCTTTCTAAATTAAAATTCAGGCTTTTTTTATACCAAAAGGGGACTGGGTGTGGTTGGTTGTTTCAACTTCTTGGTGCAGGAATCTTTTGTTCTTGCAGGTGTCCTTGTAGGTCAAGCTAGAATGTTTCTATAAACCTCCAACAAGGCAATTGTTGTTTTCTGTTTTGCAACTTTTTATCTCTGTATGAATGGAAAAGTGTTACACTTTTAAAGGTCAGAGCCAGAATGGGCTCTCCTTTATGTTTCAGGCTATAGGCAACATTCTTTTACAAAAGGCGCAGAGACTGCATGACAAAGCACAGGCAACAGAACACAAGGGTTAGAGCTAAAGGGATAAAGTGTACAGACCGGCCCTGACTTATGATGGTTCGACTTAGGATTTTTCAACTTTACGATGGTGTGAAAAACAACACACGGTAGAAACCGTACTTCAAATTTTGATCTTTTCCTTGGCTAGTGATATATGGTCAAAATACTCTCCTGTGATGCTGGGCGGTGGCAGCTGCATCTGCCAGCCAGCCACGTGATCACAAGGGTCAACATCTGATACACTTACAACCATTCTGTACCCAGACAACCATTCTGTTGTTCACTTTCAGTACAACATTCAGTAAATTGCATGAGATATTCAACACTTTATCGTAAAATAGCCTTTGTGTTCGATGATTTTGGCCAACTGTAGGCTAATGTAAGTGTTCTGAGCACGTTTTAAGGCTAGGCTAAGCTATGATGTTTGGTAGGTTAGGTGTATTCAAAGCATTTTTGTTTTAGGATATTTTAAATTTACAATGGGTTTATCAGGGCTTAATCCCATCATAAGTCGAGGAAGATCTGTACATCTCCATCACTTTTGGCTTATGCCGGCTGGTTCAACCAGGCTACACCAGTGATGGAGAACAACAAGGTACCTCATCATCTCCACGGCAGCTGGTGACCAGGAACCAGTCCATTCACTTTAGCAGGTGTTCATGGGGCAGTGTTTCAGCCTTCAGTCCTGGGCTGAGATACGCTGAGACTGTGTCAAAAATTTAACCAATTCTAGGGCTTCCCTGGTGGCCCAGTGGTTGAGAGTCCGCCTGCCGATGCAGGGGACGCGGGTTCGTGCCCCGGTCCGGGAGGATCCCATGTGCCACGGAGTGGCTGGGCCTGTGAGCCATGGCCGCTGAGCCTGCACGTCCGGAGCCTGTGCTCCGCAGTGGGAGAGGCCGCGGCGGTCGGGCCCGCGTACCACAAAAAAAAAAAAAAAAAAAAAAAAAAATTTACCAATTCTAAATGACAGGCCCTCCAGAGGACATCAAGCATAGTGAGGGAGGTTAAGTATGAAAAAGACAATCATTGGGACTTAGGGATTGACATGTACACATTGCTATATTTAAAATAGATAACCAACAAGGACCTACTGTATAGCACAGGGAACTCTGCTCAATGTTCTGTAATAACCTACATTAGAAAAGAATTTGAAAAAAAAGATAACATGTATAATTGAATCACTTTGCTGTACACCTGAAACTAATACAACATTGTCAATCAACTATACTCCAATATAAAATACAAATTAAAAAAAAGAAAAAGACAATCAAAGAGTATAACTTTAAATTCCGGAAGACCCTCACCCTATTTAGTCTTGCACCCTCTTACAAACCATTTCCATGTTCATCTGTCACAGAGAAAGAAGAATCAAATGTGTTGATTCTTAAACTAGCAATGTATGAACACAACAATAATCACGTGATTAATGCCAATTACAAGAGGAGCCCACTGTAGGGTAAGCTAAACAGAGTGTGTTTCAGTGTCAGATACACACAGTAATCCCAGCACCGGTATTTAACTAGTCCAGTGTCCCTGGGGCAGGTTCTTAACTCCTCTGAGCCTCAGTTTCCTCAAACAAAAAATACTAAGAATATCCACCTTATAGAGTTATGATAAGGATTTACCCTAATGAATATGTATATATATATATTTTGAATATGTATAATTAATATATGTATGCCATATACAGAGTGGCACATTACATATATATGTGTGGCACTTATGGAGGCATATTACGTACACGTGTGTGTGTGTGTGTATATATATATATATATATATATATACACACACCCCTTATATGGAGTGGCACATTATATGGCATTTATGAAGGCATATTCCATATATGCCATATATGGAACATATATATGGACATAGTAAGCACTCAATGGATGACAGGTATTATCGGTTATTATAGAATTGGTTGTGTCATAAACCATGTTGTAGACCCTGAAATATATCAGTTCAGCAATATGCACAGCACTTTGCAACACACAGTGCAATCTCCACTGCGAATGTTGTGTTCCATGCTGAATCACTTAGATCCTGAAGACTTTAAAATCATTTGATAGATAAAGAAGATGTGGCACATATATACAATGGAATATTACTCAGCCATAAAAAGAAATGAAATTGAGTTATTTGTAGTGAGGTGGATGGACCTAGAGTCTGTCATACAGAGTGAAGTAAGTCAGAAAGAGAAAAAAAAAAAAAAAGTATGCTAACACATATATATGGAGTCAAAAAAAAAAAGTGGTTCTGAAGAACCTAGGGGCAGGACAGGAATAAAGACGCAGACATAGAGAATGGACTTGAGGACACAGGGAGGGGTAAGGGTAAGCTGGGATGAAGTGAGAGAGTGGCATGGACATACATACACTACCAAATGTAAAGTAGCTAGCTAGTGGGAAGCAGCTGCATAGCACAGGGAGATCAGCTCTGTGCTTTGTGACCACCTAGAGGGGTGGGGTAGGGAGGATGGGAGGGAGGCACAAGAGGGAGGAGATAAGGGGATATACATATGCATATAGCTGATTCACTTTGTTATACAGCAGAAACTAACACATTACTATAGAGCAATTATACTGCAATAAAGATGTTAAAAAAATAAAATAAAATCATTTGAATCTGGGGGTTGGCAATTGCTAAAAGAATTCCTTTGGTGAATTATGGCTGCCCCCATTGTGATATATTAATTCTATGGAGTGTTTCATGCATGTAATCAACAGTAAGATACAGCTAATAATAATATTTACTGCAGACAGAGACTTCATATCTCAGCCACTGAATTATATGTTTTCAAATATTATCCCAGGGAAGATAAACACAAGCCTCACCACAGAGGGTGAAGTCATCTACCCAGATAACTTAGGTGTACATGGGGAGTTTGCTGTAAGGTGTGTCTGGCTCCAAATCACCCACCGGCTGGGTTGTACACACGTATGAGACCAGTTCCTTGACCTCGGGAAGCTTAGGGGCAGGTGATAAGACATGATGCTTCTGAGCTCATCAGCGCAAAGTACTCTCATGCCAAGAGGCCCAGGCGAGGCCCAGGCAGCCAGTATATCGCTCAGAGGAAGTGCAGATTCCTTTTAAAAGTAATTCCAGGCACCAAACCACAACAGTCAACCTGAAGTTATTTTTTGTTTGTTTTTATTCATAAACCCCAGTATAATTTCTTCCTTTCTGCCTGGATAAATCTTTTCATTTTATTGATTTCACACTTTCAGGGTTTAATTTTTAATTCACATTCCTCTCGCATTTTACGATGAGGATTCGCACTGTTTCTTTGGACTAGCTCAACTTTCTTCCTTGGCCTCTTTGTTTTTCATCCCATGGAGCCAGAATTAATAGTGATGTGAGTTTTAGTTTCCATTTGGGTTCAGGAAATTTAAAACAAGAGATCATTGTTTTCCAATATTTAATTATACAGGCTGTGCCAAAATATACATTTTATTATTATTTTATTTCAATTCTCACAGTTTCTGTTCTCATTGTTTCATTTTAAGAGATAGATAGTACTTTCAATAAAATAGTCTCTTTTTTTATACTGGTATGTCATATTTAAAGAATTTCATTTCCATTTTATTTTTTAATCAAAAACTGCAAATGCCCTTGGAGTTTAGTGTTTTAAGAGTTGTTTAAGCTCCTGGTCCATCTTATACTTCATCAGAGTGCTTTCATATCTATTCATTTGTTTGGTTTTCTACACAATTTTGTGATGTGAGCGAGGTAGTCAATGGATAGCTCTTTTAAACACTGATAAACTGAGGCTGACCTTTAACTCCTTCTGAAATTACAGTAGAACTTGTGGGGGAAAATGAGTTTGGATACCCGCCAGACTCATTTTTGGAGTGTCTTAGGATTTGTATTGGCTGCATTCATGCTCTTCACTCTTTCACTTCAAAGAAAGAACCCTCAGCAAACATAGCAACATGCCCTTACCTGCCCTGAAAATTCTATTTGAGTCAAGAACACAATCTGCCAATAGATGAATCCTCAACAGTCCCTCTCTATGTTTTTGAGTTCATTTTAAAGTATGTGTGACGTAGGTTTATCTGCACTGAATGAGAACGATGCCCATGATACATTGTGAAGTGAAAAACAGAAAACTAGGGAACATAATACCATTGTTTGTTTGGGAGCAAAATTTTGGGTCAGATTGCCTTGCTTCACATCTTACCTCTGCAACTGAGGAGCTGTGTGATCTGGCTCAGTCACTTAACCTCTCTGTGCCTCCATTTTCTCATCTGGACATTAAGTAAAAGACTTAACTCACAGGGTTGTTAGGCAGATTAAAAGACTTAATGTGTGTAAACAAAGAGAACAGTGCCTGGCACGTAGTGAGTGCTTAAAAACACACATATGTATTTTGTAATTACAAGAACACGTTTGGGAAGGACATATCCATTCATCTAACAAATATTTACCAAGTGAACTGTTGCCAGTGGTTACCTCTAGGGCATGGGAATGAGAGAGGCAAGGGCAAGAGGACTGAATTTCTGCTTTATACACTTACGTATTGTTTGAAAATTTTGCTTGTTCATGACAAATCCGCTACTAGGATAGAGGTTAGGAATAGACTCGGAGCCAGCACACCTGTGTCTTACAATTAGTTGTATGTGGACTCTGGGCAGATCTTTTAACCACTTGCTATACCAGTTTCTTTAGCTTCAAGTAGAAAGACTAATAGCCTCCACCTCACATGATTATGATGAGGATTAAATGAGTTAACACATGCACATCACCTAGAAAAGCACCTGGCTCCCTGAAGAACAGATGCTATCACGATAGCAGAAAGGAAACACCGAGAGCAAAACCTGCAGTGTCCTGAGGTCATCATGATGTTTGTCCTCAAAGTCATATAAAAAGAACTTAAAAAGCATGTCCCTGGAAGGACAAAAGAAATCAAAATATAATTGTGGTGTCTTGTTTTCATTTACCTAGTTTCCTATCCTTCCCACAATGCTTGTTTTTAATTTGAAGTATAGTTGATTTACAATGTTGTATCAGGTTCCCACAATGCTTTTAAATCTCTTAGCCATGGATAAAATTCTTCGCTGAGTATTTAAAGCCATCTTGCTAGGTTTTTTTTTTTTCCCCATGACTGGTGGGGTTTTTTCATTTTGTATTCTGTCTCCTTCTCCCTATCCTTCAATGCTTCTTCTTCTTCAGTAGAATTCATTTTGATCTTCAGGACGTTTTACTTTCAAGTTGTTGAGAGAAACGATGATTACTATGTCTTTTTCTTGCCTAATTTGCTTTTATAAAAAAAGATGAATATTTATTAATCATATGTATCAAATATCTATACATTAAACATGTTACCTATGAGGAAACCACTTTATTTTATCACAAAAAAAGACTTGGAAACGTAAAGAAAGGGAGGAAGAAAAGAAAAGAAAAAGTAATCCTTTGTTACTGCCCCCAGAGGTTTATAACCTAATAGTAAAATAAAAATTCATATATACACAAAGTAATATTTCAAACATTTAAAAACAAGGAATGGCACAGGTGGCTGCAAGTGCAAGTGGTCACCTCACCATGGCCACCTTGGCATATCCCAGTGAAACAGGAGGGAAGGGGTCAGGGCACAACCTTTAAAAGAATGAAATAGCCCTAGGACATGACAAAAACTGGCTAGAACCAACTAGGTCCAAGATGGCAGAATATTCGACTTCCAGTGGACCTTGAGCCTCATCACATGCTCCTTGTAATACATTAGCTAAATGACACACCCACCAGCGTCATGACAGTTCTAAGGCTACCACAAAAGGCCATAAAGTGGGCGGTGGCCCAATTCCTGGAAATCTCCACCCCTTCCCCAGAATAATTGGAATAATCCTCCCACTCATTAGCCTATGAAATTACCCAGCCCATAAAAACTAACCACACCATGTTTCTCCTAAGGCCTCTCACTTTCCAAGATGGCCCACACTCTGTCTGTGGAGTGTGTTTTTCTCTAAATAAATCCACTTCTTACCTATCACTTTGTCTCTCACTGAATTCTTTCTGCAATGAGACATCAAGAACATCAAATTCACCAGGACCATATTGGCGAGACAGCCAGGAGAATTTGGTAAGCCTCAGCCTCTTGCCTCCCTTGCGCTTGAGAGGTGCTGCCTTATTTCCAGCCATCTCCATCTCTCTCTCCCTCTCTTTCTTATAGTCTGTCTCATTTTCAGACCTATTGCCACAAAAATGTGGACGCAGGACAAGCAGTTAAAAGCCATCAGGGTACTTGGCGTGGAAAAGAAGTCTCTGTGAGAGGATAAGTGGATCTCCCAGACTACAGAGATGCTAGGTCTGTCCACCCACCTCAAGGCAATTGCCACGCAATGATTTCAGGCTCACAGTTAAAAGCATAACACTGCCCCCTCCCCGCGGCTACTGTCATAGGCTTATTATTGGTCCACCTACACCTAATTATCCTTGTCTCAACTCTGCATCCCTACCTCACTCTTTCCACTCTTATCTTGTGCCTTACTCTGCCGCAAATGGGGAAAAAGAAATCTGCCAGGTACTCTCCAACCTTACTGGTAGGTCTTTCACTTCTTAATGTTACATATGGGCAGGGCATGTCAGAGAAAGTTTCCAGCCATCGTCACAGGCAACCAGGGACCCGAGCCGTAGGATCTTTGCCGTCTGGGCTTGCCTTATCCACCATTTGATTAACTGTTAACAGGTCCAGTTGTGTAAAAATATGAAATACAGCCTTGCTTAGTGTTTGTGCCATGGTTACAGCAGCTGTGATCCCTTCGGGAGCTCCCTCACGCGGTAGGCAGGCTGTGCTCATGACCCCCAGGTATCAAGAGGAGGATGGTCCTGAACCACATGGTTGGGACTCAGGGTAGTGGGACCATCTTTCACCTACCCCCCCACCCCCCACCCCCACCTCCTGGTGTTTGGCTGGCCCCTCCAGGGTCTGCCCTGACTCCATCCCGTTAGGGCGGGGCAGGCGACACAAGCTTGGTGGGTCACACACATGACCGCGCCCGGGGATACGTGCTTGGGAAATGATCCGAATTTGCTGTGCTTGCCTCCCCAGGGTCACGAGATTTGGAGTGTCCTTCCAGGGTCATGGGGCCTTCCATCCCCCTAACTACAGTCACAGTGCCTCCACTTCAGCTGCCATATCCGCCCCTGCACCCAGCCCCGCTGCTCACTGGCCAGAGCACATGTGGGAAGAGGGGAGGGCGAGGATGGCACCAAGGCCCCAGGGGTGCCGCCCACAAAAAGAAATGGAAGAGAGAGGGTTTTTTTCCTTTTTCACAAACCATCTCCCTAAATGGCCAGTGCCTGTTTTCCAAAACTTACCACCTTTGGAGAGAAAAAGGCTGGGACTTAAATAGGTCCTAGAACCATGAGGATGTCCATTCCAGGGCAACATATCCCAGAATACAGGGATTAATCTATAGAATCTATAGAGAAACCTTCAGGAAGGTCATTTATCCTGGGTGCTGCAGATGCCAGGATAGGACACGTGTCCCAGAATGCTGGGGCCAAAAAGACTGCCTCATGGGGAAGTAGCTAACCCACATTGTGGATAAAGTCGACAGGACTAGGGGAATGGGGACACCTGGAACCAGTCCTGTCTTAGCCCCTATGGGACCTCTTAATGCTAGTGCTTCTCTCTGGTACAGGAGCATTCTCTCCCTGAAGGAACGATGGGGAACACCTCCTCCATCCCCAAGGACTCACCCCTCGGGTGCATTTCGAGTCACTGGGACAAATTTTCTCTAGATTCTTTAAAACAAAAAAAGCTCATTTTCTTTTGTGATGAAGTCTGGCCCCAATATAAACTTGAGGACGATGAGGCCTGGCCAGAAAATGGGAGCCTCAACTATAGTGCCATCCTACAGCTAGACATCTTTTGCAAAAGGCAGGGGAAATGGACAGAAGTTCCTTATGTACAGGCTTTTATGGCCCTAAGAGAAAACCTGGAGCTATGCAAGTCCTACGTTAGGGAACCTCGCCAACTGGGACCCATTCGGGCTACACAAAAGCCCTCTCTAGTGGCACCCAGAAGAACAGGAGCCCCAGACAGAGGACCCAAACCCCAATACTCTTCCACCATCTTCAGTCTCTCCCCGGCCCTACTGCCCTGTAAGCCTCTTTATGCTTCCATACCAGAAATGTAGCCAGAGCCTCTTTGCCCCCTTCAGGAAGTAGTAGTGTTCCCGGTAAATTTGAGGTTCTTGATGTCTCATTGCAGACAGAATTCAGTGAGAGACAAAGTGATAGGTAAGAAGTGGATTTACCTAGAGAGAAACATACTCCACAGACAGAGTGTGGGCCATCTCAGAAGGCAAGAGGCCTTGGGAGAAACATGGTGTGGTTAGTTTTTATGGGCTGGGTAATTTCATAGGCTAATGAGTGGGAGGATTATTCCAATTATTTTGGGGAAGGGGTGGGGATTTCCAGCAATTGGGCCACCGCCCACTTTTGGGCCTTTGGTGGTAGCCTCAGAACTGTCATGGCGCTGGTGGGTGTGTCATTTAGCTAATGTATTACAAGGAGCATGTGATGAGGCTCAAGGTCCACTGGAAGTTGAATATTCTGCCATCTTGGACCTAGTTGGTTCTAACCAGTTTTTGTCATGTCCTATGGCTATGTCATTCTTTTAAAGGTTGTGCCCTGCCCTCTTCCCTCCTGTTTCATTCCCTCCTCCAGAGATTTTACTCCCATATTCTTACGGGAAGCAGAGGGGCGACAGTCCGTCTTCTGTAACTGCTTCAGTGCTGAGTAGGGGCATCGACCCTGCCTGTCAGGGAGTAAAAAAATCTCTGTATGCCTGATCTAGGGGCCCCAGGGGCAGGACAACTCCTTGTTTTAAGTCGGTATGGGCTGGAATCCTCACATAGCCACCTTCTTGATGTGGAACTGTTGTAACTGTTTCCATAGCCTTTCTGTGGATCTTCTTGATGATGAAGTATTTTTTGTAACAGCATCATAGTACGAAATATCTAAAAATGACAAAAGACTTAAGAGGCACGGTTAAACATCTGATTACAGTGTTATTGATAAAGAACCTTGGTTACAGTAACCAGAATTACAAATGATTACATTTAACTTAACATACCAAATAATCCTAGTTAAATATTTTTCTTTGGGATACCTCAGGGCCCCCCCCAAAGCATCCCAAAGTTAACTGGAAATCAAAAGAACTTTAATTAAAATTTGATATTTGGGAAGTTTGTCAAGAAGTTTTAAAACACTTGGTCAAATAATATCATAGGGCACTGTGAGACAACACATTTCTCAACCAAAGTTACAAGAGATCTCAAAAGCAAATACAAATCACTTAAAGGCAAAGAAACTCACACAATCTGTTGTCAAAGGCAGCATTTCAAGAATACTTTGGAGGGAGAAACCAAATGCAGTCTTGTCCTAGCCCATTCCCAACAAAATCCATTTACCTGACTAGATGTAATTCAATCTTAGAAAATCCTGATCATGCACAACTCTTTTCTCAGGGTCCACTTTCCACCAACCTTTCATCACTTTCTGTATCCATCACTTTATTTTTCCATCCAGAAACAGCCAGCTCTAAGTCAAACCTACTTCCTTTTCGCTTAATAAAATGCAATTCCATTCCTCATACTTTCTTTACTGAAAACACACATCCTACTTTTCTTAAAAGTTATTTATTTCCATTTTAAGTTATTTTTCTTGCTAACAAATTTGCCAGATATACAGTAATAAGGTTTTATTTGACCTCTAGTAAACCCAGGTACAATAGAAGTACTATACTTAACAGTGATGACTGTAAAGACGTGTCTGTATTAATCAGACCAACAAGCTTAAGCCACCTTTAATACCAGATATCAGTTTAGTATTGAATATTTCCCAGATGACATGAACCTGAAATTCATTTTGGCCAGTTTTATATTTCTGAGTATTTATATAAGCACTTAATTAAGTCAATTAAGTAGAGCTCTTTTACTAATTAATTTTGGTAATTCCATACATTTAAAACACATATAGAGGGCTTCCCTGGTGGAGCAGTGGTTGAGAGTCCACCTGCCGATGCAGGGGACACAGGTTCGTGCCCCGGTCCGGGAAGATCCCACATGCCGTGGAGCGGCTGGGCCCGTGAGCCATGGTCGCTGAGCCTGCACGTCCGGAAGGGCTTCCCTGGTGGCTCAGTGGTTGAGAGTCCGCCTGCCGATGCAGGGGACACAGGTTCGTGCCCCGGTCTGGGAAGATCCCACATGCCATGAGCGGCTGGGCCCGTGAGCCATGACTGCTGAGCCTGCGCGTCCGGAGCCTGTGCTCTGCAACGGGAGAGGCCACAGCAGTGAGAGGCCTGCGTACCGCAAAAACAAAAACAAAAACAAAAAACACATATAGATACATATGAATACATAAACAAACAGAGAGACCTCATAGTTCTCATTTCAGAATTTCAGCCCTGAGTCAGGTACAACGTAAAACCCATCAATTACAAAAGGTTGGGTTCAAATTGGGCTTCTGGCAGATGGAACAAATCAAGGTCACCTGTCTAGATGGCTAAACCCTTTTTACTAATGTTTACAGTAAAAGACACTTAGGATTTCTACTTATACTTGACAAGTCTAGTTCTAAATTACTTTACTCCCTTTTGCAAAATTTGCATTTTATAAGGATGGCAGAGATGAGGGTTCCTGAGAAGACCAGGTAGGATTGGAATATTACAGAGAGATTGGCATGGCACCAAAAGCGCATATTTAATGAGAGCTCATATTTAATTTGAGATTAGGGGTTGGAGGCCTTGTCAAACCTCTGGTTTTATGGGGTGTTGGTGCCTGGAAGGGAAGTTATTAGTTTCCTTTAAGGTGATTTTTATAGGAGTGACGAACTTTGTCTTCCCTGGGATTCCCTGATCCCAGGCCTGCGGATCTATAAGTTTTTCAATTTCTGGGGAAATATTTTGGGCTGGACTGTCTGTGTCTTGTATAATACATAGTCCAGCCAAAAACACTCCTTGGCTTTGGTCTTCAGAGAGAGTAAGAGTTGCCCACAAGGCTGAGAGAAAATCCCTCCCCAATAATGGGCTGGGGCATTCGGGCATGACAAGAAACTTGTGAGTTATAAGAGTCTTTGCCCAGGTGCAAGGTAGAGGGGTGGCGAAATATTTTAGTTTTGGCTTTCATCTGTCCCCAGTGATAGAGCAGGTTTAGGGGCAAGGGACCTAGCATGAGACATCAAGACAGAGTAAGTGGCTCTCGTGTCCACTAGAAATTGGACAAGCTTATCTGCCACGTCAGTGGTCACCCGTGGTTCCTCCCGTGTGATGATGACAGTCTCCTCAGGAGCCTTGGGAGGTGCCAGGTCCCATCAGTCAACCACTGTCATGACTGGCGTGGGGGAATTTCCTCACTCCCTTCAGTGCTCGGGGCATTCCCTCTTCCAGTGGCCCATCTTGTTGCAGAGTGGGCATGGCATTTTGGGTGTAGGCTGGGACCTGTTTCCTGTGCATTCCTTGCTCCAGTGTTCAGGACTCCCACAGCTGAGAAAGGCTCCCTTCCTTGGCAGAGGTCTTCTGGGAGTACTTTTGGGATGATCAGGTGGTGGGTTAGGTCTTGTCATGATGGCTGCCAAAAGCCTGCCTTCCTGTCATTTGTTCCTTAAGTCACGCTGTTCCTTCTTTTCCTCCTCAGCCTGGTCTCTTGCTAAAAATACTGAAGGCTGTGTCAATAAGAAGGTTGAGAGGGGTTTGGGACCTCATGGCAAGCTTTTGAAGCTTCCAACGGATGTCAGGGGCTGATTGGCTAATGGAAGTGGGCTGCAAATACAGTTTGTCCCTCGAAAGTATCTGGGTCTACATTCGTATACTTTCTGAGGGCATCTACCAATCGGGCCTGAAATAAGGCTGGATTTTCATCTTGGCCTTGGGTGATCTCTTTAACCTTATCATAGTTAACAGGTTTAATTATGCATAGTTTCATCCCTTCAGTGAGGCAAAGGATCATGTGATCCCTACTAGTGATACCAGGCTGGCCTGGTTGATAGTCCCAATTGGGATCCATTAGAGGTACTGCTGTCACAGGGTTTCTATGTGGTTGGGCAACATGTAGCCTGTGCCCAAATTTGGGCCTTTTCCTCACTGGTGCAGCAGTGGGAAAGGACAATATTTACATTCTTCCAGGTAAGTCCAAGGAAAGAGTCAGGGCCTGCAATTCTTCACGGAAGCAGTTAGGGTCCTCCGAGAACCTGCCTAAGCAGGTGCAGCATTGGTTAAGGTCAGACAAGGAAAAAGGGGTGTAGACTTTGGTAATTCCCTGAGGCCCACCTACTGAAACAGGAGGGAAGGGGGCAGGGCACAACCTTTAAAAGAATGACATAGCCATAGGACATCACAAAAACTGGGTAGAACCAACTAGGTCCAAGATGGCGGAATATTCGACTTCCCGTGGACCTTGAGCCTCATTATATGTTCATTGTAATACATTAACTAAATGACACACCCACCAGCGTCATGACAGTTCTGAGGCTACCACCAAAGGCCAAAAAGTGGGCAGTGGCCCAATTCCTGGAAATCTCCCCCCCTTCCCTGAAATAATTGGAATAATCCTTCCATTCATTAGCCTATGAAATTACCCAGCCTATAAAAACTAACCACACCGTGTTTCTCCCAAGGCCTCTTGCCTTCTGAGATGGCCCACGCTCTGTGTATTGTGTTTCTCTTTAAAAAAAATCCACTTCTTACCTCTCATTTTGTTTCTCACTGAATTCTTTCTGCGATGAGACATCAAGAACCTCAAATTCACTGGAAACACCAGGGACCCCAGTTCTGGGTGTGAGGATGAAGTGGGAGAGGAGGGGTCTCCCACTTGTAAAGCATCTATTGAGTGATGGCAGTTGTATCAGATGCTTCACCTGTTACCTCACTGAATCTGCTTAACAACCATACGGTATTACTGCTATTACTATTCTGAATTTTCTGGTGTGTGTGGAGACTGAGAGTTTCCGAGCTTTCATAACTAACCGGAGATGCCACAGCTGGGTGAACAGTGAGCTAGGAGGGTACCACCTTGCAGGACTCCTAGTGCCATCAGGGTGCGTGACAAGTGTCAAGGGTTTGAGGTCCAGAGTACATTCAAGGGCAGCAAAGAGTGATTACAAAATTTGTGTATTATGAGATGCTTGTTTTTCCAGAAAACTCTTGTGTTTGTATTGTGACAACTACCAGATGAACCTTCAAAGAGAGGGTGTGGTTATTTGAGAACCCATCTCTCTTTCTCTTAGGTGGAAGAGGCTGCAGCCGCCCCTGGGCAATGGCCTGGTGATCAAGGGAAGACTCCTCTCTCAGGTTCTTCCAGTCCTGAAAGATGTATTCCACCGAACTCTTTCTTTTCTTGGGTCATTCTCAGCCAAATGCCACCATATCTGAGGTCGCTTTGAGAACCCCAGAGAAGTTTGTCAGCCTTCCCTACAGCTGGAGCCCCCAGCCTGTTGGAAATACAATGTGTTTCTTCCTTCCTGCCGCCTTTACCTTCTCCAAGCTTATCTCCTTGAGCCCTTATGAGTTCTCCTGTCCAAAGTATAACAGTGTTAATCTCAGTAATGCTGGGGTGGAGGCAATCGTTCTGGGTCTACTCTGGGAGGGAAATTGTGCTAGATGTCGGAGGAAAGAGTTGAGTAGCAGAAGGTGGAATCTTCGGTGTAGTGAGGGAGACAAGTTGAAATGCTGTGGGCTCGGATGGGAGGATGTGCAGGGCGTGCAGGACCGCTGGGCGGTGGGCTTTGAATCGTCTGTGTACTCCCTCCGGAATGCTGTGTTCTCCTTTTACTGGCATGGCAGCCTGGAGTTATATTCCTCAGACTCACAAAATAGCCTCGCCTTTCTCCTTCTATTGCAGTGATTTTGTTTCGTTGATGGTGTCTCCAGGTGATTCCTAGACAGCAAGAACTCTGTCTTCCACATAAGGCCTGCAGTAAGCACTCAGACACATTCACTGTCTGAAATAATGATTGAAGAGCCAAATAAACGAATGTGAGATTCATCCTCAGGGGGAGTGGGGAGAGTGTGATTTCCAGAGAAATTAAATGTGAGCTGATTCTGGAAGAGACTTAGAGCATGCCAGGTATGTGAGTGCCAGGACGTTTTCCAGATTCTCCTGGCAAATGGAGTGTTGCAACATTTTCTGAATCTCTCCTCTCTTTCTTTACAGTAGAGTTTCTCAACTTCAGCACTATTGACCTCTTGGGCTGGATAATTCTCTATTGTAGGGGCTTGTCTGGTGCATTGTAGGTTGTTTATCAGCATCCCTGGCGTCTACACACCAGATGCCAGTAGCACGTTCTCCCCAAATTGTGACAAGAAATGTCCGCAGACATTGCCAGATGGAGACAGAGTCACCTTGGGTTGAGACCTCAACCCAACAAGTGCTTTATACTCAACAAATGTCAGCTCTTGTTAGCCTTGAAAAGCGCCAATCTATAAAATCAAACAGTCGTAGAAAATTATTCAATTAGCCTTACCATTTTTGAGAAACTGCCATGGACCCGTCAGACTATACTGAGTGTTTTCTACACGTTCTATCCAATCCTCAAGTATGATAATCCTCATTTTATAGATGAGGAAGCAGGATCAGAGGACTCAGATAATGTGCCCACGTGGCAGAATCAGTATGTTTCTGACCCTAATGCATCGTGGCAGGGCTTGTTACACTGTTTTCTACGTGTCTCCCACTTACTTCTACTTTCTTTGCAAACAGACAGTCTTCTGTACATGTGTGAATTGGGCAGGACACATGTAGGCTGAAGTTTAAAAGGAAATCACATGTATGGACTATGTCCAGATACAAAAATAAATACTCTGATAAATATGGACCTTGAAAAATATCATAGCTACTCTAACTTAAAGTAATCACAAGAAGTCAAAATCAAGCCAGAAGAACTTTCTTCCCAGATGTCCTTACAGTATGTAAATAGAGATGTAAGAAATATTTAGCCCAAATGACTGTTTTCATTAAAAAGATTTCCAATCAGAATTATTTCTACAATTATGTTAGCTCTAATAACATTACAAAAGCACGGTCTTCAAAATATTAATAAATAACAATGAATTTGCAGAATGTTGAAACCATACTGAACGTACCTAAGGTCATAAAGGTTTGCAGTAGAACAGAATTCAGCTGCACTCTGTCCCTCTTTTTTCCTCAGAAAAGGACTGCAGGGGGAGTGCATGGACTCCTGTGGGCAAAGTGGGCTTACAGATATTTATTTATTTATTTTTAAATTTATTTATTTTAATTTTTGGCTGTGTTGGGTCTTCGTTGCTACGGCGGGCTTTCTCTAGTTGCGGCGAGCAGGGGCTACTCTTCGTTGCGGTGCACGGGCTTCTCATTGTGGTGGCTTCTCTTGTTGCGGAGCATGGGCTCTAGGCATGTGGGCTCAGTAGTTGTGGCACGTGGGCTCAGTAGCTGTGGCTCGCAGGCTCTAGAGTGCAAGCTCAGTAGTTGTAGCACCCATGCTTAGTTGCTCCGCGGCATGTGGGGTCTTCCCGGACCAGGATTCGAACCCGTGTCCCCTGCATTGGCAGGCGGATTCTTAACCACTGCGCCACCAGGGAAGTCCCCAGATATTTTAAAAGAACTGCTTCACCTCTGTTTTTCATTTCTTGTCATTTCTCTAGAATTCTAATAACAAAGGCTTGAGAGTGCTGAAGCAGATAATCATTAGTGCCATTTAGGCTTTTGTTTTTAAGGTAAAAACCATGTTATTTCAGTAGCAACTGCTATGCCTAGGCAGTGCTGATGTAAGTGCTTTTCCAAGCAGCCTTCATTTTTGTTGTCAAACTGAATAAAACATATGAAAGGCGGCAACCAAGGGAGGCAGCACGATGCATCCACTTTTTGAAAACAAGCTTTGTCCTTTTTAAATGGAATTCTGTTCCAGTTTTGGCTTCTGGGATGTTGTTTTGCACCAGGAGTGACTGCACCATATTAGGGCACATCTGTCCTCCCTGCGGCTTGAAATGAATAACACGAGCTGAGTTCACAAAGTTTGATTCTGCCTGTGCGCGTCTGAAAAGGTTGGATGCCCTTTAAAGACATGTTTGATTGCCGAGCGTGTGTTGACCCTGTTTGATATCCTTCACGGACTGCATGACTGAACTAAGCTGAAGTTTCCCCATCACCAGCCTGGGGAAACGGGCGGCTCTTTGGCGCCTGCTGGAGAGGTTGTTCTCCGAGTCCGCTCTGCCACCTAGTGGTCGGCGGTGGCATTTCCTGTGCCCGACCAAGCTAGTTTCGGGAAAAGTCATTTTAGCTGTTGAATACTGTGATGAATTATGACAGAAAACAGAGACACTCTTAGCAAAGAACGCAGTCCAAGAGAGACCCGAAACAAGCCCTGCAACATGATGCATACCAGATTTCGAATATGGAAGAAGCACTAAATAATTGGTCTTAGAAAAAAAAGCATGATTGTGAATTGCAAGATATTTTTCCTTTTTTTCCCTGAGCCTTCATGATTAAAATAATAATAATAATAGAGGTAGAATTGATTTAGACAAAGCCTTCAGATTTATATTGGCCTTTTAGGACTCTCTAAGAACTTTCACATGTATTTTCATATCAGATATTTAAACATTTTTTAAGTTATCTATATATTTTACAGATTTATAATCCCAGAAAAATTTTATTCCATAACTAGGGGGAAGGGAGTTAATTTCTCACAAGTGTCCTTCGCTTTCCTCTAAACTTAGTACTCTCAAATTGTTCTTTCATATTTTCTCCTTCACTTTCTCCTTTTAAATTTTAAAAAGATGTCAAACTATCAACTGCAGTGGTTTTCGAACATTGTTGACTGTGACCCACAGTACAAAATACACTTTACATCATGACTATATATTGAATGTGTGGGTGTGTGTGTGCACATGCGCTAATCAGAACTTTTATGAAACAGTACTGTTATCGTTATGTGGTTCGTGTTCTGCTGTGTCCCATTCAATTCTGTTTATTTCCTTTTCTTTTTTATTCTCATGCTGGCCCACTAATTGGCTCCTGACTTACATTTTGAAAAACTAAGTGAATCAATTCTGTTTGTGCTGCTAGATGGAATGAAGTGAAAACGGTCTGGAAATCTATATATACTCAGAGATGAAATCAAGAACCATCCTATATGTACAGAGTTGTAATTAACCCACATGGAAGGATGACCCTCCTCCCAGAATCCAGGAGGGCTCTGGAAGGTGCTTGTCTCGCCCACCGGCAGGATCATGTTCAGTTTTGAGCTCCTTGCCTGGGGGCTGGGCCTGCACCACTTCAGTAGCAACGCCCTGAATGTCCCAGGGACCCCACAGCCCCCAGCTCCCAGCCTGGACAGGAACCTGCTGTAAATCCCAGAGCGGATCTAGAGCCACCCCCCGCCCCCTTCTGCTCCTATGTGATAACCCCATTTGCCCTTATGCAGGCTGCATTCCTAGAACTCCTGCCTGGGACCACTTACAAAGTACTAAGGTCAGCAGGCTTACAGGCCTCTCTGTTCCCACCACCTGTTTCTTCCTGAGCATTAAAAAGCAATGTTTCCCTTAGCTCTCCTCACCAACATAAGTCAATTCAATGAGCACTAACCATGAACTCCCTTGACTCAGAATATACTAACTGTACAGCACAGAGGCTGTTGAGTCAGGATGAGGAAAAGAGCATGGAGCATAGACGTGACGTCCCTTTCTCGGAAAAAGCACCTTAAACAGAATACATTTAGTCAGGTTTATCGTTGTTTCATCTCGGTCTCAACTAGAACCCCTGATTCTTAGGAAGTCACATATTACTCATGAAAGGATAGCTGTACAGGAAGAAAGGCGTTGGGTGACTATCATGTCTAATAAGAACTTTTAGATATTCTTTGTTGAAGTCCTTATGAACTTTTGATTAGGTTCTTCTGATGTCATACTGTGTACTAACAAGACATCAATTGTCAAACCTCCAGAATGGGAAGATCCTTTTTATGAGATGAATATGGCTCAGTGGCATGGAGCCCAGAGAAAAGGTGATGGAAAATGTCTCAGGTACAGGGACCTGAGTGAAGGTTGGGGGAGGGAGATCTTTCTTATTTGCCTAATGTTTAGGCCACTGCACCATCCCTTAATGCTCAAAGATCAATGTGTTTGCAGCTCAAAAGACTTTATCTCAAAGCTCTGTCTCTACTAGAGTATTTAAAGGCCAATTGACTGTATATACCTGGATTTATTTCTGGTTACATTAGTCTCTATTTAGGCCAGGAAAGACATATCTTGTTTTATTGCACTTAGCTTTACTGCTCTTCACAGATAATTGCATTTTTAACAAATTGAAAGTTTGTAGCAACCCTGCATCAAGCAAGTCTATCAGTGCCATTTTTCCAACAGCATTATTTTTAATTAAAGTATGTACCTTGTTTTTTCAGGCATAGTGCTAATGCACACAGTATCTGAAACTTTTAAGTGATATTAGATAGTGAATTAGTGTTGAATTATAAAAGGAACAATGGCTACTGGTAAGTATGCCAAAGATTTCAGGTCAAAGATCACCTAACAATTTGTGGTTCACAGGTTTTCTGATATGAGTCAAGATACCCCTAGACACCAGAAACACCAGGACAGGTATTTAATCAACCCATTATAGAAAGCTGGTTCTAAGTGTAGGTGTCTTTCCTCAATTCTGATTTCTTTTATATTCTGTATTCCAACAAAGCATGATTGGACTGGAATATTGTATAACGTGTATTGCCCTCACGATTCACAGAAATGAACTGAAAGAGAGAATTGATCTCCGGCTTATTTCCAAAATTCCTACTTATATTCTTCACTATTATCGGTCAACTGAGCAAAATAAGTTGATATTCATTTGTACAAACATAATGTGTTATTTGCAGTGAACAATGTGACATGTGCTTAAAAACTACATGCTTTTTAAAATTACGTTATCCATGTCCTGTATCTCATCTAAGGTGTACGTCCTTGGAAGGCAGAGTCTTGACTTATTGAATTCAGCGGCACCAGTCTTAATGACCTAAATCTAGTAGTGGTTCAGTGAGAAGTGCTGATGTAGCTGATGACAGTTATGTTAATAAGGACCCTTTCAGGTGCAGATGACAGTAACCTTTCTCAGCTAGCCCAGGCAGCAAAGGAAATGGTTGGCTTACATAACTGGCAAGTTCAAAGAGGCAGAGTTGACTTCAGAAATGGCTAGATCTAGGTTTGAGAGGCCATGATGATCATACTGTCTCTATTCCCCCACGTTCCCTCCCATCTCTCTGCTTCCCGCATATATCTTGCTTGCTTGAAGCAAGCAAACACAGATTTTTCCACGTGGGTATAAATAGAGTCACCAGCACCCAGGAATCCCAAGGAACAGAGAATTACCCTCTCTCTTTCCAACATCCATGTCAATTCCCCATATTTACTCTTACTGCTCCTCTTTTTTTTTTTTTTTTTGCGGTACGCGGGCCTGTCACTGTTGTGGCCTCTCCCGTTGCGGAGCACAGGCTCCGGATGCGCAGGCTCAGCGGCCATGGCTCACGGGCCCAGCCGCTCCGCGGCATGTGGGATCTTCCTGGACCGGGGCACGAACCCGCGTCCCCTGCATCGGCAGGCGGACCCTCAACCACTGCGCCAATACATTACTTTTTCTAACTGTGTGTTAAAGAGATAATATAATGGAAAGTGATTTATGCGTATTTCCCCCCTTGCTCCAGGTTGCTGTTGCTTATTCCAGTGAGGCTTACATGGCTGGAATTGCCTTCAAGTTGCTTATGTTTGAAGCCTGGGTTAGGAAAATGCCCAGGTGGATAAAATGCAAATGAATAAGATCAATGTCTCACGTAGTGTGATGATAAAGCTATGTTGGATGAGGATCATATATGCAGCTACTATTTTTCCCCTACTTTTCAAAGAAAGAGAAGGAAGGAAGATCTTGTTTGATGACAACATCATGTGGAAGTATATGTGGTCTGTATTTAGAAAGGTGGAAGTTGTGGAGAAAAAGCACAATGTTCAGTGCATGTCACCAGCTAATCGTGCTACCTACCTTGAACAGATCGATCTCTGCCTGCCTTGTGCTGTTCACCTTTATTTAATTTATCTATTTTTATCGAAATAAAGTTGACAACTCCTCAGCTTTAAAATAAGGGGATGAACTGATGTGCTGGACTCTCCCAGGTTCGCCTGTAATATAGGTCCTATTATCCAGTAATAGGAGGAGTGCTACTTTGAAAGGATGCAATGCAAAGAACAAATCAGATGAAGGCAGAAATGGTCCTGACTCCGTCTTTTCTCTTTTCTCCCCAGACTATGTCAGAGAGTCACCATGACCTTGCACAATAACAATACAACCTCACCTTTGTTTCCGAACATCAGCTCTTCCTGGATTCACGGCCCTTCCGAGGCAGGGCTGCCCCCAGGAACGGTTACTCATTTTGGCAGCTACAACATTTCTCGGGCAGCTGGGAATTCCTCCTCTCCAAATGGCACCACCAGTGACCCTCTGGGAGGTCATACCATCTGGCAGGTGGTCTTCATTGCATTCTTAACGGGCGTCCTGGCCTTGGTGACCATCATCGGCAACATCCTGGTGATAGTGGCATTCAAGGTCAACAAGCAACTGAAGACCGTCAACAACTACTTCCTCTTAAGTCTGGCCTGTGCCGACCTGATTATTGGGGTCATTTCAATGAATCTGTTTACTACCTACATCATCATGAACCGATGGGCTTTAGGGAACTTGGCCTGTGACCTCTGGCTTTCCATTGACTACGTGGCTAGCAATGCCTCCGTCATGAATCTTCTGGTCATTAGCTTTGACAGGTACTTTTCCATCACGAGGCCGCTCACGTACCGAGCCAAACGAACAACAAAGCGAGCTGGTGTGATGATAGGTCTGGCTTGGGTCATCTCCTTCATCCTTTGGGCTCCTGCCATCTTGTTCTGGCAATACTTTGTTGGGAAGAGAACTGTGCCTCCAGGGGAGTGTTTCATCCAGTTCCTCAGTGAGCCCACCATCACCTTCGGCACGGCCATCGCTGCCTTTTATATGCCTGTCACCATCATGACTATTTTATACTGGAGGATCTATAAGGAAACTGAAAAACGTACCAAAGAGCTTGCTGGGCTGCAGGCCTCTGGGACAGAGGCAGAGGCAGAGAACTTTGTCCATCCCACAGGTAGTTCTCGAAGCTGCAGCAGCTATGAGCTTCAACAGCAAAGCATGAAACGCTCAGCCAGGAGGAAGTACGGACGCTGCCACTTCTGGTTCACAACGAAGAGCTGGAAGCCCAGTGCCGAGCAGATTGACCAAGACCACAGCAGCAGCGACAGCTGGAATAACAACGATGCTGCTGCCTCCCTGGAAAATTCCGCTTCCTCCGACGAGGAGGACATGGGCTCGGAGACAAGAGCCATCTACTCCATCGTGCTCAAGCTTCCGGGTCACAGCACCATCCTCAGCTCCACCAAGTTACCCTCGTCAGACAACCTGCAGGTGCCGGAGGAGGAGCTGGGGGCAGTGGACTTAGAGACAAAAGCCAGCAAACTCCAGGCCCAAAAGAGCATGGACGACGGAGGCAGTTTTCAGAAAAGCTTCTCCAAGCTTCCCATCCAGTTGGAGTCAGCCGTGGACACGGCCAAGGCCTCTGATGTCAACTCCTCAGTGGGCAAGACCGCGGCCACTCTGCCTCTGTCCTTTAAGGAAGCTACTCTGGCTAAGAGGTTTGCTCTGAAGACCAGAAGCCAGATCACCAAGCGGAAACGGATGTCCCTCATCAAGGAGAAGAAGGCGGCCCAGACCCTCAGCGCCATCTTGCTTGCCTTCATTATCACCTGGACCCCCTACAACATTATGGTTCTGGTGAACACCTTTTGTGACAGCTGCATCCCCAAAACCTATTGGAATCTGGGCTATTGGCTGTGCTACATCAACAGCACCGTGAACCCCGTGTGCTATGCCCTGTGCAACAAAACATTCAGAACCACTTTCAAGATGCTGCTGTTGTGCCAGTGTGACAAAAGGAAGAGGCGCAAGCAGCAGTACCAGCAAAGACAGTCAGTCATTTTCCACAAACGGGCGCCCGAGCAGGCCTTGTAGGATGAGGTGTGTTGTCAGTAGCAGTCACCAAACGCACACGTCAACCCACAGACCTTAGGAGGGAGTGAGGCGAGGGTGGGGGTGATTTCTGGCGCTGATAAAAGATGTCTTTATCACCCAGATGTGAAAGAAGCTGCCTGTTTACCGATCCATTAAATAAATCCATTTTCATATCAAAAGTCAAATACCAATTCAGCCAAAAATAAATAAATAAGCCTATTACTGGATATGAAGAAATTTATTCTGAAATAGACTTTGTTTTTTCTTAAAGAGAAAGAAATAATTGTTTCATAGCAATTATATACCCAAATTGGTCTGCCTGGGCCTTTTCATTCCCATTAGCTCTGGAATCTCGGTGAGGATAACTAGCGGGCCCAGTTGCCCTGTTCTCCCCAAGGGTCCCCAAAGTGTCGATCCACATCCCACGTGGAACGCGTCAGGCTAGTGAATCCGTGGTTCTGAAATTCTTTCGTACGTTGCAAAGCCTCACCTTCTCGTCCCTGTAGAGCTCCCCGTCTTCTCATTGGTGTGTCGTTGAACTCTATTTGTGGACTTGATTCTTGATTCTTGCAGAGTACTGTTTTGTGCAGTTCAAGTTTCGTACAAATAAAAGATGCATAAGTGTATATGTATATATGTGTGTGTGTGTGTGTATGTGTGTGAATTCCACGCACACACACACAGTGTATATAATATAAGGGGAATCACTGAACCGGCAAATTATTCCGGCAATATATTCTTTCAGTACTTTGGTGACTGACGTTTCTCTAGGATCCTAACACAACGTAAAAGTGAACTTAAACCCCGTGTAGTGTTTTGGAGACCAGGGCTGTTTTCCCGGAGACTATGCAGCAGAGAACAGCCAGGCCCTCTGGGCAGGTCTGTGTGGAGCGGTCAGCCTGGTGAGTCAGATGAGCACCAAGGTTCGACCAGACTCTGAGTAAGCTGTTACCTCTGTGGACACCCTCAACAGAGCTAAATCGAATGGGGGCCCCTCTGAGCTCTAAGAATGAACCACATCCACATGTCTGAATTTAATGGTCCAAATCTGAATGTTTCCAAACAAAACCTTTGCTATCTTACCTGCTTGAAACTCAGTAATAGTGACACGTTTGAATGGCGTACACAGCATTACATGGAGCAAAGCAGAAGAGACCTTCTGAGGGGCAAAGAAGAACACGAGATTCGATTTCTTGCTACTTGACATATTTAAATGAAAAAGGGCTTACACCTTTTGTCACTTAGCTGGGGCCAGTACTTTCTGCCGTTCATTGTGCAACCTTTACCCAGGAATGGGTGGGGTTCGTGAAGTCATAAGTCCTCTAAAGAAAGTATTACACTTTGAAAAGTATTGCTTCAAATTGATTTCCTTAGTACATTTCTAAAAAGTGATTTTGTATTCTCTTCTGAATTGGCCCAAACGCTAACTGTTCTATTGGGGGGAGGGGAGGGCTGCTGCTGTAGCCGTCGTCTGTGTTGCTGCTGTAGGTGTCAGGGGTCTTTTTTTTTTCCTTTTGTGGGCTGTGTGGGGAGTGGGAGGGGTGGGAGGTGGGGGGCTGAGGAGAAATCTTCCCTCTGTACAGGGTCTCCGTGGTGTGAACCCGGAGCCAGGGTAGAAGCTGCTTTTGTGTTCAGTGTGAGCTGGTGTTTACAGCAGATGTTGACAACAGTGGAAGTGTACTCAGTGGTGTCTGTGTTTCTGAACTATTTAATTTTGTGTTATGTTTATATGAAGATGTATTTATGCATATTTCACCGAGTTCTATTTAATGTTGATAAATATTACTCTTTAGTCTTCAGCAGGTGGTGTCCCTTGAAAGTGATTCTTTAAGGTCCACTTGAGCAATGGGTAGGGTATATCGAGCTTTCTTGTGGCTAAGAAGACGAGAAAGTCATCCTTTTGGTGCCAGGAGGTACCTAACTCTTTCTAGGTAATAAAAAGTCAACTTTAACTTCAACATAATGGTTTAATACCGTTCTAGTTAAACCTGATGGGAACCGGTCAAAGCAACCCTCCACCAGTATATTTGAAATCACGTGACAAGGGCAAAAAAAGGCAAATCGGCATAATTGAAAGAATTATTTTTTTGGCCCACATTCGACCAAAGAATAAGAAAAAACAGAGACTATTTTCTAACATGTATAGCAAACTACAGAATGTTATGTTATTAACCTGTGAAATGTCTAGTGAGCAAGTGCATCTATATTTTATTACTCACGTTGGCCTGGCACTAATAAATTTGTGAATGCTGATTCAAGACTCCCTGTACATCAGTAATTCCCATTCTCTTTGAATCTCCTATCTTGCCTCCCTCTCAAAAGACTGTTTCCCGTATTTAAAAAGGAATGGAATTAAATTTAAGAAATGAAGAAACGTAAGCTTTAGCAGAACTGTGAAGGTTAGTAACAACTCTACTTAAACATGATTATCTCCTCATCCTTGTCCTTTTATGATGCTGAGAATGGAAGAAAAGAAAGACGTCCAAGACGTCAGCTCTTCTGTTACTGGTTTAGTTATCGAATTATTTTTAAATCTCTTGTGAATGAAAACTGCTTTTAAATACTGTCTACTGACTCTGTTTATAGAAATGTATGTCCAACTCTTAGGTCATTTTCAGAAAAAGAAAATAAGAAAAACAGATTCTTTTGAGTTTGGAAAATTTAGGAGTGTAATCAAAGATGTAGTGAAGTGTTTAAAACCAGACATAGCTCCACATGCATTTCTCAAAGGACTTGTCACTAGAAAAGGTATTCAGCATTTACATAAGATCATCCCCCCAGATGGGAATCAAATTGTTTTCAATCCATATGAATGAGGTTTGCAGAGCTTTCATGATTATCCACTTTAATTGAGAGTAAAATAATCAAACCTAAATAAACTACACGTGAAGAAAGCACCCCCGACACACACACACACACACACACACGCACACACGTGTGCGCGCGCGCACCCCTGACCCTGTTCTCCCATTCTCTATTCTCCAGGGTCTACCAGGTGGATAAGAGAAGTGAGCTTTCTGGTCCCGTATTCCCCTTGGCTCTGCTCTCGTTTATCCATCACCTACCTGTAGTCTTTCTGCTGGTTCACCATATTACCCTGAATCATCCTTGACTTCAAATCGAGCCTTGAGTCTCCAGATAAGTTCCATTTCTACTTACTCTTTCACATATAATAGTTCTCACGGAAAAAAAAAAAAAAAAAAGAAAGAAAGCATAAGCATAAGAAACTGCAGGGGCTAAAGATCTAGAAGGCATTGCAGCTTTCTCTGTCCACCCCTCTGTGTGCAGATGGGCAAGTTCATTGCTCTGGAGAAGGATTAGAGCCCTTTGTGCATCACTTGTGAGAAGGGGGAGGGCACAGCTCTGATGCAGAGTTAGCTGCCTCAGGTCAATCTCAGGAAGGAAAAGGGTGCCAAGGCTCAGGCACAGTGGAGAAGCCTGATGGAGACAACACGAGACGGAGGCAGAGCCTCCGGATCATTCTGGGTGCCCCATACTTAGCCGAGTAGAGACGATTCCCAGATGGGGACGTATGGCTGAGAAACTGGACAGTACATCCCAGGAGCTTCAGAGGACAAGTGAATGTATCACAAAGAAGCTCTAACTTAGCATGAGGAGCCCTGAGCTTTTGGCCCATTTCTGTCACCAGGGAATTACATGGCCTCTGCCACACGTGTCATTTACCCTTAAACTCAATGGGTTGTCCCCATACGCTCTTACTCATTAACAACATGAAAGCATCTTTTTGCCTTCTAATAGCAAACAGGTGAAATAGAGTCAGGGCATTAGGTAAATAACTACCATGATGAATGTAAATGCTGTAACTGAAGAACACTTGAAAAATTCTGATTTTATGTATCCCTCAGAGTTATTTACTTATATTTCAGTACAATGATCTCTAAGGAACTCTCACAGTTTGTTGGTAAACCTGGAATTTTATTTCAAATACCACTTTATTCCAGGAGGATCACCTAAGGCCTGACAACCTTACAAGTAGAGCTGCTGGGTAGCGGGTGTTTGGTTTTCAGTAGTATTTCTCGAAATGGACTGAAACTGTATAGCATACAGCACCCAAAATGCTGGTCCTTTCTTCAACCTGACAGCCCTACTTATACCACCTCCTCTAAAACCATATTTTTTCTCATATGTCATGCGTGACAAACTTGGCACAGCAGTGCAAACGCCACCCCATAGTAGGATGCAGGTCAATTTTACTACTTGCCTTTATGGACCTAGGTTATGCTGTCTCTCCTGGTGTTTTCATGCCTCCGTTTTGTAGGAATTCCGCCTCTACTGGGACTCATGCTGTGAGAATAAATATTCCAGCCCTAAGAGGTTGGCTCCAGGGACAGAAGCCCAGGGCTCTGGAGAACTAGGAATATTCCATTTTCTTTTTCTGGCTTTAGCGTCACTGCCTGAGAAAGGAGGCTCGTTTTGAGATAATAAAAATGCAAAAAGAAAAACAAGTTCCCAAAGTGACTGTGTTCAACATAAGATTGGAACTGCATAATATTTTGTCACCAGGCTCCAAGATGGACAAGGGTTAGACTTGTTGTTAACTGGACACACATTACATTCACAGCTTCACACACAGAGATACAGTGCACTCGGACATGTGGAAGCGGACACCCAAGCACTTTAGCACAATGTTAGGACTGTGGTCACTCTGGTAGAACCAGGAAGACTCAGCACAGAGTTCAGACCCTACAGTTCTTGGCCTGGGCTGGGAACTCCCCACATAATCTCCCAGATCCAGGGCGGCTCTCATCTGAGTTACACAAGACGTTCTATACGAACAGGAAATGGAAAAGGAGGCTATACTCTCAGTTGCAAAGAAGTATTAATAACACTTCCCTCACCCAAATAATCTTATCTTAAGCTTAAAAGATTATCCTCAGAATATAAATCTTTATTTTTGTTCTTTCTTGAAGTCCAAAATACTTATTCATTCTGCAATTTACATACCAAACCCCGAACTATTTTTATCCTAGATTCTGTGATTTCCTTAATGATAGAAATCAGGTCTTCCTCATCCTGTGGCTGGCACATTATCTGTCAAGCAGTAGACATTCAATAAATGCTGTTGAATGTTTAATAAACTCCTTATACTTAATATAGCAAATATTTCTCAGAATTATGTGTACGTCAATGCCCCACACTTCGACTGTAGCCGGAGGGCATTGAGCTGGGAAAGTAAATTAAGGGAAAAATGGTTCACTGATATGACGGTTTCCTAATAAAATATTACTAAGCAACAAGGAGAAATATTTTAATAGATTTGAAGGAGTAAATATAATTAAGAAGACAGGAAGGAAAGAAAATCAACTCTATCCCTGGAATTTGGAAACGTTTTACCAGGTTGGTCAACTCTCCTTGATCCTAGTGAGGGAAATACTGAGAGAGCCTGGAGAGTCTATACATATAAGTCTTCTGTTTGTACAGGTGAAGTTCTGTAATTTGGCTTAAAACATCCTTGCATGTAGTTTTGCTTGGCATGAAGGTTAGGAGAGAATCCATACTGTTCTGCAAGCATTAAACAAAGCCCTCTCTTCATATCCTCTGTTCATTCCTCATGTAACACGTGGATATTTTCAGCCTCCTACGTACAACGCTCCAGAGAAATTTCTTTGGGGCTTGTGCTTAGAGCTATGGCAAGGCAACGTTTTCAGGAATGCCCCCCCCCCCACGTTTTCAATCACATGGAAACTGTCTCTAAGTTTGGTGCAGGTTCGAGGAATAATAATTAAAATAGGCTTCAAGTTGGTGAATCAGCACATTGATTTTTCTTGGCAGAAAGCTTTCTGGGAAATGTCTGTGAAATGTTCAGTGATACTCACATCCTTCTAATTTATGAGGGTGTAGAAATCACTGTCCAAAGAGATGGCTATATATTTGCTTTGTAAGCAAAAGGCATGTATCATAGTTGCATCTAAAATAGTGTCCCCATCTTTATCAAAGGCACTGAATTTTAACTGTTTTTATTTCCTAGTGTCCAGCACTTCCTCAGTAGTCATTTTAGGTATGTCATATGCCATTTTTATTCCTTCTTCTAAAAATAATTCTATTGTCTGTACTATAAAATGATGCCTGCAACTTTGTGGTGATATTATCCCCTAAGTTTAATAGTGAAATAAGGAAATAAAACTATAAATAAACAAAGAATGTGGTTGACTTTCTTTTTAATCCGAGGTCTATAATACAGCAACAGTTTTTTTATTGTATAAAAGGGTGGAGTACATTGAAGGGATAATTCTGAAACAGACCTTTATTTGCATTGACTTCTCTTTTTTACATGCACTAGAACTTTCTTCAACAATGAACATTGCTGCTGCCATAACTCAGAATAATACTCTGTGTTTTAGACTATGAGTTAAGCATGTATTAACTATATCTGCAGACATAATCCTAATTTTAAGACTGCGAGTAAAGAAAAATATTTCTCTCTAGATATATACTATGGACCTAACACAAATAGATTACTAGTTACTTCTCCAGCAAAGATGGGTTTATTTGGGGTCTGCATCCTGGCAAGCCTCATGCAAGTCCCCAGACAGCAAGGGAAGAACACTTTTACAGCGGGCTGCGGGGATGGGGGAGTGGGATTTGGGAGGGCTCTAGTAAACAGAGTCCATGGCTTGTTATGGGCTGAGTCCTTGCCAGGAGAAGAGTTTTCCCTCTTCCTGTTGGGCTCTGCTGTCCTCACAGGACTTGAGAGCTCCCCCTTCTGGTTTTCCAACTCGCTTTGAGGTTTCTGTTTATGAATTTTTTATAATACTTTGAAGTGGGTTTTATTTTCCTCTTTTTAAAAGAAATTCTTATTATCGTCCTTTTGCCCTTTGCTGTTTCCTTTGCTGTGCAGAAGCTTTTTAGGTTGATGTGATCCCACTTGTTAATGTTTGCTTTCATTTCTTTTTTTAAATTTTTAAAAATTTTATTTATTTTTAAAATATTCATTTATTTGGTTGCGGCAGGTGGGCTCCTTAGTTAGTTGCGGCATGTGAACTTTCAGTTGCGGCATGCATGCGGGATCTAGTTCCCTAACCAGGGGTCGAACCCAGACCCCCTGCACTGGGAATGCAGAGTCTTATCCACTGCACCACCAGGGAAGTCCCTGCTTTCATTTCTTTTGCTTTTGGTGTTAGATCCAAAAAATCATTACCAAGACTGATGTTAAGGAGCTTACTACCTATTTTTTTCTAGGAGTTTTATGGTTTCAGGTCTTCTATTCAAGACTCTAATCCATTTTGAATTCATTTTTGTGTACGATGTAAGATAGTGGTCCAGTTTGATTCTTTTGCATGCAGCTGTCCACTTTTCCCAGCAGCATTGATTGCAGAGACTATCCTTTCCCCTGTTGTATATTCTTGGCTTGTTTGTTGTAAATTACTTGACCATAAATGTGTGGGTTTATTTCCGGGCTCTCTATTCTATTGCATTGATCTGTGTGTCTGTTTTTATGCCAATACCATACTGCTTTGATTACTACAGCTTTGTAATAGAATTTGAAAGTAAGGAGTGTGATGCCTACAGCTTTGTTCTTCTTTCTCAAGATTGTTTAGGCTATTCAGGGTCTTTTTTGTTTCTATACAAATTTGAGGATTGTTTTTCCCTTTTTCTATGAAAAATGCATTAGAATTTTGATAGGAATTGTACTGACTCCTGTAGATTCCTTTGGGTGGTATGGAGATATTAACAATATTAATTCTTCCAATCCATGAGGATGAACTATCTTTCCATTTATTTGTATCTTCTCCAATTTCAATCGCCTATGTGGTATTATGGATATTGTTATTCTGAATCAATGTACATAAGTTGAGATAAAACAAGTGACTAATTAGATATTCGAATTCAATTAGAGAACCAGAATTGCCAGTGTGGAGGAAAGGAGATACAGATGTAACAGAAGAAATTGAGTAAAAACTATACAGTTCTCTGTATGAGTTGGATGTATCAATATAAACTCCCAGAGTGTTCTACCATATATGTAATTTCTAGCTCTTCCCACAGAGAAGAACTAGAGACAGTGATCAACTCAGTAGCAAGGCGGAGTCCTAACATCCCAACGGTAGTCTTTAATAAAGGAAACCAAGCCTTCCTGAAGAAATAGCTGATTCTAGTCTTGGGCAGGCAATGTACAAGATGGGCTTGAAACATCTTGCCAAAGTAGATATCAAGGAAGCATTCAGACTACTAGAAAAGATATTTACATAAACAAACAGTTGATATCTAGCAGAAGTGGCACAGCAGGGCAGTGGGAAAATGACATTCTTCTTAATAAGTGGTACTTAAATATCTACATGGGAAAAAGACTTATACTTCACTACATACTAAAGTAAATTACGGGTGGATTAAAGACCCAAATTAAGAAGTCAAAGTTAGAAAGCTTTTAGAAGATAAAAGTTGGAAAGTTTTTAAGAGAATATTTTCATGACCCTGAAGGAGAGAAAAACTTCTTAAACAAGATTCAAAAAGCATTAGCCACAAAGGAGGACAAGACATAAAGAAAGTGAAAAGAAAGCCATGGTGGAAGAGATCAATCCAAAACATATAACAACAATGAGCAAATACAGAATATATGAAGAATTTCTGTAAATCAGTAAGAAAAAACTATGCAACTGCAGGAGATAAAAATTCCTTACTATTCCTCACATGGAAAGGTGGCATCTAATTTCCCTTCCCTTGAATCAGGCTGGACTTAGTGACTCGCTTGATTAATAGAACACATCTGGGACGTGCAAGACTAGATCAGAAGAGGCCTCGCACCTCCCACCCGGATGTCTTGCAGTGCTTGCACTGGGAGAAACCAGCTGCTATGTAAGAAGTCTAACAACACTGAGACCACCATGCTGTGAGGAAGCCCTTCTCCAGGAAGTCCAAACCCCAGCCTTAAATCATCCCAGCTGAGGCCAAGCGCTGCTCATATTGAAGATTCATGAGCAAAGTACATTATTGTTGATATTAAGCCACTAAGTTTTAGGGTGTTTTTTATGCAGCAATAAAGAACTGAAATAGCAACCCAATTAAAAAAAAAAAAAGAAAGAAAGACGAAAGATTTGAACAGTGGTTTCCAGAGGCTTGGGTAGTAGAAATAGGGAGAAGTTGGTAAAAGGGTACAAACATTCAGTTATAAGATAAATAAGGCCTCAGGATCTAATGTATAACGTGGTAACTATAGGTGATAGCACTGCATTATATAATTAAAGTTTGCTAAGAAGGTAGAACTTATATGTTCTTACCCAAAGAAAAAAAAAGTAAATATGTGAGGTAATGGATATATTAATTAAAATGAGGAGAATTATTTCATTATGTATACTCACATCAAATATCACACTGTACACTTTTTTTTTAATTTTATTTATTTATTTTTGGCTGCACTGGGTCTTCGTTGCTGCGCGCGGGCTTTCTCTAGTTGCGGCAAGCAGGGGCTACTCTTCGTTGTGGTGCGCGGGCTTCTCATCGCGGTGGCTTCTCCTGTTGCGGAGCACGGGCTCTAGGTGGGCGGGCTTCAGTAGTTGTGGCACACGGGTTCAGCAGTTGTTGCTCACAGGCTTAGTTGCTCCGCGGCATGTGGGATCTTCCAAGACCAGGGCTCGAACCCATGTCCCCTGCATTGGCAGGCAGATTCTTAATCACTGCATCACTAGTGAAGTCCCCACACTGTACACTTTAAATATCTTACATTTTATTCATCAATCATACCCCAAGAAAGCTGGCAAAAATAAAAATTAACTTAAAAAAAAACAAATTAAGTCAAATAACAGTCAAGATGGTTCAAGAGTACATTTAGATGGCACAATTATTTTAAAAATAGCATCAGCGAAGGCAGAATGGTGGATACATCTAGGGCAGAAGGAAAAGATTCCCATTGGACAGGAGCCCTGGGAAGATTTTTTTAAGGTGTTAATAATGTCTTTTTTTTTTCCCCCAGGTGATGGTTACACAGGTATACCATAGTATATATGTGTTTTGTGTGCTTTTCGGTAAATATATTTCACAAGTTAAAAAAGAGAGAGAGGACTTTGACAAGCAACCCTCCCTCCAGCTGCATCTGTGCACACAGTCTGTTCTCTTGTTGCTGTGCATGAGGTGCTCTGGCTGTTGCAAAGTCAAGCTCTGCTCCCTAGGACATCGCTCCAGCCGCTCTCCCCTGTCCTGGATCAGTATGTTCACCTCTCTGTTAGGCCTGGTCACCTCCCTTCTCCCTCCAGCTGCTGCCTCATCTCTCCTTCCCTTTAAAACACTGTCAGAGGCTCGTCTAAACTCCCCTGCACTGCTCCTCCAGTTCTATCTAGAACCCACTCCAATCAGCCTTCACCCCCACCATTCACCCAGCTGCTCGGTCAAGGTCACTCGTGGCCTCCATGGTGTTGAATCCAGGGACACCGCCCCCCCCCCGCCCCCCGCCAAGTCCTCATCTTGTCCCATCAGCATTTGGTACAGCCGATCATCCCCTTCTCCATGAAACACTCCCTTCCCTTGGCTTTACTGCCCTCCCACTTACAGGTTTTCCTCTTATCTCCTAGCTTCTCTGGCTTGGGCTACTCCCTACCTCAATCCCAACACACCCACATGTTTTGCTGTTTTCACCTTCACTCTCTGGATGGTCTCATCTAGTTCCAAGGCTTTAAATGCCATCTCTCCATGACTCCCCACCCTTGACTTCCAGCCTAGACCTCCTGTGAATTCTTGTCTCTTTTATCCTCAGCATCTAACCAGCAACACCACTAGAGGTCATCTATTCAGCTCTAACTGGACATGTCCCAAGGTGAGCTCTTCATCTCCCCCTCCCCGAACGTGCTTCTCCAACAGCCTTCCCCAACCTGACAACTCCAACCTTTCTGATGGTCAGAAACTTGTGAGTTTCCCTCGAACCCCACATCCAATCAAACAGTAAGTCCTATCCGCTCTGGCTTTAACTTAGAACCAGAATCCAGCCTCTTCTCACCGCCAGCGCCCTGGTCTCCTGATATCACAATAGCCCCTACCTGGTCCTGTGACTCCTCTCTTGTCCCCTGCTGTCTTTTCTCAGCTGCAGCACCCAAAAAGATTCAGTTATTGGGTGTCCGTCCTGCCACTCCCAGGCCAGGAGCCCTCCTGCCTTCCCCTCCCTTGGAGGAAAAGCACACGTCCCACTACGGGTTCCTCCCAGGACTCATCCCACTCTGCCCTCCCCACCCATCCCAGCGCCCTGGCCTATTTGAATCCCTTGAACACACCTGTGCGCTTGTTGTTTGCTCCACCCAGAATGCTCTTCTCCCAGATAGATATTTCCATCAGAGCAGTGGGAGTGGAGTCTAGACAAGCATCTGACAGTGCTTGCTTTAAGGAGAAGAAGAGATGGGGTAGTAGCTGGAGAGAGATGGGAGGGTCCGGATCCAAGTGATGTAAACATGTTGACGATCGGTCTCCCCACAATAGACTGTAAACTCCAAGCCGGCAGGCTTTTTGTAGGTTTTCTTCCTACCAAGTATTCCCGGGCCTAGAATAGTCCCTAGCACGTTTAATAAAAGAAAAAAGGTGACTTGTACCACCACATAGTGGAACAGCAGAAGTGAGGATTTGCACCCGGGTGTCCCTGACCACTGATCTTTAGACACCAACCTAGGAAACTGAAAGGGGCGGGGCCTGTGAGGGGCGGGTCAGGATCTGGAAGCCCCGCCCCCAGCTCTGGCTTGCTTGCTTCTTCTCTAAATTTCACCTGGGAAACCAAGCAGGTGGCAAGGCTCAGAGAGCACTGCGAGACCTTTCCTCCCCGGGTCGCCAGGTGACGACAGAGCCTGCTGGGCTCACCTGCCCACCAGTGGCTGAAGCAGTCCCAGGGCCGACCACCTGAGGTTGCCTAGGGTCCCAGGCTCCTGCCATTTCCTCTGGCAAGTACTGGGGCCCAGCAGGCCATAATGACAACTCCCAGGACCATGGAAAGAGCCCTGAGGGAGGGACGGAGGGCCCCGGGCAGAGCAACCTACAGCAAAACCTGAAGGAGGAGGCATCCACGTGAAGAGCTCAGTGGTATCCAAGCCTGGGGCTTTTGAAGGCTGGGGAGGGGGCACCCTTGGAGGAACAGACAGAGGCCAGTGTGGCTGGACTGAGGGGAGCAGGCCAGGTGGGCTGCTGGCAGGACGAGGGGCTTGAGGTCTGGCTAAGGACTGGGGCTTTTCCACAACGTGCTGCTGAGTTCCTGACTGTTAGCAGAGCGACAGGAGAAGATCTGTCTTTTAAACATCCCTCCCTTGGATCAGAGGGAGTGAGAAACAGAAGCAAAGAGCACGAATCAGGGACAGTGTCCGTGGTGGCCTGAACTAAGAGGGGAGGGAGATGCAGAGAGGTGAGGGATGCATTTTGAAGTTGGGATCCAGGGAAGGGGACGAGTTGATTGCATGTGGGGGTGAGGAGCAAAGAGGGAGCAGACAGCGGCCCAAGGTTCTGGTTTGAGCAGGTGGGGAAATGGAGCTACATGGATGTTGGGGGAGGGATGGGAAGAGAGGTCCAGAAGGCAGACACTTCTGGGGCTTCCCTGGTGGTGCAGTGGTTGAGAGTCCGCCCACCGATGCAGGGGACACGGGTTCGTGCCCCGGTCCGGGAAGATCCCACATGCCGCGGAGCGGCTGGGCCCGTGAGCCATGGCCGCTGAGCCTGCGCGTCCGGAGCCTGTGCTCCACAACGGGAGAGGCCACAACAGTGAGAGGCCCGTGTACTGCAAAAAAAAAAAAAAAAAAGGTTAGACACTTCTGAGGTTAGATCAACTCTGATCTACTTTCCAATGAAGTCACTGCTTACCAGGAGGTTTCAAGTCTGTGCGCAAGTCTGTGAGGATACTCTTACCCCAGCTGATTAAACGTCATCTTGTTCCTGGTAAAGTTGACTCTGTTTATACTGGGGTTGGACCTCTATAACATGTTCCAGCCAGCCTCAGTATTGAGGAGAGGCATTTAAGGAAAGGAACATAAAGGCAGAAGCAAATGAGACTGTCATGTCTGTGTGCTGATGGCAGCCCGTCATCTGCCAGTCTGTCCCTGGGCCACTGTGAGTCCAGCCAGAGAAGCCGAGCTTGTCAGGCTGTGAGCCCCATGAAGGCAGCGGTCTCACTGCGGCCAGCACAGTGGTTGTGAGTGTGGACAGTGGAGCCAGACTGTGTGAGTCTGTCATCCCAGCTCCTGCTACCTGTCTAGCTTGTGTCACTATGTCCTAATGTCCTGGGTCAAGGCTGGAACACTTCTCATCAGATTTGCTTTGGAAATTAGAAGCCCTAAGATCTTAGGAAGCTCTTACCCATCCCTCCCTATGGGGGCGGTTTTCTTCTGGGCTCCCAGAGTGAGCACTGGCGTCATACACACACACAAACATTCACAAACACATACATGTGCACAGTGACATTAAATAAGGATGACAGAACGGGATCAGAAGACGAACAGACATGGGGGAGGTAATGCGAGGAAGGAAAGAAAGGTTGGATGCAGGACCTACATGTGACACGACTCCCACACTTTTTTTTTTTTCCCCCCACACTTTTTAGATCTTATCCCAACTATGCCTGAGGACATCCCTCAAAATACATGCTAGAATAACCCCTACTGTGCAGGTGGGGAGACAGGCCTTGAGAGACACAGTGACTTATCCAAGATGGAGAACAGGTAAAATGGGGAATTGAGTCTGGAACCCAGGTCTGCCTCCTCAGAGCTGCGCACAGACCCTCCCCGGGAGCGGTGGAGAGGGCTGTGAGGTGTGACTGTGTGAGACATGGGGTTGCGTGGAGAAGGGGTGAGCCGTCGGCAGCCCAGAGGGCTGTGTGTAGCGGTGTTGTCTGAGGAGGGGATTCAAGTAAGGGGCCCCCAGGAAGTGAAGTCACCTCCTTGGCAACAGACCCCAACAGAACTCTGAGCCCCGGGAGCCAGGCACACACGTTCTAGCGACAGCCCCACAGCCGGCTCACTTGGCTGGAGACGCTTCACAGAGACGGATGTTCTCCTGCTGTGTCCTGACTTCCCAGGGCTTCTGCTTCAGGAAACCCCTGAGTGGGAGGTTTCTCAGGTGCGTTAGGCGGTTCAATGCTTAACCTGGACGACTCTGGTCCTTTACCAGGAGGTCCCTAAGGGAACACGAGGTGGCCGAGAGCAGGCCAGTCCAGGCCCGGCCGCGTCTGGGAGCCCTCCCCGGGCAGCCTCACGTCCCCGCATCTCCATGTGGGGTGAAGGGGGACTTGAGGGGAGGTTTCCCCTCTGGGCAGGAACGGGTGGATGGGAACTTGGTCAGCTGGTGGTCCCGTCATGATCGCACTCAAGCACAAGGGTGAGAGAGGATTCCTGGGGTGCCTCTTATCTGTGCCAGTGTGGATCCAAGGCCCTCAGGTTGTCATCAGTTTTCCCTCCTTGGAGGAGTCTGTGCAGAGAGTGGTGTGCGTGTGTCTGCAGTGGACATGGCTGGTGGGTCTGAGGGGCAGCGCAGGCGGCAGGCAGGGCTCTGAGGCTTCACAGGGCTCCACACAGGAGATCGCACAGGAGCCGGTCCATGGCGCCCCCTGCTCCATCTCCCTGCAGGAGGGGCAGGAGCCCCACACCAGCAACAGAGTCCAGGGCAGGCTCAGGGTGAGTGCCAGCGAGGAGGAGACTGCACACCCAGGAAGCCCCAGAGCCGCCCTGCCCCTCCCCTGGGTCCCTCCTGGCGTCCTGCTCCCAAAGGAATCTGGGCCCCCATCTCCTCTCCCGCCCGCCCTCACGGCCCAGGCCCTGCCCGGTCCAGCTATAAAGTCACTATCCACATATATGTGGGAATCTCAGAGAGAGACTTTCATAGGATTCCACTTCATTTTTTTTTAATTTATTTATTTTTGGTTGCGGTGGGTCTTTGCGGCTGCGCGCGGGCTTTCTCTAGTTGCAGAGAGCAGGGGCTACTCTTCGTTGCAGTGCTCGCGGGCTCTAGAGCACAGGCTCAGTAGTTGTGGCTCGCGGGCTCTAGGGCACAGGCTCAGTAGCTGTGGCACACGGGCTTAGTTGCTCCGCAGCATGTGGGATCTTCCCGGACCAGGGCTCGAACCCGTGTCCCCTGCATTGGCAGGCGGATTCTTAACCACTGCGCCACCAGGGAAGCCCCCACTTAATGTTAAGTCAACTTTGTTTCTGCATTTTTCTACAGATTTTCCTCTTTTAACTCCATCCTCAGGTGTCCATGTTGGCCTGACTAACCTGATCCCTCCTGCCCCAGGGAGACTCTGTGTTCTCATCCCCAGAATGGGATGTTTTGATGACAATCACAGGGATGATGCAGTTAATACAGGGGGAGCTGTCAATACTGTGCTACAAACTGCCCTGAGATAGTAACACAGGTAACCATCGCCCACCGCCAATTCACTTGTGAAGCCAGAACCTTTATTCTGCTGAGGGCACTCCTGTCCCACCTCTTGCCTCGAGTCCCTGAGGCTTGGGGATTCGGTCTCAGCTCCAGCCCCAGCCCTCCTGGTGTCCTTGACGCTGCCTCTGACTCATGTCCCTGCTCTGTTCCACCCCAGGGGGAAAACGTGTCCACAGGGGACAGGAATGAGACCTGCATGGTGTGGAGCGTCCAGGCAGGCAGGCTGGAGAAGCTGGTGGGAAACCTGGTGCCTGCCTTCCTGGGCGGGGCCCCCTCCGACCTCCCCACATTCCTGGGCACCTACAGGGCTTTCCCTACCACCCAGCAGATGCTGGACCTTCTCTCCACAAGGCGAGCACTTTTTCCCGATGGGACATTGGTGACTCGGCCACCTTCTAGCTGTGACATGTGGGAATGTCACTCCACCTCTCTGAGCCTCAGCTGGCCCCTCTGCACACTAGCGTAAAGGGAGGACCAGCCCCCTACGGTGACTGTAGAGACCAGAGGGTCCTTCACGGAAAGTGCTTTCTGCGGGCCTGGCCTGTGGAAAGGTCTGCTGGAGGGGCCGTGGTTGTGCTAATTCATCATGTCCCTCCTCCCCACGAGGAAGCCTCTGCCTCAGTTGTCACTGTGCCTCTCACCTTGGGATGAACTCTTTTCCCAGTTGAATGGTGATGGGTGATTCCATTAGGGGTGCCCTGTCCTGGGTGGGTGAGAGCAAGTGTTCCTGGGAGTGGGCAGTGGGGCCCCAGGCCACTCAGATGTGTGCGATGGGGCTGGTGGGGCTCATTCATTCTTCACATATAGAGGAAGGCCCACTAGGTGCAGGCGCTTTTCTAGGAACACCCATCATTTAACGCATCGAGCAGACATCAGTCCTGCCCTCCAGGGCTTCCGTTCTACCGGGGGTCACACTGTCACACTAGGCATCACATCCAGGTGTGTCCTCAGGACAGTCCCTGTGACGCCTTCCTGGCCTCCTCTAGTTATGGATGCATCCTCCCTTACTCTGATGAGGACGGTGGACCCCTGCACCAGCTGAAAATGTGAGTGGGCTTTGATTCAAGAGGGAGGGACTCCCTTCTCCAAAGAAGATGCATGGAGATGTGGGGTCTGTAGATGGGCAGGGCTGGCAGAACCCTGGATTCCACTCATCTGATGGTTCGTGCTGAGGGCGGAGGTCTGAGGGCTTCTCCTGGAAAAGAGGAAAGGAGTCCAAGAGAGCTGCGGACGGGGCCGGGGTGCCGCGAGGAGCATCCGGGAGGTCAGCGGTCAGAGGTCAGAGGACCCTAAGAGAGTCCACACCCGTCCCCTCTCCATCCCAGCCCTGCCTCCACCCCCCATTCTGGGACCCAGAACACAAGGTGTGGAGAGCATCCTGGTCACTGTCTGGTGGATCCTCACCAGTGGGTGCTCAGCTGGTGCTCGGGGACCCAGTGACACGCAGGGGGCAGCTGACCCCGCCCTGTGGGAGATGAGTGTCAGTAGCAGGAGGAGAGCCAGGCAGGGCTCCGAGAGGATGAGGCAGCATGTGGGTGCAGGAGGTAAATCTGAGGTGTTAGGAGGCCCGCAGGAAGCCTGGACCGGAAGATAGAGCCTGTGTGTTCCCTCCTGGGTCAGATATTCGTGGAGCACTTACTGTGTTCCCGAGAGGGCAGGACCAGAGCAGACACCCTGCCTGTCCTCACAGAGGTGACATCCAGTGGGGAGGGGCCGGAAGAGGGACAGAGCAGTGTGTCAGGCTTCCCTGAAGAAGTGGAGAGGTGGACACACCGTGGATCAAGGGCTGTCACTTCAGCAGGCTCGTTGCCAGCCCCTCCTCTGTGTCCAGGTCCCCTCTGCCAAGTCTGCCAGGTTAGATGGTACGTGGAGTAGAACTGGCCTCTGGATGGGCAGAAGCAGAAGGCTCAGAGGCTCAGGTCCCCGCAGGGCTCTCCTGGGGGCGCAGTGCGGAAGGAAGGCCAGACCTCTGACTCTGCTGCCCACCTGACTCCCCCCAGGGCCGTGTCCTCCATGCTGGGCACCTGGCTGCACCATTACCCTGAGCATTTCCACCAGCCCCCAGAATTTCCCCACCTGAAGATGCTTCTGGCTTACACAGAGCTCAGCATGCCTGGCTCAGACCTAGAGCAGCAAGCCCGCCTTCTCCTGGCACAGCTGGAGTACCTGGAGGCCCCTGAGGCAGAGGGTGATGGTGAGGGGGACTCAGGGTGGGTGAAGGGGGGCAAGTGGGGAGGGGAAGGGGCGGAGCCACACGGAACAGAGCTTCCCGAGGCTGGAACTGGGCCAGGAGCAATGAGGAGACTCAGATCACTGTTCCCCTGGACTGCAGTCTGGGAAGCCTTCCTGGGGGTGGCATCTTGGACTGAGACTTCATTGATTGGCAGTGAGAAGTTTCCTGTCTTTGGGAGGCACATGGAAAAGCAGTCCTATTGATGATATTTTCTAGTCTTGGGTCTATAGCACCAGCTCCAGAAGAAGCTCTGGAAACTTCTGCAGAACTAGAGCCAGCTACACCTCTACTGCCTGCTACAGCTCCAGAGTCAGAGCAAGTCCATTTTTAATATGATTTTTTATGATATTTACTAAATTGTTTAATCTAGATATAAAGTTCACTCAAAATAAAATTTAATAGTTTGATTTTTTTAACTTGCACATGTAAATGGCAGTAAGTACATTCACAATGTTACATAACCCCCCTCTAACATCTCTTCCAGAATATTTGCATCCTTTTTGTCCCTGAATAATATTCCATTCTGAGAACACACCGCATTGGGTTGTCCTTTCATCTGCTGGTGGACATTATGAATGTTTTCACCTTTAGGCTCTTGTGAATAGTGGTGCTCTGAATACTTGTGTACCAGCATTTGAATGTCTGTATTCACTTCTTTGGGGTATTGATGTAAGAGTGGAATTTTGGGGTTGACTGAAAACTGTATGCTTGTCCTTTGAAGACCTGCTGAAGTGTTACATACGGTGATTGTACCATTTGACAATCCCCCAGAATTATTTAGGTGTACAATTTCCATGCTTCATTTATGTTGCAATTTCCTCTCTCTCTCTCTCTCTCCCTCCCTCTCCCCGCCCCCCTTTCCCTTCCACCTGGTCTTTCACCCTGGGGAAGAAGTCTATATGTTATGAGATGCTAACTGAAGAGGTCCCCATGGCCTGGCACCGAGGGAGACCAGCAGACAGAGGAGCACCTGGGTCCTGACTCGAGTCCACAACCCCAAACCCCTGGGAGACACTGGCAGAGGCCTCCAGCTGAGTCCTGTTCAATTCCTGGCCTACAGATAGCATGAGATAATGTTTGTTGCTTAAGCCACTAAGAGTGGCTAATGCTGTCGCACACAGTGGATCACTCACACGGCCATCAAGCACCAGGCCCTGGCCCTGCCCTCCCTACTGTCCCCTACTGTCCTCCCAAGCTCCCACCAGCCACACTGGCCCCCTTCTGACTCCCTCTCTGGCCAAACACATTCAGCTTCTATGTTTCGTGCCTTCTTCTAGGCTAATTGTCCCCAGATGTGTGCAGGGCTGACTCCGTCTCACTGCTGGGAACAGACATGTCACCTCAATGCAGCCTTTCCAGATCCCCTCACCTAGTGGACCCCAGGACCCCGTTGTGGCACCCTGCTGTTTTTCGATATAGAACTTGCTGTTTTCTTTCTTTTGTTTCTGTATTCTTGGTTTTGTCTATTTTCCCTTCCAGACTGTGAGCTGCTAGAGGGCAGGGACCCTGGTGGTTCCTTTCATCATGGTCCCCATTTGAGGGCTCAGGGCACAGCTGGTGAATGAGTAGATAAGAGGCTCCATCCTGCCACTGACAAGCTCAGATGTTAGAGATGGATGCTAATAAGAGGAGGTACAGGCCAGGTCAGGGGCAGGGGAATGTTCAGGAGTCCAGGGGACACTCTCCTGGCCCCAGTTGCTCCAGTAGAGCACACTGGACACATCATTCCCCCTGATGGGAACCACCCATACTATACACCAAGCAGGGAAGCCACAGCACAAAACATACCTTTGTTTCAGAGACTTCAGGACATCAACTTTCCTTGGGCCCCAGGGGGGCAATGTGACAGGACCCATAGGAACCAGGGGCTTTGAGAGTGACCTTGGAAGCTTCCCTCAACCTTCTCTTGTCCACATTGGCCCTGGGGTGTCCAGTGCCCTTACAAGGACTCCTCAGTACAGCCAGTGCAGTGGATCTGGCCCCAATTCCAAATGAGGCCCCTGATGGTCCAGCACGGTGGTCTTTGCTTCAGTCCAAGGAAGAATGATCCAGGTTTCTGTCATTGTCTTTCTTCTTTTACATTTGTCACCGCCTCAGTGTCCCCCCTTCCCCTGACGCCATGTCCTATTGTCCCTTTCTCTGATGTTAGTGTGAGTGTCAGTGTACACTTGTGTGGACTTCCACAGAAATCTACTCCACATGGGTGGGGGCGTACTGGGGTCCTAGGAGCTCTAATTCCAAAGCAAGCCCCGTGGGAGGGGGCAGCCCTAGCCTAGGAGGTCCAAACTCTCCCTTATTCTCAGGACTCTGCCCCTGCCCAGTGCCCTGGATTTTCCCTGCCCCTCACTGGACCTCAGTTTTCCAATTGTACAATGATGGCTTAAACAAAGAGCTTCCAAACCCTGCACACAGTCTACCCAGCCTTCCACATCCCTGGATGTGGTATGTCTGGGAGACATGAGCACCCTCAGGCCTCCCTCACAGGTTTTGGGCACCCCAGTGGCTCTGTGGGCCCCTCTGCCCTGCAGCTAGGAAGGGGTTTCAGCCTCAACTAAGCTTGTGCACTAAGGGACAATGGACAGTTCCCCAAGAACTGATGAGGCCCTTTAAGTAATAGAAGATGACATGGATGTAGACCAGGCCAAAGAATGGGATCTTCAGAATATACGGGCCATCTTCACCCCTGCATCTTCCATGGTACATACGAGGAGGTTTCTCTGAGATGGGGACTGTGGTGTCAAAGTTCACACAGTGTTTCAGTGCAAAACCAATAGTTCTCTTGATATTAGATTTCCATAATATAACAGAAAACCCAAACAATACAGGTTCAGACAAGAGGGAGACTTTTTCCTCTCTCATGTAAAAAGATTTATGAACTTGGACAGTCCTTCCTGACCCTCAACTGCACAGCACTGTAGTCAGCCATCATTTGTCTTTCTGTCCCATCATCTTTTAGCTAGTGTCAATCCTGAAGGCTGTCTCCTGGCCCAAAATGGCTGCTGGAGCACCAGCCTGGGCCAGACATCATATTCATTTTTGAGGCAGGAGGGAGCAAAGATGAAGGACCAAAGTGTCCACACAGCTATCTCTGCCTATCTAAGCAATCCCATAAGTTCCACATAATCGTTCTGTTCAGGTGTGATTTGCTTAAAGTTTGCTTGGCCACTCTGTGCTGCAAGAGAGGTTAGGAATTAGAGCATTAAAATTGGTGAACTACTGGGGCTTCCCTGGCAGTCCAGTGGTTAAGACTTTGCCTTCCAATGCAGAGGGTGCTAGTTCGATCCCTGGTTGGGGAGCTAAGATCCCATAATGCCTTGCAGCCAAAAAACCAAAACATAAAACAGGAGCAATATTGTAACGAATTCAATGAAGACTTTTTAAAAATGGTCCACATCAAAAATATCTTTTAAAAAAATTGGTGAACTACTGTCCTCAATAAAACTGCGTTTGTCTTCCTAAGGAAAAAAAAGAATGAAAACTGCATGGTGATGACCCGTGCTCTTTTCCTACACTAATCACCAGGATGAAGAGTTCAAGATTGAATGTTTGTCAAATGAATTGTTCGTTAATTTCCGCGGCACAGTCTCTCCTTGGCGTTTTTTCATTCCTAGAGGAATTGGAGATGTGGTTTGTAACTAGGATATTCAAGTGGGAAACGTTCTTTCAGTTCCTAGGCAAGCAACTGGGAACAGTTTATCTTTCATCTGCCTGTACCTTGGAATCCGCTGAGAGAAAATCCTTTTCTATTCTCTAATGAAGAGGACAGACGAGGAGGGTGGGGTCTTTGGGGGAGGCAGCATGTTCAAAAAGCTGGATGAAAATTGAGTATCTGTCTTCAAAGAAAAAGAAAAAGAATCTCTGTGATCAAGGTAGTAGACCTAATGGACCCTTACATTTTCACCCTACCGACCATGGGCCTCATGGTGATTATTAGTAAACGTGATGCACGCTAAATAAAACTCCACGTGGCACAATGTATTATTGACTGAAAACTGATGGAAGGAAAGTAGAATTTTGAAAACATTTGATTCCTGTTAACTTGACTCAGGTCGGTTGACAGCGGATAAATTATGGTCACTGAAGAAATCTTACAAAGGCAGCATCTATAGTCAGCAAATTATGATTTGGACAAGAAAACGTGTCATTTATTTTTTAAAAATCGATTTCAAGTAAAACACTTTCAGGAAATTAAAAATAGACACGGGTATGCAGACCGGGTGTCCTGAGGCCTGGAAGCGCCCCGCCCCGCCCCGCCCCTCCTCGCCCCGCCCCGCCCCTCCTCGCCCCGCCCCGCCCCTCCTCGCCCCGCCCCTCCTCGCCCCTCCCCTCCTCGCCCCGCCCCTCCTCGCCCCTCCCCTCCTCGCCCCTCCTCGCCCCGCCCCTCCCCTCCTCGCCCCGCCCCTCCCCTCCTCGCCCCGCCCCTCCTCGCCCCGCCCCGCCCCGCCCCGCCCCCTCCCTCCCGAGGAGAGTGCGCAGGCGTGAGTGGAGGCAGGTGAGAGGGCTGTGCCGCTGCGAAGCTGGGGCTCCTGAAGACCCGCGTCCTGAGGAAAGGGAAGTTGGAGACCGAGTCGGTCCCCACACTGTGACTCTCCCGGCGGCGGAGCCGCGCAGAGACGAGTAAGTGCCGCTCCACCCGCAGCACCTCACCGCGCGCCTCCCGGCCGCCGCCCCCCGCCTGCCCAACAGCCAGGGGCCCGACCCCTCTGGGCCCGACCCCTCCAGCCCCGAGGGGCGCGAGCCTCCCTCGCTCCTCGGCTCCGGGGACGCCGCCACCGGCCGCAGGGTGAGGACGGGGCCACGAAGGCGGCCGTTCAGCGGTGGGCGCCTCGGGCGCTTGCAGCCCTCCCTCCTCGGCGCCCCTCGGGCCTCCTCGCGGCGGGGCTGTCCCCACGCGCCCGGCGGGGGGCTGACCTCTGGGTCTGCGGACGCCGGACTCGGCCCCGTCGCCGCGGGCTCGCGGGGCCTGGACGGGGAGGCGCCGCAGAGGAGCCCGAAGACGGGGCCGCGGGGCGGGCGTCTCGGGCACGGTGGGTCCGGAGGGGTGCAGGGACCTCTGCGCTCGGGATGCGCGCGGGTGATGGGCGCGCGCGCAGCTCGGGGATCCTGGACCCCCGGCCGCCAGGAGCGGTGTTCATACGGGGGCCTCTGTGCCCTTTCCTGAAGCCCTCAGGAGGGTCAGCTCCAAAAGGCTGAAGGTTCGCTTTCAGCGTTTTCACCCTTGATTAACTGAAATGACTCGTAACTGACTCGCAGAGCGCTCTCTGGAGGGTGTGTGAAATAGTAACATCTAACCAAAGTTTGAAATAAGGAAATTCTGTGCTTTTTATATTTTTGCGTATGGAGGGCTTTTTGAACGGTTTATGTTTTTCTTGTTTGTGTTACTCTTTTCCAGCAACAGGTTGTTGCGAAGCAGCGTTACTCTAAGTTAAATGAGCGTTTAAAATTTCATGTTTGAGTAGTTATCATAGGCGCTCAAATATTTGAAAATTCTCGCTACTATCGGGCTTGGTTGAGTTTTTTTTGTTTTTCTGGGGGTTTTTTGGTAAATTTTGCATGAAGAAAGGAAGACTTCCGAATCAGGGGAAATGTTTATTTCGTGACATTCTGCTGTGCACTATTGCAATTTTGAATGTCTAATCACAGGTAAATCTCAGATTGTCTCCAGCAAGTGTGTATTTTGTTTGAGAATAGTTTGTTGTTTTGTTCTGTGGGTTTTTGTGTGCTATTCTCTAGGTACAAATCTGCCTAGTTAGCAGGGCTCAAATCATCACAGAATGTACTTAAAACTAGTGATTGGTGCAAGAGTATTCCTAGGATAAAGTATAACTTTATATATATAACTCTTATGACATCCCCGCAGTGTAAACATAGGCCACGTCACCTGAGACTACAGCCTTGGCTCAATTAGTAGAAATTAAAACTTTAAGAGAGGAAAAAAAAAAAAAGAAAGGAATGAGGCTTTTTTAAACTCAAGCAGGCACACTGTGAGATCTCCGTGTCTATCTGGATGTATGTATGTCTGTGTGTCCAAGATATGAAATTTTGTCCCTATTTTGTTTTTTAATGTTTGTTTATTTGACTGCAACGGGTCTTCGTTACGGCTTGCGGGATCTTTTAGTTGAGGCATGTGGGATCTAGTTCCTTGACCAGGGATCGAACCCAGGCCCCCTGCATTGGGAGCACAAGGTCTTAACCACTGGACCACCGGGGAAGTCCCTATTTGTGAGTTAACTTTTATAAATGGTGTTGGTAGAGTCCAGCCTCGTTCTTCTGCACGTTCATATCACATTCTCCCAGCACCTTTTGTGGAAAAGACTGTCTTTTCCCCCTGAATAATCTTGCTGTTCTTGTCAAAAATCATTTGACCATATATGTGAGGGTTTCTTTCTGGGCTCTGAATTCTATTCCATTGAGGTATAATTCTGTTTTTATGCCAGTACCAAACTGTTTTGATTCTTGTAGCTTTGCAGTAAGTTTTGAAATCAGGGAATGTGCATCCTCCCACATTGTTTTTCTTGCTCAGAAGTGTTTGGCTCTTTGGGGGTCTGTTCAGTGTAAAGTGAAGTTTAGGATGGGGCTTTCCATTTAGAATGGAGTTTTGATAGAGATTGCATTGGAATTGTGAATTACAATGGGTACTATTGAGATGTTAGCAGTCATAAGTCTTCCAGTCCCTGAAAATGGGATTTGTGTCATTTAGTCTCTTTCACAAAGTTTGGCAATTTTCCTTGTGTAAGTCTTCACCTCCTTGGTTACGTTAATTACTAAGTCGTTTACTCTTTCTGATGCAATTGTAAATAAAATTGTTTTCTTAGTTTCTTTTTCAGATTGATCATGTTAGTGTATAGAAATAAATGATTTTTAATGTTGACTTTGTATCCTGATACTGTGCTGAATTTATTTATTAGTTTGGACATTAGTTTTGTGACGTCGTTAGGATTTGTATGCATGAGATCATGTCATGTGAGAACAGAGATAATTCTGCTTCCTCCTTTCAAATCACTGGATGTCAGTGATTTATTCATTAACTTATTTATTGATCTATCTTTCCTAACTGCTATGGCTAAAACTACCAGTACTATGTTGCATAGAAGTGGTAAAACCCAGCATTCTTACATGCTTCCTGATCTCAGAGGGAAAGTTTTCAGTGTTTCACCGTTGAGTGTGATGTTGGCTGTGGTTTTACATACACGGCTTGAATTCTGTCGTGATAATTTTCTTCAAACCTAGTTTGTTGAGTAGTTTTCATCATGCAGAGGTGTTTAATTTTTTCAATTGCTTTTTCTACCTTGAGATGGTCATATTTTTTCCCCTTCATTCCATTACACCAATGCATTTTCCTAGGTTGAAACATTCTTGCATTTCAGGAATAAATCCCACTTGTTCATGGTATAGAATTCTTACTATGTAGATAGATATAAATAATTATTATATAAATAGATATATATGCGTTCCCAACCTCAGCTCAGGCTTCCTGAACCCTGGTAGGGTGGCAGGTGATGGCCAGGACACAACACTGAACCATAGAAGTTTATGCCTCCAGTTAGTCGTGATTATTGCTATTATTAATCCATGAATGTTGTTTCACACAGTCGATGACTGTCTGACTGAGACCTGCTTTCCCCCATCTCCTGCTTCCATGTCTCTCACACGCTGCTCCTTCCTTCTGGGATTCACTCACTTCTTCCTTAAATACATCCTTCCTCACTTTCAGTGAGAGCCTGAGAGAGGCAAACTCTCTTAGTCCTTTTTATCTGAAAATGTTCATATTTTGCTTTTATTCTTGAGTGATAGTTTAGGGAGAAAAATATACAGATGTTTCTGGATGCTTCCCTTGACATGAAGATGTCTTTGCTTTGTGTTCCTCCCTGAATTGTGACTGCTGACTGGGCTGCTGTTTGGTCTCACTGTGGTCTGCCTTCCCTGCTCTGTGATAAAGTCTTCAATTATCTTTAATATTCTACAATCCAATACTGTAGGGTGAGGTTCAAGTTTGTTTTTATTTTTCCTGCTCAGGACTGGAATCTGAAAATCCATGTTTTACAGTAATTCTAAAAGTCTTCAAATCCTATGTCTTTAACACTCCTCCCATTTCTCATCGTAAAATCCCAGGGAATATTAAACTCTTTCTTTCTACACTTCATCTGTCTCACTGTCTTTGCCCTGTTTTTATTCTCCATTAGTTTATCTCTCTGCAACATTCGGGTTCACTAATTGTCTCTTCAACCCCGGTTAACTTGCTGTCTAATCCACCCAGCAGTGTTCTTATTTCCATGGCAGTGTTTTTTTACTTTTAGAATTTTTTTTATCTTGTTCTGTTTTTCTAATTTTCCTGGTATTTTTTTTCATGGTGTGTTATTCACTTATGATTCCAATGCAATCTTTTGGGTCTTCAACCAATTTACAGTAATTTCTTTTATAGTTTTATCAAATTACCTATTTCATGAAGGTGTTGGGGTTCTAATCCTCCCAGTCTCTGCTTACTGTTGTTCATGGTGAGATCAGGGCATGTTTTGGTGATAGCGATTCTTTCTGGCTTTGGGGTTTTGACGTATACATGTTTCTTTTTCATGTTAAGGACATTTCTAACTATTGCCATTTTTGTTGTGTTATTTTGGTTTTTAATTAGAAAAGGATATTGAATTTTCTTAAGTGCATTTTCAGGCCCTATGGAGGTGAACATATAGAATTCTTCTTAAATATCAATTCTTCCATGTTCCCCCTGACACAAAGACTTCACTTACCACCCTAGTTAAAACAAAACGTCCCCAACTCCCCACCTCCAGCCTCTTCCTCTGTTTACTTATATCCATAGCATTTACAATCAGACACTGGCTGCTTGAATCACAGGTTGTCTTATTCTGTTTGGGGTGCTGTAACAAATACCACAGACTGGGTGGCATATAAGCAACAGAAATTTATTTCTCAGAGTTTTAGATGCTGAGAAATCCAAGATCAAGGCACCTACAGATTCTGTGTCTGCTGAGGGCCCACTTTCTGGTTCATAGGTAGTCCTTTTTTTGCTGAGTCCTCACATATCAGAAGTGGAAAGGGGACTCTTTCTGGCCTCTTTTACGAGGGCACTCGTCCCATTCATGCGGGCGCTGCCTTCTGACGTCATCACTTCCCACAGGCCCCACCTCCTAACATCATCACCTTTGAGGCTAAGGTTCCAACATATGAATGTGGGGGACATAAATATCCAGTCCACAGCACAGGCCTACAGTTTCCCCCTGTTAGGGTAGTGTCTTTCTGGCTCACCCAGAGCCCAGACAGTAAAGCTTCCTCAGTGAGTAGAATGTTTCTAGTCACCCTTCTGTTAGGGGCACAGTCCACCAGCAGACCTGGCTTTCTGTGTGTGTCCATCTCTGATCCCTGCCTCCTCTCCCACCAAAAGGGAGTGAAACTCAGCCCCTCACCTGGTTCCGTGGACCAGTAGCAGGAACTTCACCCTAACAGCTGAAGCATTGGGTCACAAACTTTTACCTGGTTTTCCCTTCTCTCTTCACTCCCAGGGCCTTTCCCTTTCTCTCTTATGAGCTGGGCCAGGCCATCCCATGTGTTTGCTCTACATCTTGCCTGGACCAGGAGCTGCCACATCCCTATCAGTTGCAAGCTACCTTGTTGACAGTGGGAACATGTCTAGGCCTTGAGCAGAAAATAGCCTTTTGTGGGTTTCTTTTGTAATGTAGTTTTAAAAAATGTAATGTAGTTTTTTTCTGTATATAAAAAATTAATTCCGTTCTCCATTGTTTTCTTTTGAAGTACCGTTTTAAAAATAAAATGTATTTAGGAATTCTGGGAAGTTGGTGTGATCATGGAAGCATAGGTTTTATGTTCCAGAATCTGCATATAAACACAGAGCATAAGACATTAAAACCGAAATCCATGGGCAATATTTACAAGGAGACTAGATGACAAGGTATCCCCCTGTTACTGCAAAATACAACTGGGTGGACAACAGCCGTTATACCTGCTCAACATCACCCTAAGTGTGGGGAAAGCAGAAGGAAGCAACCGTGTAACTGGACACATGTGGGCCCTGCGCATGCTCAGTACAGAGGCAGAGCAAGCCTGCGCGCACCCCTTCCCAGGAGAGCCCCATGCATGCGCGGTGCAGGGACCAAAGGAGGAACCACAGCAGAGCTTTGAGCTTGTGCTACGCAAGAGCCTGGCCAGGAGCTGCAGCTGAGACTGGAAGAAACTTGGTTTACTCCACCAGTTAGTGAGGCAGAGGTCTAAGGTAAGGCATGAGTGTCTTTGAATTCTCACACTGAGCCGCCAGGGCTCCTTTGGGACTGGATTATGCATGCACAGCAACTGTTGGGAGCGCTATCAAAGTAAGTAGGATGGGAACAGTAAAGACAAAGGACAGAGAAGCTCCAACTCCGTGCTTGGACTAGGGTGAGGTGAGAAAGGCACTGACCTCGGGCACAAAATTTCAGGGGCACCGACAACTCAGTAATCAAGATAAATGAGGCTTTAATGCAATAATTATTCAAAAACTAAATTCAGTGTCAAAAAGTCCTTGATGAACAAAATATCAAACTTTGAAATAAAGAAAGAATCATTAAAAGTCCCATATTGAATCATATTGGAGCTGGAGGCAAAAAGAAAAGTGAGTAATACTGACCCTCTCATCATTACAGTGTTTCAGGAGAGTGTTCCAGGAGCCCTCCTTGAGGAATCTACTGAAGAACCAGCTTCAGAAACCACAATAACTAAAGAGACATTGCAATAAGGATTAGTGTGAGCAGTAAATATATAGTTACCTCTAGAATTAAGATTAAATGCGGGTTAAAAAGAAGTTATACTATGTAATTGATACAGATTTGGGCCCTTGGACGCTTTACTCACAGAAATTGATGAGGCTGGAGGAGGAATTCAGGCAAGCCTTTATTGGGACTAGTGCTGCAGCACAAGGGAGCGAAAACAAGTAACAGGTGCCCTTGTTCACTCTTCTAGAGGGGCAGGCTACTTCCTTAAATGGGGTGAGGGTGGGGGCAGGACTGGTGGGTCGGACTGAGGTGTGGCTTAGGTGGCCTGCCCACCCCCTTGGTGGTGCTGTGTGCAGGGATCATGTGCAGTACCCTGCTTTTGCTCCTGGCACCTCAGAAGCAGCAGTTGGTTTGTGGCCCTTAGTATCTTACTGTTCCTAATTGCCCCCAACTGGCATGCATGCAGCTATTTTTAGTCCCGTATAGTTATATACTATTCAGTTGCTGGAGGAGACGTTTGCCCAGGTACAAGGACACGTGTACAGGTAGAGGATCCCAGGTCCCAGACTATCTCAATGGCTTTATGTTCTGAGAATGTAGATACGGTACAAAGAAAAAATGGGGACGGGAAGGAGAGAATTTCATGCAAAAAAAGTTTTAACTGTTTTCAGAAGTCACAACTAGTTCTGATATTGTATTGTTCCTAGGATATCATAGTTTTTTTTTTTTTTTGAGGTATAGTTGACATATAACATTATGTTAGTTTCAGCTGTACAACGTAAGGATTCATTATTTGTATATATTGTGACATAATCACCATGTTAGGTCTAGTTGAGATCTGTCAAGATACATAGGTACAAAAACTTTTTTCTTTTATGAGAATTTTTAAGGTTTGCTTTCTTAGCAGTTTTCACATATGCAATATAATATTATTAACTATGGTCACCATGCTGTTTCTTACATCTCCGTGACTTATTTATGTTATATTATAGCTGGAAGTTAGTACCTTTTCACCTTCACCCATTTCACCCCACCCACCTCTTGTCTCTGCAACACCAATCTGTTCTCTATTCCTAAGATTTTTGTTTTAAAGATTCCACATATAAATGAGATCATGCAGTATTTCTTTTTGTCTGTGTTATTTCACTTAGGATAGTGCCCTCAAATTCTTCCATGTTGTCACATGGCAAGATTTCATTCTTTTATTTGGCTGAATAATACTCCATTGTATATCTGTACAACAATTTCTTTATCCATTCATCCATCATGGGACACGTGTTGTTTCATATCTTGCCTATTGTAAATAATGCTGCAGTGAGCATAGGGATGCATATATCTTTTCAAATTACTGTTTTCCTTGTATCAGAAGAGGGATTGCTGGGGTCAAATGGTAGTTCCACTTTTAGTTTTTTGAGGAAACTCCATACTTTTTTCCACAGTGACTGCACCAGTTTACATTCCCAACAACAGTGCAGAAGGGTTGCCTTGTCTCAAAATCCTCTCCAGCACCTGTAATTTCTTGTCTTTTTTGATAATAGTCATTCCAATAGGTGTAAGGTGACATTTCATTGTGGTTTTGATGAGCATTTCCCAGATAATTAGTGATGCTCAGCATTTTTCATACCTATTGGCCACCTATATTATCTTTTTTGGAAAAATGTTTATTCAGTTCTTCAGACCATTTTTTAAATCAGAGTGCTTGTTTGTTTGCTGTTGAGTGGTATGAGTTCTTTATATATTTTGGATATTAACCACTTATCAGATTCATGAATTGCATATATTTTCTCCCAGTTGGGATAGGCCTTTTCATTTTGTTGATGGTTTTCTTTGTCATGCAGAAGCTTTTTAGTTTGATGTAGTTCTCCTTGTTTATTTTTGCTTTTGTTTCCTTTGCTTTTGGAGTCAGATCCAAAAAAATCATCACCAAGACTGAGTTCAAGGAGCTTACTGCCTATTTTTTTCTGGGAGCTTTGTGGTTTCAGATCTTACATTAAAGGCTTTCATTCATTCTGAGTTAATTTTTGTGTATGTGTCAAGATAGTGGTCCAGTTTCATTCCATTACATGTAGCTATCCAGTTTTCCCATCACCATTTACTGAAGAGGTGGTCCTTTCCCCATTGTATATTTTTAGTCATTTGTCATAAACTAGCTTAACATATATGCATGGCTTGATTTCTGTGTTCTCTATTTTGTTCCACTCATCTGTGTGTGTGTGTTTTTATGCCAATACCATACAGTTTTGATAACTATAGATTTGTAATATAGTTTGAAATTAGGGAGTGTGATGCCCCCAACTTTGTTTTTCTTTCTCAAGATTTCTTTGGCTATTGGGTGAGTTTTATGGTTCCATATAAATTTTAGGATTTTTTTGTTCTATTTCTGTGAAAAATGCCATTGGAATTTTGATAAGGATTGCATTAAATCTGTAGATTGCTTTGAGTAGCATGGACATTTAACAATATTGATTCTCCAATCCATGATGATGGAATATCTTGCCGTTTAGTTCTGCCTTTTTCAAATTCTTTCATTAATGTCTTATATGGTATTATGGATATTGTTAATCTGAACTTGTGTGTGCATCATTTGAGGTGAAACAAATGACTAATTGGATATTCTAATTCAATTATTTCCCATGTCCTTGAGAACGAGATTTTCCAGTGTGGAAGAAAGGAGATACAGATGTCACAGAAGAGGTTAAGTAAAACCTTACAGTTCTCAGTTTGAATTGGCTGTATCTGCATAAACTACGAGAATATTTTTTCGTATATGTAATTACGTGTCTAGGGCTTTATCCATTTCTTCTAGGTTATCCAACACATTGGCATATAATTGTTCATAGTAGTCTCTTACAATTCTCTGTATTTCTGTAATGTCAGTTATTTCATTTTTGATTTCATTTATGAGTCGTCTCTTTTTCTTAGTGAGTCTAGCTAAAGGTTTGTCAATTTTGTTTATGTTTTCAAAAAAACTTAGATTTTTGAAATCTAAGATTTGTTTTCTGCTATTGTTTTTTGTGGTCTCTCATTTGTTTCAGCTCTGACTTTTGTTATTTCTTTCCTTTTCCTAACTTTGGGCTTAGTTTCTTCCTCTTTTTCTAGCTCCTTGAGATGTAAAGTTAGGTGGTTTGCTTGAACTCTTTCTATATTCTTAATATATGCATTTATTGCTGTAAAATTCCCTCTCAGAACTGGTTTTGAAGCATCCCAGAGGTTTTGGTTTGTTGTGTTTCCATTTCATTTGTTTCAATATATTTTTTGATTTCCCTTTGCTTTTTTTAATCCATTGGTTGTTCAGAGTGTGCTGTTTATTTCAATTTATTTTTAGATTATGCAGCTTTCTTCTTGTTGTTGATTCCTAGCTTCATACCATTGTGGTAAAAAAAAATACTTGATACAATTTCAATATTCTTAAATGTGTTAAGACTTATGTGGCCTTTCATATGATCTCTTCTGGAGAAAATCTGTGTGCACTTGAGAAGAATACGTATTCTGCTGCTGTTGAATGGAATGTTCTATAAATATCTGTTAAGTCCATTTGGTCTAATGTATGGTTCAAATCCAACTTTTCTTTATTTGTCTAGATGATCTAGCCTTGTTGAAAACAGGGTATTTAAGTCCCCTACTATTATTGCATTGTTATGTATTTCTTCCTTCAGATCTGTTAGTATTTGCTTAATATATTTAGATGTTCTGATGTTGGGTGCATATATATTTGCAATTGTATCTTCTTGGTGAATTGACCTCTTTATCATTATGTAATTACCTTCTTTGTCTTGTTACCATTTTTGGCTTATATAGCTATCCCTGCTTTCTTTTGGTGTCACCCTGCACAGAATTTATCTTTCCATTCCTTCGCTTTGAGACCATATGTCCTTAAAGCTGATGTGAGTCGTTTGTAGGCTGCATATAATTAGGTCTTTTTTTTCTTATCAGTCCAGCTACTCTGCCTTTTGATTGGTGAAATCAATTCATCTACATTTAGAGCTATCATTGGTATGTAAGGAATTACTGAAATCATCTTATTAATTGCTTTCTGCTTGTTTTGTATTTCCACATATTCTTTTCCCCTCTTCTTGCCTACCTTTGTAAATTTGTGATTTTCTGTGGTGGAATCCTCTGTTTCCCATTTCTTCTTTTCTTTTGTGAATTTATTCTAGGTTTTTACATTATGGTTAACATGAGGCTCACATGAAATATCTCATAGATAATAAAGTCCATTTATAGCTGATAGTAACTTAACTTTGCCTACAAAAGCTTCACACTTTTACTCCCCCTTTTATATTTTTGATATCACTTTTTACCTCTTTATATTATATATATTCATTAGCACATAATAGCTATAATTATTTTTAATACTTCTTTCTTTTAAGCTTTATACTTTAGGTAAGTGGTTAACACGCCATTCTTTTATAGAATTAGAGTTTTCTAAGTTTAATTGTATATTTATTTTCACCAATGTGTGTATACTTTACATTTTCATGTTTCTGGTTAGTGTCTTTTCACTTCACCTTGCAGAACTTCTTTCAGCAATTCTTCTAGGCATGTCTAGTGGTGATGAAACCCCTCAGCTTTTGTTTGTCTGGGAAAGTATTTCTCCTTCATATGTGAAGGATAACTTTGCTGGTTAGAAATCTTGGCTGGAGTATTTTTTCTTTCAATCCTGTGAATACAACTTTCCATTCTCTCCTGGTCTATAGAATTTCTACTGAGAAATTTGCTGGTAGCCTAATAGGGGTTCCTGGATAGGTTTGAATCTTTTTTTCCCCTCTGGCTGCTATTTGCATTCTCTCTTTATCTTTGAATTTGACAGTTTCATTATAATGTGTCTTGGAGAAGGTCTTTCTGAATTGAGAGAATAGTGTGAACTATTAGCTCATGATCTTGTATGTCCGTATCTCTCCCCAGGTTTGGGAAGTTCTCAGCTATTATTTCTTTAAACTTTCGTTCCCCTTTTCCCTCTCTTTTCCTTCTGGAACCCAAGTTATTCCAATACTTGTACATTTGTAGAGTACCATCAATAATGTAGGCTTACTTCATTTTTTTTTCTTTTTTCTCTCCTTATTGGGTTATTTCAAAGTTCGTATTCTGAAGCTCACTTAGACTATCTTACATTTGGTCTGCTCTGATGTAGATACTCTCTACTGCATTTTCATTTTATTCATTAACTTCTTCAGCTCCAGAATTTCTGTTTTGTTTTCTTAAAGATTTCTATCTCTGTGGTAAATATTTCATTTGGTTATGGGTTTTTTTCTGATACCATTGGATTGGCTTTCTGAGTTTTCTTGTAGCTTTTTGAGTTTATTCAAAACAGCTCTTTTGAGTTCTTTGTCAGCTCAATCACAGAATTCTTTGCTTTTGAGCCTGGTGTTTGGAGAATTATTGCTATCTTTGGGTGATGACATGTTTCCTTGATTTTTCATGTTCCTTGTAGTTTTGCATTGCTGCTTTCACATTTGACGTAGCAGACACCTTCTAAATTCTTTACTGTTTGCCTTCAGGTGGATTATACTGTACATCTGTGCTCAGTTTTTTTTAATATATCAGGGATTTTTTCCCCTGCCTTCGTATGGTTACATCTTCTCCACTCTTCTTACCCTCTTGTGGAAGGATTCTTAAGTTTTTATGTCTCTTCTGAATTTTACCAGTCACCAAGCTGGCTACCACAAACCTCTTTTTTCTAGAAGATGGCACTATACGTCAAGTTTGTGGTTTTTTCCTTGCTCAAAGATCCTGGTCTTGGGACTTTCCTGGTGGCGCAGTGGTTAAGAATCCGCTTGCCAGTGCAGGGGACATGCGTTCGATCTGGGAAGATCCCACATGCCACAGAGCAGCTAAGCCTGTGTGCCACAACTGCTGAGCCTGCACTCTAGAGCCTGTGAGCCACAACTACTGAGCCCGCATACTGCAATTACTGAAGCCCATGTGCCTAGAGCACGTGCTTCGCAACAAGAGAAGCCACCGCAATGAGAAGCCCACACACCGCAACAAAGAGTAGCCCCTGCTCTCCACAACTAGAGAAAGCCCACGCAGAGCAATGAAGACCCAACTCAGCCAAAAAATTAAAAAAAAAAAAAAAAAAAAAAAGATCCTGGTCTGTTTTCCTGATAGCACTCTGTTTACTGGACTTACTTTTGCCTTTGTTCTTGGGAGCATGCACAAGGAGCTGGCTGCAGAGTGGTGGGAAGTGTGTTTTAGCACTTGGGGCATTGGTGGTGCCTGTGGACCCAGTGGGGAGATCCTCACTGAGGTACACCCACAAGCTCATGGGTGAACTTCCTGCTGAAATCTTTTTTTTTTTTTTTTTTGCGGTACGTGGGCCTCTCACTGTTGTGGCCTCTCCCGTTGCGGAGCACAGGCTCCAGACGCGCAGGCTCAGCTGCCATGGCTCACGGGCCCAGCCACTCTGAGACATGTGGGATCTTCCCGGACCGGGGCACAAGCCCGTGTCCCCTGCATTGGCAGCTGACTCTGAACCGCTGCGCCACCAGGGAAGCCCCTGCTGAAATCTTGAGCACAATCACAGGAACCACATCCATTAATGCCCTTTGATATTCTTATTTGGCTCTTTCCTGATATAATCCCTTCCCCCAGTCATGGAGTTCCTATTAGGATTTTATTTGAGATTGCTATGAATTTGTACATCAGCATGGAGAGAACTGATATTTTTATAACATTGAGACTTCCTATCTAGGAATTTGTTATATCCCTCATTATATTTTATAGTTTTTGTAAAGATTTTCATATTTTTCATGCTATTATTAGGTATACCTTTAAAATAATTTAATTTTCTGAAATTTTTTATATTGAACTTGTATCGAATTTCTAAAACTCTTATTTTGGATACTTTTCTTTGAATTTTCTGTGTATATGATTGTTTTACTATATTACTCTAAGAACTTTAGAAAAATGCTGAATAAGGTTGGAGATAGCAGGCATCCTTATTTTTGTCCTACTTTTAAGTTGAACACTGTCCATATTAACTATAATATTTGTTGTAGGTATTTGTAAAAATACTTTTTTAAAAAGGCAAACATATAGGTATGAAGAATACATAGTGGTTGCCAGAAGTTAAGAGTGCTGAGAGGTTTTTATTTCAAAAGGGTATGAAGCAGTTTGGGGGGCAATAATGAAACAGTTCTGTATTTTGACTGAAGTGGTGGTTACACAGATCTATGCATGTGTCAGAACTCATAAAACTGTACCAAATAAAATGAACTTCTGTGTATATATATAAATTCTAAATTAAAAAAAGTTAAATCTCAGTAAGTGATATCTTACATGTTTTACATAAACATTTACATTTCTTTCAATTCTCATAATCAACTTCTCTAAACACGTATTATTCATTTGAATTTTCTTTTTTTATTATATTGCTGCTTAGTTCTGTAGCCCATTTTAAGTTTTTTCTTTCTATTGATTTAAAGATCTTATTAAGTAATACATCTTTTCTTTTATATAGTAAAAATATAATTTCCTGGTTGCTTTTAATATCTTTTAAAAACTAGAACTGAGTTGTTCGCTATTTTTTATAATAAAATGTATCACATTAAATTTATGGGTTTCTTTGTGTCACAACTTCTCATCTCAATTTATTTTCTTTTACTAACTTAGTGGTTTACTTTAAACATTTCAAACCTTGAATCCATGTGAACTGTATCACATGTGATCTGTGGATATAAACTTTATTCCCAATTGTTAGGAATGACTTGATGTTTGGAATATTTCATTCTTTCCCTCATTGTTTTGAAATGCTACGTTTATTATACTACATTTTAAAAACATTCTTAATCATGGACGTTGTATTATCATGAAGCAGATGCCAAACTATTTTAATAACTGAGCAATTATTATACGTATTGATATTTCTTAGGCAGCTTTCTCCTTTTTGAAATGCTTTCTGGCTGTTAATTTAGATTTATTTTTATTCCAGATGTAGTTGAGAATGCTTTTGTAAAGTACACAATACTTTAAAAAGTCACGGAGAAAAAAGTACATGCAAAAATTTGTTGAGATTCTTATTGGAATTTTGTCCAAAATTTTTGAATCTTTCTATGAAAGGGTATATCTCCCTTTATTCAAGTAATTTTAATGTCACAGGTGAACGAATGTTTATATAAATGACTGTTTTCTTTTGGATTGTGTCTTATTTATCTACAATTTTCATTTATTGCTTTCATTTTAATGAACTGGCTTTCTTGTCCGCCCCTCCTCCGCTTTTTAATTCCTGAACAGATCGCTGATGATGGCGCATATTATTCTTTTATTAATGGGGTCTATTTCCCAGTATTAAAAAAAAGTGAAATTGACATACAGGTTCTCTTTCCTTGACAGCTCTGTGTGTAAATTTGCATTCTGGCTGCACAGAGAACTCAGCTGTAATCCGTAACTTTGGGGGGAGTCCCTGACCAGCTTAAAGTTTAGGGAACTTAAAACTCCAAACTTCCCACTGCTAGGTAAGGCTGCACTCTCAGCCAATCCCGAACCGCCAGTCGCGGAGGCTCAAGGGAAACAGACTTCTGACGTTTGGCGCAGACTGTCTGGCCCTGCGTGCGGGCCATCTGCGCATGCCTAGAGCCACCTTTGTGCACTTCCGCCTCTGTGCACTGCAGCCTTTACTTCTGTTTTCCTCAGGCCTTGCGTGGGAAGCGCGGTTCCCGGGCTGGCGGGTCTGTGCGCTCTTCTAGGGCCAGTGCTGCACGACGAGGGAGAGGCGGGTGAGCCCGGGAGGGTTGGGTGAGGAGCCCTCGGTTTGGAGGGCGGGAGGGAGAAGGTGGGTGCCCGGTGGTGGGAAGGAGCTCCGCGGACCCCCGGGACGGCGGGAAGCTGGCGTCTCAGTCAGGAAAAGAAGCCGAAGCCCCTGCTTGACTAGCCCCAGCACTGAGCTGGCGCGGCTGTCTGAGAGGCCCCCTTTTTGAGGGCGCAGGAGGAGGGCTTAGTACGCATGCGTGACGGGTGCAGCGAGCCTCTCGGGGTAGGTGGGCGGTGCTGCGGGGAGAGCGCGCGAGGCTGAGTAATACAATAGTTAGCTTTGTACACATACCCATGCCTATGGTTCTCCATTTATGCTTTTTGGATTCCGAACTGCTCTTCAGTCATGTCCATCACTTCATCTTGATATACGTTGTCTCTCTGTTCTGCCTGCCCTAGCATTCAGGAAGGATCAAGAATTATCCGGTTTTTGTATCATGTGATAGAATTTCTGTCTTTTTGTTTCTGAAGATTAGTGCCTTGTTCAGATCAGTTAGTGGCAAAGACTAAAAGATCCGACTCCTAAGCCAGTACTGTTTACTTTTCCATATAACTAAAAGCAAGTTTTTTATGAAAGATCCTTTTGAGAAACAGCAACAAAGATAAATTAAAACACGGGTCTTAAAGCACTGCTTTTTATAGCTTTCTGTGGAGTCAGTAACCAAAGGTTTAGTAATATTAGTGGGGAAATTGATAAACAGCTTAGTTTTGAGTTTTATTATTTTTCTTTAGTCTTGAGTGTTTTTTTTTAACAGCAGCTTTGGTGAAGAGTTAATGTTCCTTCATAATGTGTTTTTTAATTCGTTTTGACCAGTTTTATCATTTAAACTTTTTTTGTGAACACCAGGGGAGATTTAAACTGTTAAAATATCCTTAGGAGGTAAATACCTAACTCTGAACAATTTTATACCCAAGAGCTACCTGATTATATTAGAGTTTAGGTAGGTGGTCTTCTACCATCTGTCTCCCTGACTCTTCTGAAGGTCAAAGGGACATTGAGGTTTTTCCTTATCTAGTGGTGTGTTTAGCTTTATAGGGAAGGAGAATTCAGGAGCTGCCACACAGGCCAGATCTTTCATGACCCCAGTCCTCCTCTTCTAACCCAGCGTATCTTGAGAGTTGTCTACATTTTCCCAAGAACAGCAGAAAATGAATAAATCCCAGGTAAGTTTGTTTATTCATTCCTTTATTTAACAATGGATTTTGTGAGATTTGTAAGAGTCCATATGTTAAGATGGGAAATTAGTTATAGATAAAAATCAAACTTAATAGAAAATATAAAGTTCACAGATCAATAGCAGGACCAAATTGGCTTACAGATATATACTAATCGTTATATAATGTATAGTTTCTAAGTTGACCTGCAGATACATTTCTGATGACCATGGCAGAAAGGGAGACACTGTATCTTGGATACAGTTTCCTATCAAGACATAAAGACATATCTTCTTACTGGAAGATATTCTTCTTGGTGTTAACGTAGGGACACATAGTGAGTAACCTTCCAGGGACTCACATAGTAAGTAACCTTCCCTGAAATGAGTGCCTCAAACCATTCCTTACTGGGAGTAAAAGGGTCCAAGAGAGGGTTCAAATAATCAATTTTATGATAGTCTTATTAATTTGGGTATACAACTTGGTGTGTTTAGATTAATAAATGGCCTGCACGCCTATTACAAAATTACTTTATCTTAGCCCAGCTGTGTGTACAAGTCCTGCAGCAGATGGTTCAAAGTTAAATTCTCTGGTAAATGTTTCTGAGCCTCTCAGTCAAATTTCATCCCATAGCATTCTGTCTTGGTTCTTCTCCACTTCAGAATCTGTTCAGGTCACCAGTGACTTAATTGTAGTTGCCTTCCTTGAACAACTGCTACATTACCCTACTGACTACCCTCTCCTGGAAAGTCTCCTTTGTCCACTTCTGATACCACTCTTCTGATGGCTTTTTCCTGGAGTCTTCCTCATTATGTCCCATAGTTCAGTTCCGAGTCTAGTTCCAAGTTCTACTAGTCTTCTTATTTTACCCCTGTATGTACATTGGAAAAATATATAGTTAGCTGAACAATACTGTATATTGTTTTGGGTGCTTTTACAAAATATGTAAATTATTTTAACATATGTATGATACACATTTTTCTCCCAATTCACTAATAATTTGAGATCTATCCGTATGTAGTTTATTTTATTCCTTTTAAAGTTATATTTTCCCATTCTAGGTATTTTATTGGTAGACATTTAGATAATTTCCATTTTTCAGTAATATAAACAGTGTTGCTATGAATATCCGTGTCATTCTCTCTGCACAAATACAAGTGTATCTCTGGACTCTAGAGCAGTGCTTCTCAAAGTGAGGTTCTTTGGCTAGAAGCAGCAGCAGCACCCGGAAACTTGTTTGAAATGCAGATTCTCATGCCCTATCTCAAACGTACTGGAAAAGAAATTCAGGGGTGAGGCTCAGCAGTCTGTTTTAACAAGGTGTTCATGTGATGCTGATACCTGCTGAATTTAAGAATCACTGCTCTAGTGTTCTATGATTAATATTTTTGAGTTATAGGATATGAGGATTTCTAATTTTTCTATGTACCTTGTTATTCATTAGCAGACTACTTTTCTTCCCTCCTCACCAGGTATAAAAGTTATTTCCTCAGTAATGGGTGAAAAACTTCACTTTAATTTTGTGACTGATTACTGAGGTTGTGCAGTTTTCATAAATTTATGGCTTTTCAGGTTGTTTTCTTCCACTGAGTTTTGTAAGCATTCCGTATGTATTCTAAATGTAATCTTTTGTTGTAATTGTTACTACTTATCTTTTCTTAGTATGTTTTTTGTCTTTTAATTTAATGGTGTATTTTCTGTAACTTTTATATTATACAATCCTCCTGTGCTCTCTATTTATTTTTGGCTGCATTGGGTCTTTGCTGCAACACGCGGTCTTTCTCTAGTTGCAGGAAGTGGGGGCTACTCTTTGTTGAGGTGCACAGGCTTCTCTCAGTGGTGGCTTCTCTTGTTGCAGAGCAGGGGTTCTAGGCACATGGACTTCAGTAGTTGTGGCACGCAGGCTCAGTAGTTGTGGCTCGTGGGCTCTAGAGTTCAGGCTCTGTAGTTGTGGCTCACGGTCTTAGCTGCTCCGCGGCATGTGAGATCTTCCAGGATCAGGGCTTGAACCTGTGTCCCCTGCATTGGCAGGCAGACTCTTTTTTTAAAATTAATTGATTAATTAGTTAGTTAATTATTGCCTGCATTGGGTCTTCGTTGCTGCACGAGGGTTTTCTCTATTTGCGGTGAGCGGGGGCTACTCTTCGTTGTGGTGTGCAGGCTTCTCATTGCGGTGGCTTCCCCTGTGGAGCACGGGCTCTGGTTCACATGTTTCAGTAGCTGTGGCACATGGACTCAGTAGTTGTGGCTCGCAGGCTCTAGAGCACAGCCTCAGTAGTTGTAGCACACGGGCTTAGTTGTTCAGTGGCATGTGGGATCTTCCTGGGCCAGGACTCAAACCCATGTCCCCTGCTTTGGCAGGGGGATTCTTTTTTTTTTTTTTTTTTTTTTTGCGGTACGCGGGCCTCTCACTGTTGTGGCCTCTCCCGTTGCAGAGCACAGGCTCCGGACGCGCAGGCTCAGTGTCCATGGCTCACGGGCCTAGCCACTCCGCGGCATGTGGGGTCTTCCCAGACCGGGGCAAGAACCCGCGTCCCCTGCATCGGCAGGCGGACTCTCAACCACTGCGCCACCAGGGAAGCCCTGGCAGGGGGATTCTTAAGCCCTGTGCCACCAGGGAAGTCCCTGCTTTCTATTTTTCATTCTGTTTTCCTTAGCCCAAGGGCCTAATGAAATTTTTCTTTATTTTGTCTAAAAATACCAAGCATGATTTTTGTCTAAAAATACCAAGTATGTTTTTTAAAAAATTTTTTTTAAAAAAAATAGTATCTTAATCCATCTGGAGTTTTAAAAATATATATGTGTGTATATTTGTGTGTGTGTATGTATGTATGTATATATATATGTAATGTGATTAAAGGACCTAATTTTATTTTGTCTGTCTGTGAAGAATAAGCACAATAAAAGGATAACACTTCCTGACCAAGCACCAACAAAACAGATTTGAGTGGGAGTGCCTGCCATATTTCTTCATTACGCATGCTGCTGTCTTGGACTGGGTAGATTTTGTCATATTCACAAAGTATTCACTGAGTCTTATTAAGAATGAGAGTTTAATTTCTCCAAATGCTTTCTTAACATTTTATGGGGGATATTTCCACATCTCTTAATAACTAATCTTTGTGTTTTGAAACAAGGCCCACTAGGTCATAAAGCATTATTCTTTTAATGATCTGCATAATTCTGTTCATCAGTATTTTTTCCATAAACTTGTCTATAGTATTATTATTATTTGTGTGTGTGTGTGTGTGTGTGTGTGTGTGTGTGTGTGTGTGGTACGCGGGCTTCTCACTGTTGTGGCCTCTCCCGTTGCGGAGCACAGGCTCCGGATGCGCAGGCTCAGCGGCCATGGCTCACGGGCCCAGCCGCTCCACAGCATGTGGGATCTTCCCGGACCAGGGTACGAACCCGTGTCCCCTGCATCGGCAGGCAGACTCTCAACCACTGCGCCACCGGGGAAGCCCTGTATTATTATTTTTAAAATGTTTAATCTGTTGCTTTTTATTTCTAACAGTTTTTCATTTGTGACTTTTATTACAGATATGTATTTATTAGTCTTTCAAGGAACCAGCTTTTGGCTTCATTGATCTATAATTTTCATTAGCTTCTACTTTTACCTTTATTCCTTGCTTCAGCTGTCTTGGTTATAGGCTATTTTTTCCAACTTTTTGTTGAAGATGAGTTTATTTTAAAGCTTTTAAGTGTATGCATTTAAAGATGTAATTATCCTCTGTGTACCATTTTAACTACAAAATCCAGGTATCAATATGTAGTGCTTTTTTTTTTTTAATGCAGGCTTCAGTTTCTATTTTCATGCCTTCTTTGATCAATAAATTAAAGTGTATCTTAGTTTTTAATAAATCTTATTTGTATATGTATAGCAGGTTTATAGAAAAGTAGCAGATCTTAACTATATCTTAACTATAGAACTCAATGAATTATTACAAATCCATTTCCCATGTACTGTACTTTTCAAGGGACTGTACTGTAAGATTAAAAATGTTTTCTTTATTTTTTGTGTTTGTTTTTTTATGTATTATTTGTGTGAAAAGTATTATAAACCTATTACAGTACAGTACTATATAGCCGATTGTGTTAGTTGGGTACGTAGGCTATCTTTGTTGGACTTAGAAACGAATTGGACTTACGAACGTGCTCTCAGAACAGAACTCGTTCATATGTAGGGGACTTAGTGTATTTCTCTTCTTGGAGAATCATCTTTGCTCATTTAATTCTTTTGGCCCTCAGTGTTACCTTATCTCATATAAATATAGCCAAACCTACTTTTATTTTACTTATATTTTCTGCAGCATGTTTGATTTTTTGCCCGTCATTTTATTTGCAAATTTTCATGTTCTTTTCTTACAAATAACCTGTGGCAGGTTTTGTTTTTCAAGTCAGGTATGTCTGTCATCGATAAGAAATTTAGCACATTCATATGCCATCTTATAGCTTAGTTGCCGTCTTTGCTATTTAGGTTAATACATATCTTAGTATGACATCATTGATATTTTTTATGTTCTTTATATTATATTTTTTGTCATACTTTCTGGTTCTTTATGCACTGCTAGTCACATTTATTTTCTTTTTCTCTAATTTGGTAGATTGCTGCTTTTTGGTTCTGATTACCAACACATTAGTAATTGTTGTAATTGAATCTGTATTTTTTTATTAACATATGTATGTTAAATAGTACTTTCTCGTCAAGATCTTTTGATTGTCCATTGCTTGTCTTTCATCCAAGCTAGAGAAGAACTTCAGAAAAATTTTGTATTTCCACATCACTCCTAAAAAAGTGCCTTGGTTTTGTTTTGATATTTCATACTTTTTTGTTTCAGGCTATTCGTTTCGTGAACAGTGTATCAGTTTTATTTCAGAGACTTTCAGTCAAACGGATGTTATAAATTCCAAAAAATATCTGTATTTTTTTCCCTCAGTTCATTGAAGTAAAGTGTACATAACTTAAGTGTCAAACTTAAGTATCCCATGAGATTCCCTGGTGCTCCAAGTTCCTCATTATTCTGACTTCTGTTATTGTTGATTACTTTTGCTTCTATGTCTGGCTTTCACTCGATATAGTTTCTGTGAGATTCATTTCTTTTGCTAAGTATATCTATTTCTTTTTATTGCTGTATAGTATTCCACTATATGACTCTGCTACCGTTTATTTCTCCATTGTATTGGTGGGCATTTGGGCTCTCTCTAGGTTTTGGCTATTAAAAACAAAACTTCTGTGAACATTTTCTACAGGCCTTTGGTTAAGAAAAACACACATGTTGGGTGTATAACTAGGGGAGGAATTACTATATATAGCTTGAGAAGAAATTCCCAAATGTTTTTCCAACGTGTATATGTTTACTTACACTCCCACTAGCAAGGTATGAAGGTTTCAGTTGCTTCATGTTCTTGCCAATATCTCCATTTGGTGTTTTCTGACGTTTTCGTTTTAGACATCTAAGTGTGTATAGTGGTATGTCATTGTGGTTTTCATGTGAGAGTAAGATAGGGTATAGGCAGTAGATAGGGGCATGAGGGAACTTCTGGATTTAAAGTAAAGTTTTGTTTCTTGACTTGGATTCTGGTTAAGTGGGTGTGTTCACTGTGAAAATTCATTGAGCCATTTGTACACTTAAGTACACTTGTGCATTGTTTTTGTATATATATTGTACTTCAATAAAAATTACAAAAATCACAAAGAGGTGACAATGACAAATTAAGTTATCTAAAGAAGTCTGAAGAATAACATTAAGCTAAAACCAGGAGTCAGAATAAGTTTACTTATTTTATACATGGGGATTAGGTCAACAAATATAATTATACCAATAAATATAATTATATCAAGAAATGTAATTGTACACATTTCAAGTGTACAATGTGATGATATGATATGCATATATATTGTGGGATGATAACCAGGATCAAGATAATTGACACATCCATCACCTCACATAGTTAACTCTTTTTTTTGACAGTGAGAATGCTTGAGATATACTCTCAGAAAATTTCAAGTATACAATACTGTATAATTAATTATAGTCACTGTACTGTGCATTAGATCCTCTGAAGTTATAGTAACTGAAATTTTATACCTTTTTACTTACATCATTCCATTTCCCCGTTCCCCCAGCCCTTAGCAACCCCCGGCAACCCCCATTTCATTCTCTTTCTATGAAATTGGCTTTTATTGTTGTTTTTGTTGTTATTTTTAGATTCCACATATAAGTGCTACCAGTAGTATTTTTCTTTCATTGTCTGACTTATTTCACATAGCATAAGTCCAGCCACATTGTTTCCAGTGGCAGAATTTCCATCTTTTTGTCGCTGAATAGTATTCCATTGTATATATCCATTACATTTTCATTATTCATTCATATGTTGATGGACCACTTAGGCTGTTTCCATGTTTTGGCTATTGTAAATAATGCTGCAGTGGACATGAGGGTGCAGATATCTCTTTGGGATAGTGATTTTGTTTCTTTTGGTTTTATACCCAGAAGTGGAATTGCTGGATCATATAGTAGTTCTATTTTAAATTTTTTGAGGAGCCACTATAGTGTCCTCCATAGTGGCTGCATCAGTTTACATTCCTACCAGCAGTGCACAAGGCTTCCCTTTTCTCTACATCCTTGCCAGCATTTGTTATTTCTTGTCTTTCTGATAATAGCCATTTTAAGGTGTGAGGTGATATCTCCTTGTGACTTTGTTTGCATTTGATGATTAGTGATGTTGAACACCTGTTCATATACATGTTAGCCATTCATATGTCTTTGGAAAAATGCTTATTGAGGTCCTTTAACCATTTTTCAATTAAATTATTTGCTTTTTTGCTTTTGAGTTGTATGAGTTCTTTATAGATTTTGGATATTAACCCATTATCAGAAAAATGTTTTAGTATTTTCTCCCTTTCTGTAGGTTGCCTTTTCAGTTTCTTGATTGTTTCCTTTGCTGTGCAGAGGCTCTTACATTTGATGTTAGTTCTACTAGTTTATTTTAGCTTTTGTTGCCTGTGCTTTTGGTGTCTTATCCAAGAATCATTGCCAAGAACCATGTCAAGGAGCTTCTTCCCTATGTTTTCTTCAGGGGTTTTAATGTATCAGGTCTTATGTATAAATCTTTGATCTATTTCAAGTTAATTGTTGTGAGTGGTATAAGATCAGGGTCCAGTTATATTCTTTTGCATGTGGATATCCAGTTTCCCCAACATCAGTTACTGCAGAGACTGTCCTTTTCCCATTGTGTATTATTGGCACCCTGTCAAAAATCAGTTGACTACATAAGTGTGGGTTTATGTCTGGACTCTTTGTTCCACTTGATCACATCTATTTTTATCACAGATAAGTCTCCCTTTCCCTGAAATTAATATTCACTTAATGTAACTTAATTGGTTCTTTATTCATTCTTCCAGAAACCATTTATGAATATTTATTATGTGTCCTAATGTGTGCCAGAAGCTGAGGATTCTAAGAAGAATGAGATATATATTTATAACTCCTTATAAAGAGAAACTCTTAGAATTATGTAGGGCATTAAAACAAACACATAATTTTTGTATCATTACAAGTCCTACAATAGAGATGTAAACAAAATCCTGTTTTGTTTTCCTTAGGATTTTTTTCTGGTCAAAAAAAAGAAAGAAAAAGTGGGACTTTCAAGCTTAAGATAACTGTTTTTTACATTGAGTGATTTAACCTATTTTCATTTATTGTTGTTTGGTTTTAGTCCTTCCATCCCACGGTATATTTATTTGTACTTTTTCTTGTTGGTTGTTCATTACATGTTTTATTCTGTTTTATTTTTTCAACACTGAGCTTACGATGCAATATTCTGTTTTAACATAAGATACCTAAATTTTATCATCTCTCTCCACCTTACGTCTTCATAAACTTATGTTACTTTACTTCTCATTCAGTGTACTCTCCCTCTTCAGATATTTAAGGAATCTCAGTGTTGGTACTCATGATATGTATCTGCATCAACAGATAAAAAAGATTTTATTTACATGTTCTTTATTAGCAGCGTAAGAAAATGTCACAGCTTCATATCTTTCCTTTCAGAAGGTATAAATTATCCTGTTGCAAACTCCTACAGCTGCTGGCTGTCACTTTACTAGCATCTTGTTATTGCTGCTTTTATGAATTCATTCACCATTTCATATATGCCATTTTCCTCCTTGTTTGCATTCTGATTTTTTTGGTTTTGTTTTTTGCTATGTCATGATTCAGTAAAGTGTGTAAGGTGCATTCATCGTAACTGTATAGTGCTCTTTTTTTTTTTTTTTTTTTTTTGCGGTACGCAGGCCTCTCTCTGCTGTGGCCTCTCCCGTTGCAGAGCACAGGCTCCGGACGCGCAGGCTCAGTGGCCATGGCTCACGGGCCCAGCTGCTCCGCGGCATGTGGGATATTCCCGGACCGGGTCACGAACCCGTGTCCCCTGCATCGGCAGGCGGACTCTCAACCACTGCGCCACCAGGGAAGCCCTGTATACTGCTTTTTAAAAAACAACAACAACAACACATATATGTCCTAGTAACTACCAGCTAGGTCAAGATATTTAATATTTCCACCACCCCTTCAGGTTCCTTTCCAATCTTTAACAACTTCCCTTCCCTTATGTGGCACTGTTCTATCATTATTTGTTAATGTTGCCTGTTATTGAAACTTAGATGTACAGAATTAGTGTGTACACTTTTATATGAGGCTTTTTTCATTCAATATATGTTAGATTCACCCATGTTGCTGCCTGTACCAGTAGTTTATTCCTTGTATTACTGCATAGTGTTCCACTACATGAAAATACTACAATTTACTTACCCATTTTCCTTTTGAGAGGAATTTTTTCTTTTTATATCTAGTAGCTTTTTAGTTATAAAATTTTGTATTTTTTTAGTTTTTACTCTAGATATTACAGTTTGTGTTTGTGATGTTGTTATATGTAATGAATATTTATTTGGGTGTTCCTCCAGGATTCCTTAACTTAGTTCCTAAAACTCTAATAATATCCCTAAGAGCTGTAAGGGCATCTGTTGTTATAATATGTAGTTTTTGTTCCCAGTTCCTGAAGTAGCTTTAGAGACATTAAGGTGGAATTGGTGTCTTTTGCTGTTCATAACAAGCTGCTTTCAACCACACCTGAGTTTGTGTTAATGAGGTGACTTTTGGAATGCCTCTAAGAATGAGATACGGGTACCAGGAACACTAACCATGTGATTAGAGGGTTGGAACTCTCTGAGGAGGGGTGAGGGGCTGGAGGCTGAATTAGTTGCTAATGACCTGTGCTTTAATCAATCATGACTATATAATGAAACCTCCATAAAAATCCTTGAATTTATGGGATTCAGAGAGCTTCCAGGTTGTTGAACATGTGGAGGTACTGGGAGGGTGGCGAGCTCTGAGAGGGCATGGAAGCTTTGTATCCTTTTACCCATTCTTGCTTTGTGTACCTCTTCCTTCTGGGTGTTCCTGAGTTGTATCATTTTATAATAAACCATTAATCTAGTAAGTAAATCATTTTTCTGTGTTCTGTGAGCCACTCTATCAAATTATTGAACCAAAAGAGGAAGGTGTGGGAACCTTAATTTATATCCATTGGTGAGATGTACACGTGACAATCTGCATTTTCAATTCATGTCTGAAGTGGGAGTGGTGTTGTGGGACTGAGCCTGGGATCTGACGCTATAGTGTCAGAGTTGAGTTAATTCCTTGGAGTGGGAAAAACTCCCACAAATTTGGTGACCTGAGTAAAACAGAGGAATTGAGCTTTTCCTCTACAGTTTTCTTATTTTTGCCTACTGTAATAGTGCTTTTACCACTCGACAGACAATACAAGAATCTTAAAACAGTTTAAGTATCCTTTTACTAGTGTTTTGCTGTATTTTACTTTTGTGTTTGTCACAGATTCCAGAAGACATTACTTGTTGCTTTAAAGTCCATTTTCAGTTTTATTTATTACTTCCCGAAGCTTTGTGCTTCCATCAGGTATCATTTTCCATAACTGTAGTATTTCTTGTCTGTGTGTACTGTTGATAACTTTTTCAACCCTTATGTGGAAAATATATTCATTTTAGAAGAATATTTTTGCTGGATTTGGAATTTTCTAGTGGCGTTTTTCCTAGCTGCTTAAAATGACATTCCATTTTTGTTTTCTTATTTGCAAATGGCCTATTCAAATTTTTACCCAGTGTCTTCTCATTTTCATAGTTTCTGTTGAAGGGTTTGCTGTCAGTTTAGTTACCAAGATGACTTGCCTTTTTTTCCCCTCGTTAATTTATAGTGTCTTTCTTTATTAGGGATAGAACTTCTTTGTCAGGTATATGTATTCCAAATGCCTTCTCCCACTCTGTTGAATTTTTATTCTCTTTCTGTCTTTTGATAAGGGTAGGTTCTTAATATTATAGTATTATTATATAATTTGTGTCCCGTTTAAGAAATCTTGACCTATCCTGAGGTCATGAAGGTATTTCTTATGGCATTTTCCAAAATTTTTATTGTTTTACTTTTCAAGTTTAGGTCTATATACCATCTAAAATACATTTCTCTTTACACTTAAGGTAGCAATAAATGTTCATTATATCAGTAATTAAACTAGCATCACTTATTGAAATGATTGTCCTTCTGTTACCCTTGTCATAAATCAAGTGACATATATGTGTGGGTCTGTTTTTGGCCTCTTCTTCCATTCTGTTGATATGAAAATTCTTATGCTGGTATCACACTGTTTTAATTATGGTATATTGATAATTATATAAGATAAATGATACTCTTTCTGGCTTAATTTTTTTTCAATATTGTTTTGTCGATTTTCACATATTTCACAATTAGCTTGTCTGAGATTTTGTTTGAAATTGCTATGAATTTGTACATCAGCATGGAAAGAATTGATATTTTTTATAATATATTTTATAATATTGAGCCTGCCTATCCACGAATTTGTTACATTCCTCCATTTATTTGGGTCTTCTTATTTTCCTTCATTTTATTTTTTGTAAAGATTTTCGTATTTTTCTTGCTATTGTGAGTTGTACCTTTAAAAAATATAATTTTCTGAAATTTGCTATACTGAACTTGTATCTAATTTCTAAAACTTTTATTTTGGATACTTTTTTTTGGATTTTCTGTGTACTTGATTGTTATACTATATTACTCAAAGAACTTCAGAAAAATGTTGAATAAAATTGGAGATAGTAGGTGTCTTTATCTTGCTCCTGATTTTAAGTGGAACACTTTCCATATTTTACCATTAAATGTGATACTTGCTGGAGGTATTCGTAAAAATCCTTTATCACATTGAGAAAATTCCTTCCTATTTCTAGTTTGCCAAGAGTTTTTTTTTTTTTTAATCCTGCTTTTCTGTATTTACTGAGTTGGTCATGTCATCATCTCTTAGGTTTAAAAACTATTCTTTCTTGTAATTCTACCTTTTAGAAAATTCCATCGTGGCCTTCATAACCTGTTCTTTTTCTGTAAGCTAGTTAAAAAGTGATTTTCCCTCAGCTTCCAGTCTTTTTTATTTTCAATCTTAATTTTCTGAGAGCCTTCTGATTCATTCTTGATGACTTCAGACACTACTAAACTATTAATGTCTACCAAGTCCTTATTTTCATTCTACATCTCCAGTATTATGGTTCAAATTTATTATAGTTAAGAAATATCTTGCTAAAGTACAGTGCCCAATCTATTTTCTTCTAATGTTGCTGGCTTGCTTTGTGACTCTAGTATCTGTACAGCTGTTCATGCATATACCCTGAGAAAACATTTCCTTTTCTGTCCGTGAATTGCTGATCACATTCTGTTGCTGTCTATCTCCTTTTTTTTTTATTATTTTTTTTTTGCCGTACGCGGGCCTCTCACTGTTGTGGCCTCTCCCATTGTGGAGCACAGGTTCCGGATGCGCAGGCTCGGCAGCCATGGCTCACGAGCCTAGCCACCCTGTGGCATGTGGGATCTTCCCGGATCGGGGCATGAACCCATGTCCCCTGCATCGGCAGGCGGACTTTCAACCACTGTGCCACCAGGGAAGCCCTCTATCTCCTTTTATCAGTGCTCTACTTGCATCCCAGTTTCTACTTTAGTAGTTTATGTAAATGGTGTTGTTTTGTCCTTTAGCTTTCCCTTCCCATTTTTAAAAAAGAGAATTGGTTCTGATATAAAAACCTGGTCACATACTTTCAGTATATCCTTGAATCTCTTCTTTGGCTCCTCTTTCTCTGCAGCAGTGATCCCTCAAGTAGAGACATGAATTCTAGATGATATCAAAAACAATACAATTGAATATCTTCTTTTATATGTTCTACAGACATTTCAAGTTCAGTAGGTCCAAAATCTTTCCTGTCTCATTTTCTACACATCCTAATTATTGTCTCTGAATTGAAGGATTGGAACCTAGAATATGTATTGTAGTGAAATAAAATATTAGATTTTTTTTTACATTTTAAGTCTAAGAATAGAACTAAAGTTCATAATAAATTTATTGTTTATTTCTATAATTTATAAATATAAACTTCTGTAGTGTTCAAAAATATTCTTTAACATGGAAAGTTATCACATACTTTGGAGACTATTGGTCTGAAGTTACTCTGTAATCTGTTCCTTGAATACATCCATGGCCCTTTTTCTTATCTCAACTCCTCCTCTGCTGTTTGCCTTTTTGCTCATCTCCTGAAGATGTTAGAGGGCCACTGCCTTTGCCTGTGCCCTGGCCTTGTGTTCATGAAGAACACAGTGTTACTCTTTATCCAACAGCTGTTCTTCCTCAGTGAAGCTCAAAATAGAACTACTTTTGCTTCTCATTTAATCTATTATATGTGTACTTTAACAATAGTGCTTGTAACATATTACTGCAAGTTTTCTTACCAGATTATATGCTTCTTGAATACAGGATGATTTTTAGTAATCTTAGTATTTCCAAGGACTAGCATAGTTGCAGATCCATTGTGCGGGCTTGATAATTAATGCAATGGCAGAATATTTCTACTCTGATTTCTCTTCTTCTCCCAGAGTATAAAGCAAAAGAAACATTCTGCAAACCAATTTGGTAATCTGTAAACAGTAATCATGGTAAGGATTTGTTTCCATACATCTTTTTCCATGTCACCTTAATTCTGAACATTTCAGATTGAACAGAAATTCCAGGGATCAGTATCATTTACGGATGTGACTGTGGGCTTCACCCAAGAGGAGTGGCAGCACCTGGACCCAACTCAGAGGTCCCTTTACAGAGATGTGATGCTGGAGAACTACAGTAACCTTGTCTCAGTGGGTAAGGTCTGTTTATTATGTAATTCTCAATGGCATTTAAAATTTTTCTTTTAAACCCTAATTCTCAATTAGGGTTAGATTAAATTATTAGATCCTCATGGTGGGATTAATGCACTTACAAAAACAGGAGGAGAAAAGGGATCTTTCTGCATTCTCTACCATGTGAGGACACAGCAAAAAGATAGCTATCTGCAAACCGGGAAGAGAGGCCTCACCAGATTCTGACCATGCTGGCACCTTGATCTCAGATTTCTCAGCCTCCAGACTGTGAGAAATAAACTTCTGTTGTTTAAGTCTCCTGGTCTGTGGTATTCTGTTATAACAGCCCGAACTGACTAAGGCATCAAGTAATAATAAATGCATGAGAATCTTAAATCAGACCCTCATCCTGGCCACAAATTTATAATGAAAAAAAATGCCTTTAATTAAGAAACATATGGACATTCTGTAGAGTTTAATGATATTTAAGATTGGAAGTCAGGAGTTAATGTTTATTGGTCACTTTTGGGCACCAGGAAGACATTTGTATTTACTTCTCCAAGGAAATGTTCAGTGGCACTTTCATTGACCAGCTCTAGAAGCTTCCTCCTCTTTCAGAGTCCCTGAAGTCTAGGCCACCCGGTCCAAGTCCTAAATTATTTCATTTTGACAGGGTATTGTGTTACCAAACCAGAGGTGATCTTCAGGCTGGAGCAAGGAGAGGAGCCATGGATACTGGAGGAAGAATTCCCAAGACAGAGCTTCCCAGGTGAGTTAATGTGTACTGAACAAATGAACATCAGGGAATTTATTAGTCCAGAGGTTGAAAACTTTAAAATATTTTTTGAAGAATATCACATTAGAGAGTCTAATCCTTATAAGTGACTTAAAATACTGGTATTTTGAGGGCTTCCCTGGTGGCGCAGTGGTTGAGAGTCCGCCTGCCGATGCAGGGGACACGGGTTCGTGCCCTGGTCTGGGAAGATCCCACATGCCGCGGAGCGGCTGGGCCCGTGAGCCATGGCCACTGAGCCTGCGCATCCGGAGCCTGTGCTCCGCAACGGGAGAGGCCACAACAGTGAGAGGCCCGCATACCGCAAAAAAAACCCAAAACAAACAAACAAAAATACTGATATTTTGAATCACACCTCCAGATACCACTGTTACAAAAAATGTTCTCCTTTTGATTCACTTTTTGAATATTCATCATTATTAAATTTGTCAGTAGTCGAGTTTTTGCCCATCTCATCTTTACTCGTTTTTCTTGGTTACTCTATGATTCTCAAAGCAATTTCAGTTGCCTGCCTTACTACCTCCATTGCTCTGCATTCCTGTTGTTATTGGCCATTTTTTGACTTAAATAATTTTTGAGTACCTGCTATACTGTAAGAGCTGAGTGTAGTGTGAAAAAAATAATGTCTTAATGAGTTTATAGTAGTGTTGTTAATGACCACAGGTATGTGAAAAGGTGCTCAACATCACTAATCATTAGGGAAATGCACATCAAAACCACAATGAGATATCACGTCACACCAGTTAGAATGGTTAGCATCAAGAAAACAAGAGTTAAGATGTGTTGGCAAGGCTGTGGAGAAAAGCGAACCCTTGTACACCGTTGGTTAAGATGTAAATTGGTTCAGCCAGTTTGGAAAACAGTATGCAGGTTCTGCAAAAAATTAGAAATAGAACTAGAATATGACCCAATATTTATACTTCTGGGTTGTATACCCCCCCAAAATGAAAACAGGATATTGAAGAGATATATGCATTCTGATGTTTATTGCAGCATTATTCACAGTAGCCAGGGTATGGAAACAATCCTAGTGCCCATCAACAGATGAATGGATAAAAAAGATGTGATGTGTACAATATGTATACACAGTGGAATATTATCTAGCCACAAGAAAAGGAGGTCATCCTGCCATTTGCAATACGGATGGGCTTTGAACACATTATGCTAAGTGAGATAAGTCAGATAGAGAAAGACAGGTTACTATATGATATCACTTATATGTGGAGTCTGAAAAAGCCAAACTTAAAAACAAGAGCGTGACATGGTGGTTACCAGAGGATGAAAGATGAGGAAATAGGACATGCTATTTAAGGGTACCAACTTGTAATCAGTAAATAAGCCTTAGAGAGCTAATGAACAGTATAGTGAATAGAGGCAACAGTATGGTATTATAATCATCAAATTTGCTAAGAGACTAGAACTTAAAGAGACTAGAACTTAATTCTTCTGCTAAAAAGAAATGATAATTATGTAACATGATAGTTGTGCTAATTATTGCTACAGTGGCAGTCACAGTATAGCTTATAAATTTGTCAAGGTAACATGTTGTACACCTTAAATTTATAAAGTTATATGTCAAATATATTCTAATTTTTTAAAAAGTAGTGTTTTGATTTACATTTCCCTGATGATTAATGATGTAGAGCACCTTTTCATGTACTCTGTGGCCATCTGCATGTCTTCTTTGGAAAAATGTCTATTCATATCCTCTGCTCATTTTTAAATCAGATTTTTTTTTTGCTATTGAATTGTATGAGTTCTCTATGTATTTTAGATATTAACCCTTTTATCAGATACATAGTTGTAAATATTTTTTCCTATCAGTAGGTTGCTTTTTTCATTTTGTTGGTTTCCTTTTATGTGCTAAAGCTTTGAAGTTTGATGTAGTCCCACGTGTTTATTGTGCTTTTGTTGACTTTGCTTTTGGTTTCAAATCCAGAAAAAAAAAAATCATTGCCAAGACCACTATCAAGGAGCTTATTACTGCCTATATTTTCTTCTAGGAGTTTTATGGTTTCAGGTTTTATGTTCCCATTTTTAATTCATTTTGAGTTAGTTTTGCATGTGGCTATACAGTTTTCCCAACACCATTTATGGAAGAGACTGTCCTCTCCATGTTGTATATTCTTGGATCCTTTGTCTTAAATTAATTGATTTTGTATGCATGGGTTTATTTGGGGGCTCTCCATTCTGTTCCATTGATCTATGTGTCTGTTTTTATGCCAGTACCATGCTGTTTGATTATTATAGCTTTGTAGTATAGATTGAAATCAGGAAGTGTGATACTTCCAGCTTTCTTCTTTGTTCTCAAGATTGCTTTGGCTATTAGGAGTCTTTTGTGGGTCCATATAAATTTTAGGATTGTTTGTTCTACTTCTTTGAAAAATGCTGTTGAAATTTTGATAGGGATTGCTTTGAATCTGTAGATTGCATTGGGTCATATGAACATATTAATAATATAATTCTCTCAGTCTATGAGCATGGAATAACTTTCCATTTGTGTCTTTTTCAGTTTCTTTTATCAGTGTCTTATAGTTTTCAATATGCAGGTCTTTTATCTACTTGGTTAAATTTATTTTTAGGTATTTCATTCTCTGATGCAGTTTTAAATGGTATTGTTTTCTTACTTTCTCTTTCTGATAGTTTGTATTAATCTATAGAAACAACAGATTTTTGTATGTTGATTTTGTATTCTCCAACTTTACTGAATTCATTTATTAGTTCTAAAAGTTTTTTGATGGAGTCTTTGGTGTTTTCTATGTGTAATACCATGTTATCTGTAAATAATGACAGTTTACTTTTCCCTTTCTGATTTCGATGGCTTTTAAAAAATTAATTTATTTGGTTGTACCAGGTCTTAGTTGCGGCAGGCAGGCTCCTTAGTTGCAGCTTGCCAGCTCCTTAGTTGCAGCACACGGGCTCTGTAGTTGTGACATGCAAACTCTTAGTTGTGGCTTGCATGTGAGATGTAGTTCCCTGACCAGGGACTGAACCCAGGCCGCCTGCCTTGGGAGCGTGGAGTCTTATCTTCTCTGGTGGGGAAGTCCCTGGATGGCTTTTATTATATTTTCTTGCCTATGTCCTCTGACTAGGACTTCCAATACCATGTTGAATAGAAGTGTCAAGAATGGGCATCCTTGTCTTGTTCCTGATCTTACAGAAAAATCTTTCCGCTTTTTACCATTGACTATGATTTTAGCAATGGTCCTGTCATACATGGCCTGTATTATGTTGAGGTACATTTCCTCACTACCCACTTTGTTGAGAGTTTTGATCACGAATGAGTGTTGAATTTTGTCAGATGCTTTTTTTTTCCATTTATTGAGATGATCATTGATCTTTATCCTTCCCTAATATGATGTATATCACATTAATTTCCAGATGTTGACTCATCCTTTCATTCCTGGAATAAATTCCACTTCATCGTGGTGTATGCTGCCTTTAGTAGGTTGTTGAATTTGATTTGCTAATATTTTGTTGAGGATTTTTGTGTCTGTCTTCATCAGGGATATTAGCTTGTAATTTTCTTTTCTCTCAGTGTCTTTGTCAAGTTTTAGTAACAGGGTCATGCTGGCCTTCTAAAATGAATTTGGAAGTGTCCCTCCCTATTAATTTTTTGGAAGAGTTTGAGAAAGATTGGTAATAATTCTTTAAGTGTTTGTTAGAATACACCAGTGAAGCTGTCTGGTCCTAGGCTTTTGTTTGCTGGGAGTTTTTTTGATTATTGATTCAAACTTCTTACTAGTAATTGGCCTGTTAAGATTTTTAATTTCTCCTTGATTCAGTGTTGGTAGGTTGTATATTTCTAGGAATTTATTCCTTCTAGTTGTGAAATTTATTGTGGTGTAGTTTTTTATAGTAGTCTCTTACCCTTTGTATTTCTGAGGTGTCACTTGTAACATCTTCTTTTTTATTTTTGGTATTATTTATTTGAGTATTCTTTTTCTCACCCTGAGACTGTCTAAAGGTTTCTCAATTTTGTTTATCTTTTCAAAGAACCAACTCTTAGTTTCATTGATCTTTTCTACTGTAGTTTTAGTCCCTATTTCATTTTTATCTGCTTTAGTCTTTGTTATTTCCTCTTCTACTAATTTGGGCTTCATTTCTCCCTCTTTTTCTAGTTCTTTGAGTTGTAAAGTTAGGTTGTTTATTTGAGAGTTTTCTTATTTCTTGATGTAAGCATTGTCATTATGAATTTCCTGCTTAAAACTGCTTTCACCTTATCCTGTGAGTTTTGGTCTGTTGTGTTTACATTTTCATTTGTCTCCTTTGACTTCTTCTTTGACTCATTGGTGTTCACTAGTATTTTGTTTAGTCTCCAAATATATGTGAACTTTCCAATTTTCTTCTTGTAATTGGTTTTTTTCATTCTATATCATTGTGGTTGGAAAAGATGCTTGATATGATTTCAGTCTTCTTGAATTTGTTAAGACATATTTTGTGGGCTAACACATGATCTATCCTGGAGAATGTTCCTTGTACATTTGAGAAGAATGTGTATTCTGTTGCTTTTGGGTGGAATGTTTTGTGTATATCTGTTAATCTGGTCTGATATGTTGATTAAGTCCAGTGTTTCCATATGGATTTTCTGTCTGGATTATCCATTGACAAAAGTGGGATATTATCCCTACTATTATTGTATTGCCATCAGTTTCTCTTTGACCAGCCCTTGCTTGTCTCCTTAGTCCCACATACTACAAGTCCCTTCATTCGGGTTTCCCAGTAGTCTGAGCTCTATCAGAACTGTGACATCATCTCAGTATTTTCCCACTCACAGTGGAACTTTTTCTTGCTGGGAGTAATTTTTATTTGTGGTTAATCACCTCTAAGTTTTCTGTCTCTTGTTTTACGTGTGTTTACCACAGTTTCTAGCTGACTCTTTTCGTAGATATGGGCTCTATCTCAGTTTCTTCTGTATTTGAATATTTATTTCCTTACTTAGTGGTGATATGAAGTTAGTAGTATTCTGTATCTCCTAGTTGTGCCAAAGTCATGGATTGTTGTTGGTAATTTTATTTGTTCTCCTTATATTGATATTTTTAGTTTTTTGGAGGATTCATGGAGAGATTCAAATTTAAAGAGTTTCTGTTATTCCTCAGATGTTGCAAACCAAATGTATGTGTTCTAATAACAGTTTCCTCTCCCTTTTTCCACTATACTGGCCTTTTTCTTTCTTGCATTTGTATTTTCACCTGAAACCCTAGAAATAGAAAAAATACATACTTGCAGTTATTTTTATCCCTGGAGAATAGACAAGAAAGCAAAGTCAGCTACAAATAATGTAGGGCATTTGTATATAGTATATAGGTCTCGTCCCATAAGAAATGTGTTAATGTTCATGTGATGAGATTAATTTTTCTTGTTTCTAGAAGTCTGGAAGACTGACCACATGAAAGAAAAGAGCCAAGAAAACCAGCCTAAACATGTGTGGGAAGTTGTATTCATCAATAACAAAATGCTGACTAAAGAACAAGGTAATGTAATAGGAAAACCACTTAACTTGGACACAGATTCTTTTCCTTCCAGAAAAATACTCTGTGGGTGTGACTCATGTGGAATGAACTTCAACTATGTTTCAGAATTCGTTATCAATAAGAAAAACTATTTAGGAAAAAAGACTGATGAATTTAATGCCTGTGGAAAATTGCTACTCAATATTAAACATGAGAAAACTCACACTAGAGAAAAAAGTGAATTTTTTAAAAATGGGAAAACGGTCAGTCATAATGAGGATCCTGTTCAGCTTGAGAAGATTCAAACTTTAGAGCAAAATTTTGAATATAGCATATATCGAGAAACCTTCCTTGAAAAGGCAGTATTGTATACACACAAAAGAGAGATCACTGAAGGGAATGACTGTGAATATGATGAATATGGGAGAAGGTTCTGTGATAACTCAGCCTTCTTGTTCCATCAGATAACTCCCCCAAAGGAAAATCACTATGAACTTAGTAATTGTGGGAAATCCTTATGTGTGAAGTCCACCCTTTTGAAACATCATGGGGCATATTTGAAATACTATGAATGTGATGAAGGTGGGAATAATTTCAGGAGGAAGTTGTACCTCTCACAGCTTCAGAAAACTCATACAGGAGAGAAACACTTTGAATGTAATGAATGTGGGAAAGCTTTTTGGGAGAAGTCACACCTCACTCGACATCAGAGGATACACACGGGAGAGAAACGCTTTCAATGTAATGAATGTGGAAAAACTTTCTGGGAGAAGTCAAACCTCACTAAACATCAGAGATCACACACAGGGGAGAAACCCTATGAATGCAGTGAATGTGGGAAAGCCTTCAGCCACAAGTCAGCCCTCACATTACACCAGAGAACACATACGGGGGAGAAACCCTATCAGTGTAATGCATGTGGGAAAACTTTTTACCAGAAGTCAGACCTCACTAAACATCAGAGAACACACACAGGACTGAAACCCTATGAATGTTATGAATGTGGGAAATCCTTCTGTATGAATTCACACCTTACAGTACATCAGAGAACTCATACAGGTGAGAAACCCTTTGAGTGTCCTGAGTGTGGGAAATCTTTCTGTCAGAAGTCACATCTTACACAACATCAGAGAACACACTTAGGAGATAAACCCTATGAATGCAGTGCGTGTGGGAAAACTTTCTATCATAAGTCAGTACTCACCAGGCATCAGATAATTCATACAGGGTTGAAACCTTATGAATGTTACGAATGTGGGAAAACCTTCTGCTTGAAGTCTGACCTTACGGTACATCAGAGAACTCACACAGGGGAGAAACCCTTTGCATGCCCTGAATGTGGGAAATTTTTCAGCCATAAGTCAACCCTCTCTCAACACTATAGAACCCATACAGGGGAGAAACCCTATGAATGTCATGAATGTGGAAAAATCTTCTATAATAAATCATACCTAACTAAACATAACAGAACACATACAGGGGAGAAACCCTATGAGTGCGGTGAATGTGGGAAAACCTTCTGCCAGAAATCACAGCTCACTCAGCACCAGAGAATTCACGTAGGGGAGAAACCCTATGAATGTAGTGAATGTGGAAAGGCTTTCTGCCATAAGTCAGCTCTAATCGTACATCAGAGAACGCATACAGAAGAAAAACCCTATAAATGTAATGAATGTGGAAAATCTTTTTGTGTGAAATCAGGACTTACTTTGCATCAGAGAAAACACACAGGGGAAAAGCCTTATGAATGTAATGAATGTGGGAAATCCTTCAGTCACAAATCATCCCTCACGGTGCATAACAGGGCTCACACAGGGGAGAAATCTTGTCAATGTAATGAATGTGGGAAAGTTTTTTACCGTAAATCGGACCTTGCTAAACATCAGAGATCACACACAGGGGAGAAGCCCTATGAATGTAACACATGTGGGAAAACGTTCTCTCAGAAGTCAAACCTCATTGTACATCAGAGAACACACACAGGAGAAAAATCTTATGATTGAAGCGAATATTAGAAATGTTGAGCATTTCAGACAATTCACATCATGGAGAAAGCTCTGTTGACATCCTGAATGTTCCGTAACCTTCATCCACAAACTGGCCTTATTTTACTCTAAAGTAATGACATGGGACATATCTCTAGACTGCAACAAGTATAGGACAGTCTTGTTAAGAGGTAACATTCCATTGAACGTCACATAACTAATACTGGCATAAAACCTCACAGATATTTTGATTTTGTAAAAATTGTAGCAAAAATACAAACTAGGTTATGTCGTAACTTATGTTGGGGAGAAGTCTGTCCATTTGAGACATATGGCTTGAAGATTTTCTTTAGAGGTAATCAGACATTAGAAGTTAGAAGTTGTGTTTTGGTTTTGATGTCATAGTTATTTTTAGGAAACAAATTGTAATTTATAGATGTATATTGTGCAATGTAAAGCTTTAAAAACTAAAAAAAAAAAAAAAAGTAAAATAGACTCATAAGAAGTTGCAGTAATAGTACATAAAATTCTCATGTGCCCTTTACGAAGCTTCCTCTAATAGTAATGTTACATAACCATAGCAAGTACAAGGAATTGATGGTACTCTACTACTAAGTCAGATACAGACTTTATTCATATTTCACCAGGTAGTCTGTGTGTTTATGTGTGTATTTCTATGAAATTTTATGGTTTATATATTTGAGTTAACCTTCACAGGTTGCAAAATCAAAAAGGAATCTGGAATCTGTATTACAATAAGATTATAAAGGAATCAGGATTTCACAATAAGAAGTTTCCTTGTATTAATAATCACAGCCTTTCTGCCACCCTGATTTTGGCAACCATTTGAATATGAAGCTTTTTAAAAGCAGAGATAAATTGACTAATTAGGGCAACAGCACTAAACACCTGTGAAGTATCCCTTAAGTTCACAGGGCTATATATGTAGGAAACTATATGTTTCCTACACAGAACTTAATGAAATTGTGAATAGAAAATAGATACTCCTAGTTTAGCAGTTGTTAACAACATTAGGCACATCTCCCATGTGTGTAGGGCCTGGAGCAACAGTTCAATAAAAGGAAGCCCACAAAGCTAATGTCTAACATTTTAAAACTTCTATATCAAAATAACAGAATGTTCAATAAAATGTATTCTATGCATGGGGATATCTAGGCCCTACTCCCATTGCCCCTTTTCTCTTTTCACCCATGATTCATCGTAAACCATGATGTGCCTTGAGTATACATATGTAAATACTCTAGCCTTCAGCCTAAATTTATCCAAATCCTGTGTAAGCATCTGCTTTCCAAGACAGGGTCCAGGAAAGAAGCCTCAGACTAGATGACACTCAGGGCTGTAAATTAGACTAAATTCCAGGGTCTGATGTACCCAGAGATCTGGGCCCTTAATGACTGTTGATTCTGTGAGAAGGAGGATTGAGCCTGGAGCAGGGCCAGAGTAGAACTAGAGTGGTGCTTTTATTGACAGGGCAAAGGTGATATACTAAATTACATGATCATATTATGTAAATAATTAGGTTAAGCTAATAATCTAAGATTACATAACCAAATGATCTTAGATTGCACACAGAGTCTAAGCTTCCATTTTAGGAAACTAGACAAAGAAGAGCAAATTAAGTCCAAGGAATAAAAAACAAAAGAATAATGAGAATTAGGGCAGATATCAGAGTAATTGAAAACAGGAAACCAATAGAGAAAATCAGTAAAACCAAAAGCTGGTTCTTGGAGAAGGTCAATAAAATTGATAAATCTCTAGCCAGTTTAACTAAGAAAAACAGAAGACACAAGTTGCTAATACCAGGAATGAAAGAGAGCCATAACTACTGATCCCATGAGCATGAAAAGGATTATAAAGAAATGTTATGGACAACTCTGAGACCACAGATTTGATAACCTAGATGAAATGGGCCAATTCCTTGAAAGACACAATCTGCCAAAACTCACAGAAGGATAAATTGGAATAGGCATATATCTATTCAAGAAATTGAATCAGTTGTTAATCTTCCAAATCAGAAAGTATTAGGCCCAGATGTTTTCACTGGTGAATTCTACCAAATTAAGGAAGAGATGGTGTCAGTTCTCTACAATATCTAACAGAATGTGAAAGCAGAGAGAATACTTCTTACTCATTGTATGAAGCCAGCATTACCCTAATTATAAAACCAGGCAAAGACATAACAAGAAAGGAAAACTACAGACCAATATCTCATGAACATAGATATAGAAGTTTTCAACAAAATATCTGCAAATTGAATCCAACAATGTATAAAGAGAATTACATGCCGTGATCAAGTGGGATTCATCCAGGTATGCAAGACTGGTTCAACATTTAATAATCAATTAATGTAACCCATCATGTCAACAGGCTAAAGAAGAAATATTATATGATCATATCAATAGGTGCAGAAAAACATTTCAGAAAATCCTAACACCCATTCGTGATAAATAAGAAACTCTCAGTAAGCTAGGAATACTAACTTACTATAAATAAATACTAAGGAATTTCCTTAACTTGGTAATAAACATCTATAAAAATCCTACAGCTAGCATCATACTTAATGGTGAGAAACTAGTTGCTTTCCCAATAAGATAAGGAACAATGCAAGGAGGTCCCCTCTCACTACACCTTTCCAGCATCCTTCAGGAAGTCCTAGCTAATGCAGTAAGACTAAAAGGTACAGATTTGGAAGAAAGAAATAAATCTATCTACGTTCACAGATAACATGATTGTCTATGTAGAAAATTCCAGAGAAACAACAACAACAAAATCTCCTGACACTAGTAAGCAGTTACAGCAAGGTTACAGGATATAATGCTCAAGCAGGTGATAAAAAGAAGTGAGCTATCAAGTAACAGACACACAGAAGAACCTTAGATGCGTATTGCTAAATGAAAGAAGTCAATCTGAAAAGGCTTTATACTGTATGATTCCAACTGTAATGCATTCTCATAAAGGCAAAACTGTGGAGAGAGCAAGAAGATCACGGGTCCGGGGTGAAGGTGGGAGGGATGAATACATGGATTACAGAGAATTTTTAGGATGGTGAAACTATCTTGTAGGATACTGTAATGGTGGATACATGTCATTGATTTGTCAAAACCTACAAAATGTAAAACACAAAGGGTCAATCCTAATGTAAACTATGGATTTCAGTTGTAAAACTATATCAGTATTGGCTCATCAGTTGTAAAAATGTACCACACTAATGCAAGATATTAATAATACGGAACACTGTGGAGGGAGGTGGAGGTGAAGGGGTATATAGGAATTCTGTGCCTTCTCATTTTTTCTGTAACCCTAAAACTACTCGAAAAAATGCAGTGTATTAAATAAATAAACAACCCTGCCTCATATAACAGAATAGATTAATCTGTGAGGATGCTTTCTTACATATTTACAAAATTGAAAACTCACATCACTCAGTACCAATTTTCCCATGTGGGGTTGGGCTGGGGAGGGGAATGCATTCTCAGAAATCATATATTGACAACCACTGAAGCATATCTTCAATTACAGCTTTCTGCTTTTCTAAGACTTATTACCTTTTTTTGGAATTATCTTAAATTCCTTACCTCTCATTATAACATCTTGTTTCTGTACTAAAGTTTTTGCTTGTCAGTCATACGTTTTTGCACTGCAGCTATAATCACCACTAATGAATATTTGGGTTGTTTTTATAGTCTTCGTAATACTTCATTTATTTTAATATTTATTTAATTATTTATTTGGCTGTGCTGGGTCTTGGTTGCAGCCTGCAGGATCTTTGTTGCAGCATGCGGGATCTAGTTTCCTGACCAGGGGTCAAACTCGGGCCCCCTGCATTGGGAGTGCGGGGTTTTAACCACTGTACCACCAGGGAAGTCCCCAAAATACTTTAAATTATAGCAACTTAAGGCCCAGTGTAATAGAGTCTCTTAACACCTAAAACTAAAAGGTCCTCTAATGTCCTAACTTGCACATTTCCCTCCCCATTCTACTCCCACAGATAAGGTCCTGTAATCAAACAATCCTCCTGTTTTACCAAGGCAACCAGGTGTACCTGTGGTTCTTGCTTTTCCCTGAGTAGCAAGTTTCACTTCCCTACCAGCCCGCAAGATTACTCAGAAAAGCCAGTCCCATCCTCTCACAGGAACCAGGGGTCGCTGCACCCTCTTGATAGTACAGAGCCATTTCCCACAACCCCTAGTTGTTCCCTCTGTTCCCAAGTGCACTACCTGTGTGACCTTGGATGGCATGTGGTGCCCTCTTGCCTGGCCTGTGAATATGCATAACTAGTAAACTTATGTAGATCTCACCTGTCCAGTGTGAGATGTCATGTGTTCAGCTATTCCATTACCCCAGGGCAGGAATCCCGCCACCAACAGAGTGACTAGAAGGCAGTTAATACAGTTGGCATCATGAGCAGGATTATCCATCCAAGACAGGTCACCTAGTCAGTGTTAGCTCATTGCTCTTGGCTAACTGGTTCTGTGATGTGGCAGAGGCCACTTGGGATAGAACCACCAATCGCTGGTAGGCTTGCACTTTGGCCTGCTCTGCTCTGTGTTCTTTTTTTGGAGTGTCGCTCTCCCTTCCCACTCTGAGAGGCTGTTTTCGCTAAGAGAGAATTATTAATTGGCTATGCCCCTGTGTGGCTTGCCATTGGGTTCAGTCTGTTTGGCAGGTGGTCTCTAAGCTACCTATGAGGCCAGCTGCTGGACTTTGATACTCTCCCTTGTAACCACCCAGAAGGTCCATGCCATGGGTGATTGGATAGAGACAAAAACTGAAAGCCAAAACTTTACATGGCTAGAAATCCAAAATAACCGAGGAAATTTGCACAGAGAAAACAGAGAGAAAGAAACCTGCGTGGCAGAAAAAAAGACCACAGCCATGGCAGACAGAGGATGTTCAATCAATCAACCTCTGGGTTATGGGCCCAGCATGCTTTTGCTGCACCACCTGCTACCTATTTCTATGTTGTAAAAAAAAAAAAAAAAAGAAAAAAAATTCTGTGCTCATAGTTAGAGGGGAAAACTCCCATCCTGGGGCACAGCAAAGAGGTTAATTCAAATGCAACTTAAGCCTGGGATCCTTAAGCCATATGCAGAAACCATTGCCATGGAGCAGGCCCCTAACCCTGACGATCCTGATCGGATGCTCTCTGGAGACAGAAATTTGTAAGTTTGATTAGAGTAAAAAGAACCCCTCCTCCTCAGAAGTATATCCAGTAACCACAAAAAGAAAAGAAATGGAAAGAAAGAATGAAGGGAGGGAGGCAGACTTAGACACAGGGAGAGGAAACAACAAAATAACTGATACAAAAGTCCACAGTCTTTTGTTTTTGTTTTTTTTTTTTAATTGAGGTATAGTTGCTGTACAATATTATGTAAGTTAGGTCCACAGTTTGACCCAATTGGAAATCCAGAATTTACTAATATAATTTATACAACAAAAGATAAAAGGGTGCTGATAGGCTTTTATACCTTCCAAATTAACTTTAGTGTTAACTCTAGTATCTGCTGAAATGTACCATTGGCAAACTTTCATGGCCTTAATACAGGGTTCAAGTTATAGTTATACCTGAGCATCCCACTAAATGTAATCACGTTACCCCTAAAATCTTAGAGGAGTTATTGAACATAAAATAGTGCTATAGACTCAATTGTGTATTGCTCCAAAATTCGTAAGGTTGAAATCTAATCGCCAGTGTGATGGTATTTGGAGGTTGGGCTTTTGAGGGTGATTGGGTTATGAGGACAGAGCCCTCATGAATGGGGTTAGTGCCCTTACAATAGGAACTCCAGAGAATTCCCTTGCTGCTTCTGTCATATGAGGACTTAGGAAAAGACAGCCATCTGTGAACCAGGAAGTGGGTCCTCACCAGACATCTGGCATGTTGATCTTGGACTTCTCAGCCTCTAGAACTGTGAGAAATAAATTTTTGTTGTTTATAAGGCACCCAGTCCATTGTATTTTATTATAGCAGCCCAAACAGACTGAGTCATTGAGAAGAAATAGACAGTATTTCTGTTGGTTAAGGTGAAACATCCTAAGATTCATGGTATCCATTGATTTAATTTTAACATAATCCCATAGAAGGCATGGATGCTCTGATCCAGTGAATAATAAAATTATATTTTTGGCACTTACAAATTGACAAAATGGGACCCCGTGTACCATATACCCCAACTGAAACCATTATAAAGACCTATCTAGAGAAGTGGTTATCACCTCTGCTTCTCTGTTTAATGGTCCAGTTTAGCTTATTCTTAGTCTGGAAATAATGATGGTGCTTCACAAGGGATTATCACAACCTTAATGCTATGGCCCATCTGTTAAGGACCCAGTACCCAATTTATTAAAATTATTGCTTCCATCCAAATAGCAAGTAGTAAATATTTTCTTATTCCAGGTTTGGCTAATATATTCTGTTCAGTGCTCTTTTCAACAGCCTCTCAGCCACAGTTTGCCTTCACCTCTGAAGGGACATCAGACACCTTTACCAGGCTACCCGTGGGATACCTCAGCAACTCTGCCATTGCATAGTCTTCGTGGGCAATACCTTAACTGCATCCAGTTTTCTCCAGGAGCACAGGTATGACATTACATTGATGACATCCTCCTCTGAGGAAATTCGTTTCACAAATCCACTTGGGACATACAAATACCCACAAAAGAACTCACAAAAAGAGATATAAGTTATTTCACCACACATAACACAAAGATCTACCCCCTCAGTTAAGTTCCTGAAAATTATTTGTAAACCAAGGGCCGCTCCATCCCTGACACCGTCAAGAAACAGCTATTGACTGTTTTTTTTGTTTTTTTTTTCATTGTGTGTTCTTAACACACACAGTGTTAATACAGATATGTCCTTTAGTCCTTTTGGGGTTCTGTAGGCAACATATTTCCCCACTTAAATTTTTTTTTTAATCTCACTGATGCTGTTACTTTCAAATTGGCCCAACTTGTATAGGGCCTCCTCCAAAAGCAGGCTCAAGAACCAGTCCAAATTGAAATCAGCAGGTGCTCCCATTCATGCCCTCAGAGACTCTTTCACTGTGGGGGCTTTAGCAGCCTCCTGGAAGCCAAACCAAGGCTGCAAGGAATACCGTGCTGGTGGATGAGGCATTCTGTAAACCTCTTGATGTTGGTTTTGACAGATGCATTGCAGGCAGGGAAGGCAAATCCATGTACTCCAAATCTTTTGATGGTAGGTACAAAATACTATCTGTTTTGTGATGGGAATGATCTAATGCAGTCACCCTGATAACAAGTAGCTAAACTGATCCATCCACGGAATGGTGCCAAGTTGGTTGGTAATTGGTGGTCTCTACTGCTGGCAGATTAGGCACTTAACAGGGACTTTAGCCAGATCGGCCTTGATGAGAGTGAGTCCGTTTTGCTGAGCCCATGCATAATCTCTTTCACTCCCGCTGTGGCCACTTCATTCATGAGCCCACTGGGCAATGCCAGAAGAGGCTGGGAAAAGGGCCTGACTGACAGAAGGGGATGGGCATCCACAGAATGTGTCCTTAATTATTCAGTCCTCCAGTGAGGTTACTCTTTGGTGAGCATTCACATGGTACACAAATACCTTCACTCTGCCCATTTGGAAAGGTCTGGGCATGCACCTCTTCCCAAGAACTTTTCAAAGATTTTCCAGGGTACCCCTTCTTAGTCCTTGACCATTTAGCTAAACCATTAGCCACTGTACATAAATACGTGTAGACCCATAACTTTGGCCATCTCTGCTTCCAGGTAAAATAAACCAGGTGCACTGCTCAAATTTCTTCCCCTTTGGATGATTTCCTTTTACCACTGACTTTCAGGGCCATCTCAGAGTGGGGCTGCATACTGTGCAGAATCATCTAACCCAAGCCTGAGGTTTTTTCTTTCTCAGTCATCTGGTCATAGGGAACTCCTCATGAGGCCATAGCTGTGGATTTAGGGGTGGGGGGCATGGGGTTAACAGATATACTGAAAGCATTTGTAGGCATTGAGGATCTCGGCTCCATTGTACTCTGTTCTTATTTTCCTGTCCCAGTTTTCAGGGTTCTGTTCCCTACCAGTCAATGCCCTAACTTGTAATGAGGCTGTGTAAGGTTGGAAATTCAGTTTACATAGTAATTAAGCTACCCAACAGATTTGTCACTGGGTTTCCTTTCATAAATCTCAGCCCTGCAGCTTTAGGGGATGAGGTGCTTTCAAGGTTATCATTGAAGCTTTAAGGTCCCTGTGTGGATCTTGAGCTGGGAATTTAAATCCCCGAGCTTCTCATCTTCTTTCCCCAAAGTTCTCCAGCACATTTAGAAGTAACAACCAGTTCCATTATACTCCTTGTGTTCACTAAAATATCTAGGGGAGAAAATACTTGATTTCCCAGAGCCTTGCTTTCTATAGGCACTTGATTACAGGTATCTAAAGGTAATAATTTGTGTATCTGTATTGCCACTGCATGTCATGGACTATCAGTGACCCTTTACAACTGAAACAGGATCTTTAATAGCTTTAAATCTGACTCTAGTCAGATAACAGCATCTAATTAAGAAAAACCAGACCCAGTTCAGAAAAGCCAGACCTAATTTGGTACAAATTTATGATTCAGGAAGGATTTAATTAGAGACATAGAACCATAAGAAGAGTGTGTATGTCTAAAGGGATTTATTACAGGGCTTTGGCTTTCTACAGCTGTGGGAACTGGTTAAGCAGTCTCTATAAGGTTGTTGTCTTCATGTCTGATGAAGGCGCTTGAAGTCCACAAGGCAGACAATAAGGAAAGGAAGGTGGATGTAATGCGGAAGAGAGCAAAAACAAACGAGAACTCACAACCATGAGTGGCGCCGACGAGGATGGGTTAAAACTGGAGTCAGTTCTCATTGCCTCTGACCTTGATGGTGTGGTGTCCTACAGAAGCTTGGCCCCTTAGTCACTGAGGTGGTATGTGCATCAGAGGAGCTGAAGGATCCATGTGGAACACAGTCCTAGAGGTGTCTCATGCCAATGAGGTGGTCAGTAGATCAGCAATAGCACGTGTGAGATACAAAATGGCTGCTACATCACTTATGCCCTCCAAGTCTTGCACAAGAATCTCTTTTATGGTCCACCCCATGGGAAACATATAGGAAAAGGAATTTTGCGAAATGTAATTCAGTCTCGCCTAGGTAACACATTACAGAGCAACCACATTGGCCTATGAAGGAACTGTGAAATCAGTTCAATGAATCAGAGCTAACATTTTTAAAGAAATAAAACATAATATCAGAATTCATTATAGATATAGGTAAATACTGTTTTATGAAAAATATTTAAGGTCAGTTATATGTTATCCTGGACTGAAGTGGTTTTCCCCCAGATCCATTCTAATGTGACTGTTTTGGAGGTAAAGCCCTTAAAGAGAGAAAGTTAAATGAGGTCATAAGCGTGGGGCCCTAATCCAACATGACTGGAGTCCTTATAAAAAGAGGAGGAGACCCAAGGATGATCATTGCACAAAGAAAAGGCCATGCAAGGACACAGCGAGAAGGCAGCCATTTGCAAGCCAAGGAGAATACAAATCTACCAACACCTTGACCTTGGACTTCCAGCTTCCAAAACTGAGCCAAATAAATTTCAGTTAAGTCACCTAGTCTGTGGTGATATTTTGTTATGGCAGCTGAATGTTTGTGTCCCACCACCCCAATTCATATGTTGAAATTTAATCTCCAGTGTGATGGCATTAGAAGGTGGGACAGTTGGGAAGTGATTATGTCTGGAGAGTGGAGCCCTAATGAATGGGAACCCCAGCCTTTCCACCATGTGAGGACACAGTGAGAAATTGCTGTCTGTTAACCAGGAAGACAGTTCTCACCAGAATGCAACCATACTTGTGCAATTAATCTTGGACTTCCCAGCCTCCAGAACTGTGCAAAATAAATTTCTGTTGTTTATAAGCTATCCAGTCTGTGGTGTTTTGTTATAGCAGCCTGAATGACTAAGGCAGCAGCCTTAGCAGACTAGTACATGTGTGTACTAAAGATTGAATCAGTCTTCTGGCAGCTTTTTTTAAAAAAACTAAGACAATCTTTCTAGAGCAGTTTCAGGTTCATAGCAAAATTAAGGGGAAGGTACAGAGAGTTCCCATTTCCCACACACGCACAGCCTCCCGTGTTACCAACATCCCGCACCAGAGTGGTGTGTATGTTATAATTGATGAGCTTACATTGACACATTGTAAAAGTCCATCATTTACATTGCAGTTCACTCTTGGTATTGTACATCCTATGGTCTGGACAAATGTATTCATGACATTTATCCATCATTATGGTATACTGAGTATTTTCACTGTCCTAGAATTCCTCTGCACGCTGCCTTTTCGTCCTTCCATCTCCACCCCAACTCCTGATTTTTTTATTGTCTCCATAGTTCTTTGTTTTCTGTAAACTCTTTATCCCACTTTAATACTTTAGTTTTTTGCCAAGGTATCATTTAGTATACAAAATATTTTACTTAGTCTCTATTATTTTATAGTCCCTCACTAGAATATAAACTCCATCAGAACTGGGAGTTTTATCTATTTTACGCACTACTATGAATCCAGTGCCTAAAACTGGCACATTGTTAATAGTCAATGAGTGAGGGGCTTCCCTGGTGGTCCAGTGGTAAAGAATCTGACTTCCAGTGCAGGGGACACGGGTTCAATGCCTGGTCGGGGAACTGGGATCCCACATGCCGTGGGGCAACTAAACCTGCGTGCCGCAACTACTGAGCTCGCACGCCTCAACTAGAGAGGGCTGCGTGCCACAAACAGCAGAGCCGACGCGCTCTGGAACTCAACGCACCACAACTACAGAGCCCATGCACCCTGGAGCCTGCTTGCCACAACTAGAGAAAACCTGCGCGTCAGAACGAAGAGCCCACACGCTGAAACCTAAGATCCTGCGTGCCTCAACCAAGATCCCACGTGCCACAACTAAGGCCGTACGCAGCCAAAAATCTTCTAAAAAAATGTTGAATGAATGTTTGCATTGGATCATGAATTTAAATGTATTTCTTACTGTAAATTGAGGTTGAAGATATTTGCAAACTTTGGCAATGTCTTACAGAAGTAAAAGTAGTCTTATCATTACAATTCAGCCATTGCTCTCCTGGGTAATTACTCAACTTATTTGAAAATTTAGATTCACACAGAAGCCTGCATATGAATATTTATAGCAGGTTCATTTCCAAAATTGGAAGTAACCACAATATGCTTCAGTAGGTGAATGGTTAAGCAAACTGTGGTACATCTATACAATGGAATATTATTCATTGATAAGAAGCGAGGTGTTAAGTCACTAAAAATCATAGAGGAATCTTAAATGCATATTGCTTAGTGAAAGAAGTCAGTCTGAAAGGGCTGTACAATGTATGATTCATATTATATGACCTTGGAAGAGGCAAAACTATAGAGATAGTAAAAAGATAAGTATTTGCAAGACCTTTAGGGGGACGTTGGGAGGGTTAAATAGATGAAGCACAGAATATTTTTTCCTGATTGGTGAAGCTGTTTATTATTCTGTGTGATACCATAATGATAGATACATGACATTATGCATTTGTCCAAACCCACAGAAGTTTACAGCACAAATAGGGAGCCTTAATGTAGGCAAATTTAAAAATCATTGAGGAGTTCAAGGAATACCAGGAAGTATTGCAGACTATGACAAGAGAATCTATGTAACAACTTCCCTGAAGGAGGTGGGCAGAAAAGGTGCTAACTAACTTTGGAAATGAGACTGTTAGCCTCAAGACAAAAGAAACTGCACATAAGCACTCTAGGTGATAAACTTGTTTTCCATGGGGTACAGGTTAGCAATTCTGATTTATACTGGAATGGAACAGTTAAGTAAGTGGATGGCAGATGAGGGAGCCAGGTTTATCACTATTGCATTGGAAGGTTACATATCAGTGAGAAGAGGAGGCTAGAATGATCCACGTGGTACTCTGGATTAGAGTTGGAAACATCAGTATGAACTCATGTTTAATTTAATATAGATACATATGGTTATATATGAGAATTATATAAATAGGCTTATGTACACGTTAGTGTACACAAAATATTCCCTTGCTCTGTCATCTGAGAGACTATAAAAATACCAAAACCCTAATAGCAGTATGTACATGCAGTGCCCAGATCTTGGTTCCTAAAACCATATTCCCATAAAAGGAACCAGGGCTTCTTGGAGAAGTTGCTGATTGTAGGACTTGGGCAGGAAATAAATAGAAGAAGCCTGGAGCATCTTATAGTACCAGAATGTAAGGAAGTGCTCAAACAAAAAAATACCACCTTGATGAGGATATGTCAGAGGACCACAGGAGCCAATCATACTGATACAAATTATTAAATAAATGGGGGAGAACAGAGCTCCTATGTAAAATTCCAAATAATTTATGTAGATTGCCACCAAGGAGGAAGAGCATAACTCCCCATTCTTGTGGCTGTGCGTGGTTACTTCTAAAGTGTACTGTATGGAAAGAAAGACATAAAAATATAACAACCATGGAGAAACTGGACAAACAAGTGATCAAGGTCAGTATCAGCAGTGGTAGGTCATGTTGATGGTGTGTACCTCTGGTCTGATGTGATGAAAGTGGCATTTTATGTGCTTTTCCTTCCCAAATCCCACAACCACAGTTTAATCTTAAGAAAAATTTCAAATTTCAGCCAAGAGGCATACTGAAAAGTACCCGACCAGTACATCTCAAAACTGTGAAGTTCATACAAAACAAGGAAAGTCTGAGAAACTGTCATAGCCAAGAAATGCTTAAGTTGATATGACAACCAAATGTAATGTGATATTCTGGATGGGGTCCTGGAACAGAAGACGACATTAGATGAAAACCAAGGAAATCTGAGTAAAGTGTGGATGTTAGTTAATAGTAATTGGTCAATATTGGTTCCTTAATTGTAACAAATGTGCCATACTGATATAAACTGTTAATCATATTGGGAGCTAGATAGTGTGGGTTATATGAGAACTCGCTGTACTGTCTTTTCTATAAATTAAAATTATTCTAACAAAGTCTATATATAAAAATGTAATGATAGAATTAGGACATCATTATTTTGCCTCGTCCAGTGAATTAAAGGCATCATCAGTTGTTACAAAGAGAGACTACTAGTTAATTATATGCCTCATGGTAAAAGAACACACACTGCATATGGTCTTGCTAAAGTGATCACCCTCAGCATGATTAGGCCTGTAAATCCAGCAGCCAGTTTGCATGGAGTACAGAGGACAAAGGAACACTGACTGCACCATGAATGCGTAAGGAGCAAAATCTGGACTGCACCATGTCAGATGCCCCAGGTTTTTCAAAGCCAAATTGAAAAGAACAGAAAGATATAGAAGAAAATCTGTAGAAAAAATTGAAAGCCATAATCAGTTCTTATTTTCTTGCTTTTTTAAATGGGAAAGACTAAACTATAATGCTAGAGATGCACACTTAGAGATAACACATGCTGTAAAGAAACGAAAAAAGAATGACTCTAAAATTCAAGATGATATTACTATGGGGAGAGGTAAATTGGGCAAGGGAAAGATTTTTAGGGTGGCTGGTAAAGTTCTATTTCTTGACCTAGTGGTAATTACTAGGATGTTTGCCTAATAACATTTATTTATGTTGTATATTTGTATGGTTTTCTGTATATGTGTTTTATTTAGTAAAAAAAAGTTTTGTTTTGTTTTTTTGCGGTACGCGGGCCTCTCACTGTTGTGGCCTCTCCCGTTGCGGAGCACAGGCTCCGGACGCACAGGCCCAGCAGCCATGGCTCACAGGCCCAGCCACTCTGCGGCATGTGGGATCTTCCCGGACCGGGGCACGAACCCGTGTCCCCTGCATCGGCAGGCGGACTCTCAACCACTGCGCCACCAGGGAAGCCCTAAAAAAAGATTTTTAAAAATTGAATATATGGGATGAATTGGAGTTCAGGTGAGGAAGGGAAACCAGGAAGGAGTCTTTTATAGTAGTTTAGATGAGAAGTGATGAATGCCTAGTATGAGGAAATGGTGGTGTGGAAGGGCTCTAAATAAGAGAGAAAGGCAAGAGGCAATGAGTAAGACTGAGTAGACATTTGGGTGTTTGGTGTGAGATAGAGACAGATCAGGGAGTAGGTATCTTATATCGAGAAGACTTGAACTTTTATTCTTTTGAAAAGAGCAGGATGTAATAATAGTTTCCACGTGGAACCAAAGGGCAGAGAGTAGGTGCTGAGCTTTGTTTTATTCATCTTCCTTCCACACTTTCTTCTTATCAGTCTGATGCTTGAGAGCAAAAAAAGTTTTTTCATTTTCTTCAATTCTGCCTCCCTCTATTAACTGCAGCCCTTCAGGGTAACTTCACTGTCTCTGCTATCTATAGAACGGAAGCTGAGGAGTCTGAGGTATCTTCATTCCAAGTGGATTTTATAAGATCACATATATGGAATTACATGAGTGCATGCCCATTTATTTAATGGTTTCTTGGCTGTTACTGTTACTTTCAAATAAAGCGACCCTAACTGATATTGACATGTAATTTAATGATAAAGGTATAATTGCCTATAAACGTAGAAGAAAATTAAATGACCGCATCCTCTTTTAAAATAGGCATAATTAAATTAAATATGCATAAACTCCAGAGAGATTGATTGGTTTTAAGGAATTGGCTCACAAGAAGTGAGCTTACCAAAGGCTCCAAACAGCATCCCTATCTGCCACTAACACTTCAAGCATGTATAGAAGGGATATCTTGACATGCTCTACACCACTGAACCCCTAGAAGTTTCACTAAGGTAAAATTCTCCTGAATTTTTTCAGATTTATTTTTCACCTTTTGACATGCAAATATATTTCTGCTGTCTTTCTCTTGTCCTTCTGGGACTTCCATAATGTTTTGCATATACTGGTTTTCATCCATGGATTGTTGTTAAATTGGTGTCTCTGGGGAGAGAGAGGGCTGGAATCTTATTTTTGCCATCTTGCCGATTTTCCATTTATTTAGATCTTTAAAAATCTTTCAGTGAACTTTTCATCAGACAAGCCTTGTACAGGTCTTTCAGTTTTCTTTGTAGAAATGTTACACTCCTTTTGTTAAATTCACTGCTAAGAATTGTTTTCTTTTGATGCTATTGCAAATAAGTTTGTTCTCTTAATTTTGTTTTTGGAATGCTCATTGCTAGTGTATACAAGATCAATTGATATATATATATTGATCTTGTGTCCTGTAACTTTGCTGAACTCATTTATTCTAATATTTTTCATTGGGTTTCTAAGCATTTTCTATATACAAGGTCATGCCATCTGCATATAGCAATAGCATTACCTCTTTATTTCCCATCTGTATGCCTTTTGTTGCATCTTCTTTCCTAATTGCCGTTAAGACCTTCAGTACAATATTAACTAGAAGTGGTGAGAGTGGTGTAAGGGCAAATAGAAATGAAAAGTAAGAGGATTATTATTCTCTGTTAAAAATAATGGAAGAGACATCCCCCCTTCGTTTTTGTAGAGCATTTTCTTTTGTAAACTTGTAAATTTTTTATCCCTTTGAGATGAATATGAAGCTTTTAAAAAGCCTCTTGGCAGTTTTGCACCCCTACAGAGTATCTTTCTCAAGGAGCCTCAGAGCCATCTCTTTGAAATACTTCCAGGGAGATAGCACTCCTTTTTCCCAGTTTCTGGGGGAGGGTGGGAGCCTAACTTCAATGGGTTCCTTGCTCCAAGTTGCAAAACTGCCTCCTGTCATAAAGATATGAGAAGCTTGTTTTTCCTTTTATAAAGACAACGGATGGTCATCCCAATTACCAGATGAATTTTGGGTGAACTATGTGCAATAAATGGTACTGTCAAGTCCTCTTACTTAAGGACTAGTTATTGTTTATCTTGAGAACATGTATGTAATGAGTTGTACCTGCTTGGCTTTATAAAAGGGTGAGATTTCTCTCTGTCTTTGCAGTCTCTTAGCAGATTGCCTGTAATGCACATCACATTCTGGTTTTATGCTTATTCAATGATAAAATTCTTTGTCTTCTACCTTTGTAAGTAGGTTTTCTGTGTTGGGAGAAATTTTTATTTTTAATTATATTTCTCCAACAATTTTGGTAATAAGAATGGGATGAGTCTGGCAGTTCTTGATTTGAGCCAAATCAACTGAAAGTCTGTGGCCTCACAATAGTCAGTAAAAGACCCTAAGTTATTTTAGCTCTATGCTTTTTTGGAATACTGGCTAAACAAACCTCCCTGTTCAAATTCAAGATTTTACTATTGAATGAACATGGGTAATAATGGGCTCTAAACTCTCATCAAGATCACCGTATGGTTGGAAAATACGGGAAGCCAGGAATGTTGCCTGCAGGTCTCTTTTTTTAAAGCAGTTAGTATCTGTCTGTCACATTGGGAATGGGCATACACGTTGAGACTCCAATCCTGCAGTGGGCAGAGGACAATTCTTTTGATTTGCAGAAGTTCTTAGAAGGACTTTATTCCAGTAAGTGAGTTGCTGATATTTATGGGATGAATATAATTCTAACTATCCTAAGAGGAGTTAAAAATTATTTGGATAGCCAGAAGGAAATATCGAAAAAACAGGAGAGAAAAATGTGAGAATTAAATACATTTCCTCTTTCACAGAACCCTACTCCTCCTCACTCTGCTTGTCCCTCCTCCTACTTTCCCTGAATGTCTTTACCCCTCCGTGCCTGAAACTGACTTAGGGGAAGAGTGAGGTGATGATCTTTCAGATGGGTGGTTCCCTTCAGGTTTTTTTTTTTTTTTCAGTACGTGGGCCTCCCACTGCTGTGGCCTCTCCTGTTACGGAGCACAGGCTCCGGACACGCAGGCTCAGCGGCCATGGCTTACGGGCCCAGCTGCTCCGCGGCATGTGGGATCTTCCCGGACCGGGGCACGAACCCGCGTCCCCTGCATCGGCAGGTGGACTCTCAACCACTGCGCCACCAGGGAAGCCCAGGGCACAACTTCTTTAGCTGGTAATAAATTACCTGCTCGGTTTGAGGACACAGAGTTCTGTACTTTGTGGCCTAGACTGGGTCCATTTCATGTCTTAGACCAGATGACACCTTAAGTAGTCCCTTATTATCCTCACATAGCTAGGAAGGCACATATGATAAAGGGAGAATCATGGAAAGATTAAGAGCTTGGATAAAAGAGTCTGCGTAGTAAGGCAACATATGGAGAGTAGCTGTACTAGTCACTTGGAAAAAGGCAAACAAGGTGTTCAATTGATCAATGTAAACACAGGAAGGGAAACCAAAGTGCCCACATGATTCATATTTTTCTTGTCTCAACATGAAGGAAACCAGCCCATCCTATTTGGGTCACCAGCACAGCTGATGCCATTGAGAAGCCAGCCAGGACTCCTGGGTAATTCAAGTGCCTTTCTCACCAGCTGATGTTACTCATTTAAACGCTTCTTCTCCCCATGCCCCAGAAGACATACACCTCAGTGTGTTTTCAACTTACAGCCCACACATGGGAATGTATACTGATTTATTGCATAGAATTCAGCAACCAGCAGCTGCGTGGAATCCTGTAATTAGCAGATTTTGCTCCTTTGATAGAGCAGTCACGTTAGGGTCTGGAAGATCACTACATAAAGGTGGCCAGGGGAAGCTGACTCTTTGCCACGCCACCCCTCGTAACTGTGGAGTAACTAAGGAAGTTACGAACTCTTTGAGAAGGGTTGCTAACAGCTGTACTCGAAGCCTTTCCACTGAAGTTGAGCTGGGAGATACTGCAACAGTGTACCCAGAAGACATGTGAGTCCCCCACTGATTTCCGTCAGTGGTTTGTTGAGGCTTTCTCAAAATTCCCTGATGTGAACCTGGGGTCAGGTCAAAATATGCTCTAGTTTTAGCAACCTTTGTTTTGACTCTCTAGCCAACTGTCCAAATCCAAATTAAGGAAAAGTGGGAGGATGGCAAGGACAGACTGTTAGTCAAATCTGAGCAGCAGCGACTCACTTTGGGGATAATCTAGAGAAAGTGAAAAAAAGAAAGTCTTCTGTGTTGGCTGCTCAATTAGAACTCCTTGCTAAAGGGAATGCTCCCTACTCCAGTCAGCCTGTGACGGGATCAGCGAGAGGGGACTGTAGAGAGAGACTCCCAGGGACAAGAGAATCAGCAGGACCTAGAACAAAACCTTCAGCCAGGAAATACTTGGCAAATGGCTCAAAATTGGCAGATTGTGAGAATCTCAGAGGTGGGAGCTGGTGAACCACATGTGTCAGTAACTTTCCCTCAGGCTAATCTCTGCCTGCTCTAATAAAGCCTGGTGCTACTTATTCTGCAATTTCCTCAGAAATTTCTCATTTTCCATCTGGCGGCAGATCGATACAGAGGGTTGGTATTTTGCATCAGTCTCCTACTTGTTCCTTTTCCTCCACAATTCCCATGCAGACAGGTCCTCTAACTTGGGAATGCATGTTCTTACTTTCTCCTGATCCTTCTATAAACCTATTGGGGAGAGACCTGTTGTGCAACTAAAAGGCTATCATATTCTGTACTCTGGATGGAGTAGCTGTGGAGCTCCTTGGGGAAAAGACACCTGATTTGGTCATGATGTGGCCTTTGAAAGAAAAGGGGTATGGCAGGGAGTGGCAGTTTCACACCATGCTGGGCAAGCGCACCAAGTGAAACAAATAAGTGCATCATGCTGGGCCTAGGAAATGATTTTTCTTTCCTTCTACCTATGTGGAGAGGGTTTCTGAATTGGAAGATTTTGTTTTTAACATCTTTGTCTTGTTCCTGATCTTAGGAGGAAAGCGTTCAGTCTTCCATCATCAAATATGACGTTAACTGTGGGTTTTTCAAAAATGGCCTTTATTAGGTTGAGGCAATTCCATTCTATTCCTAGTTTGTTCTGTCTTGTATCAGAAAGGGTGCTGGATTTTGTTGAATGCTTTCCTGCATCTATTGAGATAATCATATATTATTAAATGAGATAACAATATGAGTTTTTTCTGTTAGTATGGTGTATTAATGTAATAGTCATTTTTGATATTCTATAATTGATGGTTTAGCATCTTGAAATCATGGGCCAAGTTAATGGCTAAAGATGTTGGCATACATACCATCCCTGTGTTTCCACAGGTGCATAAAAACCCCACCATCTGTGTTTTGCTTCCTGCCCAATAGGGCACTTCCCCACCTAACATAGTATAGTTAGGTTACTATAGTTTATCACCACCACTGTAGTAAGAAAGGCTTTCGTTCATGATTTCTCTTCATGTCTTCTGTCTCTTGACTGGTGTTTCCCCATGTGGCCCTGCATGGTGTGGTGTCTCCCATCCTCTTGAACATTGTAAGTAATGAAGTCTTCTTTCAAAGACAATTGTCTCCATGTCTATCATTTTATCATGCCTGATTAAAACAAATCCCAGGTACGTCTTAAAACAATTGGTGCAGTGAGCCGGGTGGTTCAGTGACGGATGAGGATAATATGTCTCCAGCCGGCTTTTGGCTTACTAACTGGATCCAGCTGACAGCACATAATGCTTGGGAAGGCTCTGCTGGCTGTTGACATACTTGCTTTAGGAGCCACCGCGTAGTGTTGTATCCGTTGGGTTTTTCTGGTTATCCAGTACAATTGTGTCAGAGCTCAGAAAGCTGAGCCCACCCTGAGCTTAGGGTGCTGTAGTCTGAGCAAAGAGGTCCCCACTTGGTCCCTATGTGTTGTGATGCACCTAGTCTGGATGCGGTCTCCAGGGCTGCTTAGGGTAATTGGCTATTGTACTGAGCAAAGGTTCCCTAAAGGGATGGGAACAGTTACCCTCCCACCCTCACCTGGCGAGCTTGATCTGTAGGTAGGGGCTGCTCCAATATTCTCCCTTATTTTCCTTGTATGCAAAAGACATACTAGCCTGTCTCATTAGGTAGCAGGATGCTACCTGGTTAGTCATCCTTAAATTGGAAGGACCTAGTGACGATCAGCTTGAGGGCACCCACCCTACAGAGACCATGGCTCCCCACAAATGTTATGTTATTGCAAAATCCTCTGCTGTTCTCCACCGTGCTGTTGTCACAGTTTGATCCCAGACCCAGTGATATAAGATAGGAGGGCCCATCCCTGGAGACCAATGGCCCAGTGTTTAATGAAAAAGGGGAAAGGAATATCTGTTTCGAACTCCCCCTGCAAACTAAGGATGTGGTCCAATTAATAAAAAATTATAAAATAATCAATTATATCTCCTAAGTGCTGCTGATTATCAGTACACAAAAGGTCTTATACTCTTACCAAAAAATTTTAAAGCTAAGGCTGATGCCACTCTTGAAAATTCACAACACTTTCAATGGTTCAACCTGTTTGTGGTTATTTGTGAGTTCAGACGTGTGAATGACAGACACATTAATGTGTCATAGGATTATCAAGTTCAGTCATTTCAATTTTTGCAGTGGTTGCTATTATCTGTTTTTATTTGTGTACATTTGAATCCTAAAACACAAAAATGCAAGTTTAAACTTTACGATGAATTTTCTGAAAAGTGGAAATTAATTAAGCAAGGAAAAATTCCCTTTGAAGATTTTTTTACAGTATGTAAAAATGGTAGTGGTAATTCCCTGGTGGTCCAGTGGTTAGGACTCCATGCTTTCACTGTCAAGGGTATGGGTTCAGTCCCTGGTTGGGGAACTAAGATCCCACAAGCTGTGTAGTGTGGCCACAAGGCAAAAAAAAAATGTAGTGAGTCAGATATAAACCGGCATATACTAACAGCTAAGCATAAGAGATGTATAATTTCTTCAGCTAGTACTATAGAAAGAAATAAAATAAATTTTTTGATTAATAGGAATTCAGATTGAGATATAGTAATTGCAGCGGAAGCTGTAAATACCCTCCACGCCATACATCATCACCAGTCTTTCAGCTCAAATGACTGCATGTACTGCTGCCAGAGTATTTTCTAATTCCAGAGTTGCAATCAAAATTTCAAGTGCCAAGGCTTCCCTGGTGACACAGTGGTTAAGAATCCGCCTGCCAATTCAGGGGACACGGGTTCGAGCCCTGGTCGGGGAAGATCCTACATGGTGCAGAGCAACTAAGCCCGTGTGCCACAACTACTGAGCCTGTGCTCCAGAGCCCGTGCTCCACAAGAGAAGCCAATGCAATGAGAAGCCTGCGCACTGCAACGAAGAGCAGCCCCCGCTCACCGCAACTAGAGAAAGCCCACGCACAGCAACAAAAGCCCACTGCAACGAGAAAGCCCACGCACAGCAACGAAGACCCAACGTAGACAAAAGTTCAAAACCTTTAAAAAGGGTCTTCCCTGGTGGAGCAGTGGTCGAGAGTCCGCCTGCCGATGCAGGGGACACGGGTTCGTGCCCTGGTCCGGGAGGATCCCACATGCCGCGGAGCGGCTGGGCCCGTGAGCCATGGCTGCTGAGCCTGCGCATCTGGAGCCTGTGCTCCGCAACGGGAGAGGCCACAACAGTGAGAGGCCCGCGTACCAAAAAAAAAAAAAAAAAAACCTTAAAAAACAAATTGCAAGTGCCAGGATAAAGTCCACTGCAACAACAACAAAAATAGCTTCAGTTATGATTACAGAGATTATCAATGCTCTAAATCCCTCATCTTTTTTCTTTTTAGCATCATTGCTGTGGATGCAAGCAATTACAATGCAGAAAATACATATTTTCCCCTTGCTTCTACATTGCTTTTGGTTGAGGTAATAAAAATACAAATTTTGGTGGATGTTTGCATAAAGGTGCAGACATGTTTATTCCAAGGTTAAACAAAACATGAATGATTCTGTGGAAGATGATGACTGTGCTGCCCATATTCTGCACAATGCTTGCTGTTCAAATAGCTTCTGATGTTCTTTCTATTGATGTTGAAGTAATTGTCATGAAGTTGTTCTCTTACTTCAGCACTTATACTATTTGAATTGAGTGATTAAAGGATTTTTGTGATTTTTTAAATTGGCATTCAGTATTTTTCATTTCTCTTGCATTCAGAAACTCATTGACTCTCTTTAACAAACACAGCTGTAAGAGTTCTCAGTTTATTTAAAGCACTGAAATAATATTTTAATTCTCAAGGCTCCCAGTTCTTGTTTAACCTTTTAAATATTCCATTGAATGAAGCTAATTTGCTTATTTCTTGTACATAGATTTCAATATCTTTTTAGCAATAGGATTATGGAAATTGAAAGAAGAGCAAAAAGTGTTAGTGAAATATTCCACTGTTTAATGAAACTTAGTGAAATCTTCATGTCAGACTGTTCTTAAAAGGGAAAACATTACTTATGGAATAATAGGAATAGGAAAATAAATTTTGACTTGTGGATAATCATTATTGTACTTGCCATGACTGTATTTTGAAATGAGTTTCATCTCTTGAAGAATTTGATTCTTTTACATGGATGTTACTAACTGCTCTTATAGCATGAGGACAAGTGGAATTGTCATGTGTAGTGTTAAAAAGGAAAGGAAAAAAACTGACAAAAAGTTTTCTTTTATCAGTGGACAGACAGCATGTTAAAAACTTGTTAATCAAGAGATCCATCATAATCCTGAAGAATGGAAAAGGCAAGTTCTGCCATGAATAATGGTATTGTTTCAACAAATCAAATCTGAAGAGCAATTCCTAGAGTTGTTAACTTTATGCCATTATATCTGCTCAGAACGCTAAAGTTGAATGTCTTTTCTCATTAATGAATGTCCAATGGACAAAGAACGAAGTAAGAGAGATGTGACTACTGTAGAAGATATGTTATAATGAAAATGGAGCAATGTAACGGTCTCTGGAAGAAATTCTATAACTCAATTCTGCAAGGAACTGTTAAGGAGAGCCAATATATCAGGAAAATAATTAATGAAAGATATGTAATTTAGATACTTAAAATTTATTTCAGATGAACAACGAATAAAAGTATGTCTCATGGCTTGTATTTGCTAAATCTGGCAATTTTACCCAATGTGCCCAAAGTCACCGACCCTTTTTTTTTTTAATCGAAGGAAGTATACTTGATTTAGTGTTGTATTAGTTTCAGGTGCACAGCAAAGTGATTCAGTCATATATGTGTGTGTGTATATATATATATATAGAACTTTAGTTTTATATAATCTATATACATACACATAAAAATACTTTCAGATTCTTTTCCATTATAGGTTACTACAAGAAACTGAATATTATTCCCCTATGCTATACAGTAGGTCCTTGTTTATTTTACATATAGTAATCCCAAACTCCTAACTTATCGCTCCCCCCTTCCCCTTTAGTAACCATAAGTTTATTTCCATCGCAGAGACTTTTCTAATTGAAGTGGCTCTAAGGCTTTCAGGAAATGTACCGTGCACAGCTTTCTGGCACAGGACGGGGCTGTCACTATGGGCCTTCTGCGCATGTGCACTGCCTCCCCCTCCCCCCTCCCCCCGGATGCTGGGCGTGTTCCCGTTCCGCGGCCGCTGTCTCGCGAGGAGATGGTTGCGGAGCCTCCGGCGGCTGCGAGCCCGGCAGCTGGCGAGCAGGACGCTGCTGTGGAGCACCGGGGGAAGATGAAGCTCCAGGCTAGAGGCGGGTGAAAGAGGAAACGGCTTTGTGTCCAGATTCAGTGTAAATCTGGCCCCGTTTTTATGCACCTGTTGAGAACCTGCACGTCCCAGCGCTTGATTTTCTCATCTCCAAGGTGCCCTGTCGTTTGAGGCCTCGGTAAGACCGCGCGGAAACTGGCCCTTGGCTGTCAGTAGATGCGCACTTTTCTTCTCAGCGGAGACCCTTGTTCTTTTCCACTCAGTATCTCGCTGAATCCTCCCAACCACCTGTGGTCAGCGTCGCGTCCCCTTTCTAACAGTGAGGCTCCAAGACGGGATAGGAATTCAAAGTGGCGAAGAGAGCAGGGGAAGGAGCAAGGATAGATCCCATGCCTCGTTCTCTGCCCAGCATGAAATCTGAGCATGAGTCGGTCGCAGCAGTAAGCAGCTTGAGTACCCTAACCCCTCAAGGAAATAGTTTTGAAGTGAATGCAGCATTGGTTTGGGGGGATTTCTTCTTGTTTCTAAAGAACCTGTGAACATAAGTGGAGGCGTCCAGGCCCCTCTGACCCCCTCCAGCTTTGCCTGTGCCCTCAGTAGCACCAGTTTGCTTTTACAGGAGGTCCTGCTTAAGGTCCAGGAGCTTTCGATCTTGGATGAATATTCTAACTGGCTTAGGTTTCACCTTTCTTGCAACAAAGTGGCTTTTGTGAGGTAGGAAGGGGGATTCCCGGGAGCGGGAATTGTCCCGGTAGGACAATCAGTGCGCCTGAGACCTCAGGAGAGATCCAGAGCCCAGGTGCAAAGACGCTTGTTGCTCAGCTGGAAGCAATTTGGGTCCTCCTGCCGGAACCAGTCATATGCAGACTCACAGACTGGGTGATGGTGGAAACCTTGGGCCAACTTCCCAGAGAGATGTACGCTGTGGTTGGGATAGGAGGACAAGACAAAAGGAACAGAAGATACTGCTTCTTGGGGAGTTGTGAAGGCATCGTGTGGCGGGAAGAGCTGACCAGCCACAGGGGAGGGAATTACCGTCTTCCTTCACTCTTTACTCCACTCTTTCTGAACTCTGAGCTGTTCCCACACTCGGCACAACTAGAGATATACCGATGCCCCCTGTATCCCGATCTTACAGAATCAGAGATGGTACTGCAAGACAGGTCGTTAAGACTTGGACTTAAGACAGGTCTATTTCTGCTTTACTTAAAAGATGGAGTTGGATTGGGGTGGGCAAGAAGTGGGTCAAAAATGTTAAGTGGTTACAATTCTACGTTTTGTTATGGCAGAATCAAGAGGAGACATGGAGTCTCTTGATGGTCTAGGCAGGTCTTTTCTGCATTAACAACAGATAAGTCAAAACCAGTTTGGTTTGGTTTGTTTTTTTTAAATTAAAAAATACTTTTGAGACCTGAAACCAATTTAAGAGTAAACCGTTTTTTTTCCTTCCAAAAAAGACCAGCCCTTTTTTCCTTCCAAAAATACCCCATCCTTTTTTTCAGAACCTTGTTGAGATTCTCTGGTTTGTAATGAACATTACAAATTTTTGTGCTGAATATTTTTGCTCAGCATCAGTTTTAATGAAAGCATTGTGTTCTATTCCTTGGCTTTTCCTAATTGGGTTAATTAGTTAAATGTGTTGTTTATGTTTTTTCTGTGTTAGAGCATACATTGTTAACAAATCAGCAGAAACCAAATGTTTTTACATTTGAAAACGAACTTGTCCAAATATTACATAATCATCCCAGAGTCATGCATGGACACCAGAGTGCTTCCCTCCCTCACTGTTATCCTTTCTGCTGCTTCTCAAAGTGTCTCCCATTCTGAGGTGTTTCGCCAGCTACTATGTGGAGCTTTCTAGGCAGGTGATGTCACTCATGAGCTTTCCTTCTTTTTCAGGTGTAGCCCCTCAGTTCTCTACATTCTTCCAGGAGCAGCAGAAAATGATCACATCCCAGGTGAGTCGTTTAATTTATGCACAGTTTTGCTTAACACTGATTATTTGAGGTTTATAAAATATCTATGCATTCATATGAAATAGTAGAAATAGATATGTTAACATCAGGAAAAATATAGAACAGAAGTCAGCAAATTGCAGTCCATGGGCCAAATGTAGCATGCTGCCTGTGTTTTTATGGCCCACAAACTAAGAATTTTTAGATGATTGAGAAATAAATCAAGAGTAGTAGTCTGTGATGTGAAAACTGTATGAAATTCAAATCTCAGTGTCTGTAAAGTTTTATTGGAACACAGCCATGCTCATTCATTTATGGCCGTGGCTGCCGTCAAATTACAAGGGCAGAGTTGAGTGGTTGTGACAGAGACTGTGTGGCTCACAGGCCTAAAATGTTTACTATGTGGACATTTACTGAAAAGGTTTGCTGACTTCTGATTTAGAACAGCAGATCAACAGTAGGACAAAGGTGCCATGTAGGTAAATGCAGATCCTGTGATCTTACTGAGTTGTGAAACTGGGCCATAAAAAAGTTTTTTGATAGACCTCATTAGGTGACATTGTGAACCTTCTTTTTCTTAATTTTTGGCTGCGTTGGGTCATCGTTGCTGCACGCTGGCCTTTTCTAGTTGCAGCAAGTGGGGGCTACTCTTCGTTGCAGCACGCAGGCTCAGTAGTTGTGGCACACGGGCTTAGTTGCTCCGCAGCATGTGGGATCTTCCCGGACCAGGGCTCGAACCCGTGTCCCCTGCATTGGCAGGCAGATTCTTAACCACTACGCCACAGGGATGTCCAGTGACATTGTGAACCTTCTAGTGACAGTCTTGCAGTTGCATAAAGAAGTGGTAGGAATAAAGTGAATGATTTTTGTCTAATCCAGGGGAAAAGTTGAGATGTTGAAAAAAAATATGTGATAAATAATTCAAATGAATTAGAGCATCATTAGGACTCATGGTTGTTCAAAGAAGGGACAAGTCTGGGTAGACCAGGGTGACCTAGGTTGGTTAGTAGGATGAGGCAGGCTATGTGACAGTACTGAGGACTGGGCAGAATATAAATCTTTGTAGAATATGGCAAGGGATTCCCCTATTTTAATTGTGGCAAAATACATATAACATGAAATTCACATTTCAACCATTTAAAAGTGTAGAAATTAGTGGCATTTTGTACATTCATGATGTTATGCAACCATAAACACCACCTACTTCCAGAATATTTTCATCACACCAAAAGGAAAACCCTTACCCTTAATAAGCAGTACTATATAGCTTAATAAACAGTTACTCCCCATTCCCCTCAGCCCCTAGCAACTGCTAATCTGTTTTCTGTTTATGGATTTGCCTTTTCCGGATAGCTCATATAAATGGAATCATGAAGCCTTTTGTGGGTGGCTTCTTTCACTGATCATGTTTTCAAGACCCATCCATGTTGTAGCTTGTATTACTACTTCATCACTTTTATGACTGATTAATATTCCATTGTACGTATATACTACCTTTTGTTTATCCATCATTTGATGGGCATTTGGGGGTGACTCCATGTTTGGTTATTGGGAGTAGTGCTGCTGTGAGCATTCATGTACAAGTTTTTGTCTGAAGACCTATTTTCAGTTCTTTCCTGGGAGTGAAATTGATGGATCATGTGATAATTCTGTGTTTAACTTATTTTGAAACTGCTAAACTGTGTTCTGCAGCAGGTCTCTTGCAAGGCCTTATGAATTTTATGTTAGCTTTCCTATTTCCACACAAAAAGGCTGTTGAGATTTTATAATTTTTTAAACTAATTAATTAATTGTTTTATTTTTTTGGCTGAGTTGGGTCTGTGTTGCTGCACGTGGGCTTTCTCTAGTTGCGGCACGTGGGGGCTTCTCTTTGTTGCAGAGCACGGGCTCTAGGCGCGTGGGCTTCAGTAGTTGTGGTGCACGGGCTCAGTAGTTGTGGTGCACAAGCTAAGTTGCTCCGCAGCATGTGGGATCTTCCCAAACCAGGGCTCAAACCCGTGTCCCCTGAATTGACAGGCAGGTCCCTAACCACTGCACCACAAGGGAGGTCCAAGACGAGATTTTGATAAGGATTGCATTGAATCTGTAGACCACTTTGGGGAATCTTGCCACTTTAAGAATATTAAGTATTAGAATCCATGAACATGAGATGTTTTTCCATTAATTTAGGTTTTTAATTACTTTCAGCAATGTTTTGTAGTTTTCAGAGTATACAACTTACATATACTTGCTTAAATTTATTCTTAAGTATTTTGTTCTTTTATTTTTTTAATTTTTTTAATTATTTTTAACATCTTTATTTGAGTACAGTTGCTTTACAATGGTGTGTTAGTTTCTGCTTTATAACAAAGTGAATCAGTTATACATATATATATGTTCCCATATCTCTTCCCTCTTGGTCTCCCTCCCTCCCACCCTCCCTATCCCACCCCTCTAGGTGGTCACAAACCACCTAGCTGATCTCCCTGTGCTACGTGGCTGCTTCCCACTAGCTATCTATTTTATGTTTGGTAGTGTATATATATCCATGCCACTCTCTCACTTGTCACAGCTTACCCTTCCCCCTCCCCACATCCTCAACTCCATTCTCTAGTATGTCTCTCTCTTTATTCCCGTCTTGCCCCTAGGATCTTCATGAGCATTTTTTCCCTTAGATTCCATATATGTGTGTTAGCATACGGTATTTGTTTTTCTCTTTCTGACTTACTTCACTCTCTATGACAGACTCTAGGTCCATCCACCTCACTACAAATAACTCAATTTCATTTCTTTTTATGGCAGAGTAATATTCCATTGTATATATGTGCCACATCTTCTTTATCCATTCATCTGTCCATGGACACTTAGGTTGCTTCCATGTCCTGGATATAGTAAATAGAGCTGCAGTGAACATTGTGGTACGTGACTCTTTTTGAATTATGGTTTTCTCAGAGTATATGCCCAATAGTGGGATTGCTGGGTCATATGGTAGTTCTATTTTTATTGTTTTAAGGAACTTCCATACTGTTCTCCATAGTGGCTGTATCAATTTACATTCCCACCAACAGTGCAAGAGGGTTCCCTTTTCTCCACACCCTCTCCAGCATTTATTGTTTCTAGATTTTTTGATGATGGCCATTCTGACTGGTGTGAGATGATATCTCATTGTAGTTTTGATTTGCATTTCTCTAACGATTAATGATGTTGAGCATCCTTTCATGTGTTTGTTGGCAATCTGTATATCTTCTTTGGAGAAATGTCTATTTAGGTCTTTGCCCATTTTTGGATTGGGTTGTTTGTTTTTTTGATATTGAAATGCATGAGCTGCTTGTAAATTTTGGAGATTAATCCTTTGTCAGTTGCTTCATTTGCAAATATTTTCTCCCATTCTGAGGGTTGTCTTTTGGTCTTCTTTATGGTTTCCTTTGCTTTGCAAAAGCTTTGAAGTTTCATTAGGTCCCATTTGTTTACTTTTGTTTTTATTTCCATTTCTCTAGGAGGTGGGTCAAAAAAGATGTTGCTGTGATTTATGTCATAGAGTGTTCTGCCTATGTTTTCCTCTAAGAGTTTGATAGTTTCTGGCCTTACATTTAGGTCTTTAATCCATTTTGAGTTTATTTTTGTGCATGGTGTTAGGGAGTGTTCAAATTTCATACTTTTACATGTACCTGTCCAGTTTTCCCAGCACCACTTATTGAAGAGGTGGTCTTTTCTCCATTGTATATTCTTGCCTCCTTTGTCAAAGATAAGATGACCATATGTGCGTGGGTTTATCTCTGGGCTTTCTATCCTGTTCCATTGATCTATATTTCAGTTTTTGTGCTAGTACCATACTGTCTTGATGACTGTAGCTTTGTAGTATAGTCTGAAGTCCGGGAGCCTGATTCCTCCAGCTCCATTTTTCGTTCTCAAGACTGCTTTGGCTATTCGGGGTCTTTTGTGTTTCCCTACAAATTGTGAAATTTTTTGTTCTAGTTCTGTGAAAAATGCCAGTGGTAGTTTCATAGGCATTGCATTGAATCTGTAGATTGCTTTGGGTAGTAGAGTCATTTTCACAATGTTGATTCTTCCAATCCAAGAACATGGTATACCTCTCCATCTATTTGTATCGTCTTCAATTTCTTTCATCATTGTCTTTTAATTTTCTGCATACAGGTCTTTTGTCTCTTTTGGTAGGTTTATTCCTAGATATTTTATTCTTTTTGTGGCAATGGTAAATGGGAGTGTTTTCTTAATTTCACTTTCAGATTTTTCACCATTAGTCTATAGGAATGCTAGAGACTTCTGTGCATTAATTTTGTATCCTGCTACTTTACCATATTCATTGCTTAGCTCTAGTAGTTTTCTGGTAGCATCTTTAGGATTCTCTATGTATAGTATCATATCATCTGCAGACAGTGACAGCTTTACTTCTTCTTTTCCAATTTGTATTCCTTTTATTTCTTTTTCTTCTCTGATTGCTGTGGCTAAGCTTCCAAAACTATATTGAACAATAGTGGTGAGAATGGTCTGCCTTGTCTTGTTCCTGATCTTAGTGGAAATGGTTTCAGTTTTTTTTTCACCATTGAGGATGATGTTGGCTGTGGGTTTGATATATATGGCCTTTATAATGTTGAGGGAAGTTCCCTCTATGTCTACTTTCTGGAGGGTTTTTATAATAAATGGGTGTTGAATTTTGTTGAAAGCTTTCTCTGTATCTATTGAGATGATCATATGGTTTTTCTCCTTCAGTTTGTTAACATGGTGTATCACATTGATTGATGTGCATATATTGAAGAATCCTTGCATTCCTGGGATAGACCCCACTTGATCATGGTGTATGATCCTTTTAATATGCTGTTGGATTCTTTTTGCTAGTATGTTGTTGAGGATTTTTGCCTCTGTGTTCATCACTGATATTGGCCTGTAGTTTTCTTTCTTTGTGACATCTTTGGTTTTGTTATCAGGGTGATGGTGCCCTTGTAGAATGAGTTTGGGAGTGATCCTCCCTCTGCTATATTTTGGAAGAGTTTGAGAAGGATAGGTGTGAGCTCTTCTCTATTTGTTTGATAAAATTCGTCTGTGAAGGCATCTGGTCCTGGGCTTTTGTTTGTTGGAAGATTTTTAATCACAGTTTCAATTGCAGTGCTTGTAATTGTTCATCTTTTCTATTTCTTCCTGGTTAAGTCTCAGAAGGTTGTGCATTTCTAAGAATTTGTCCATCTCTTCCAGGTTGTCCATTTTATTGGCATAGCTTTGCTTGTAGTACTCTCGCATGATTCTTTGTATTTCTGTGGTGTCAGTTGTAACTTCTTTTTCATTTCTAATTCTATTGATTTGAGTCTTCTTCCTTTTTTTCTTGATGCATCTGGCTAATGGTTTATCAATTGTGTTTATCTTCTCAAAAACCAGCTTTTAGTTCTATTGATCTTTGCTATTGTTTCCTTCATTTCTTTTTCATTTATTTCTGATCTGATCTTTATGATTTCTTTCCTTCTGCTAACTTTCGGGGTTTTTTGTTCTTCTTTCTCTAATTGCTTTAGGTGTAAGGTTAGTTTGTTTATTTGAGATGTTTCTTGTTTCTTAAGGTAGGATTGTATTGCTATAAACTTCCCTCTTAGAACTGCTTTTGCTACATCCCATAGGTTTTGGGTCGTCATGTTTTCATTGTCATTTGTTTCTAGGTATTTTTTGATTTCCTCTTTGATTTCTTTAGTGATCTGTTGGTTATTAAGGTGTGTATTATTTAGCATCCATGTGTTTGTATTTTTTACAGATTTTTTTCCTGTAATTGATAGTTAGGCTCATAGCATTTTGGTCGGAAAAGATACTTGATACAATTTCAAATTTCTTAAATTTACCAAGGCTTGATTTTTGACTCAAGATATGATCTATCCTGGAGAACTTAAGCACTTGAAAAAATGTGTATTCTGTTGTTTTTGGATGGAATGTCCTATAAAAATCAATTAAGTCCATCTTGTTTAATGTATCATTTAAAGCTTGTGTTTCCTTATTTATTTTCATTTTGGATGATCTGTCCATTGGTGAAAATGGGGTGTTAAAGTCCCCTACTATGATTGTGTTACTGTCCATTTCCCCTTTTATGGCTGTTAGTATTTGCCTTATGTATTGAGGTGCTCCTATGTTGAGTGCATAAATATGTACAGTTGTTATATCTTCTTCTTGTAGCAATCCCTTGATCATTATGTAGTGTCCTTCTTTGTCTCTTGTAATAGTCTGTATTTTAAAGTCTGTTTTGTCTGATATGAAAATTGCTACTCCAGCTTTCTTTTCATTTCCATTTTCATGGAATATCTTTCTCCATCCCCTCACTTTCAGTCTGTGTATGTCCCTAGGTCTGAAGTGAGTCTCTTGTAGACAGCATATATACGGGTTTTGTTTTTGTGTCCATTCAGCCAGTCTATGTCTTTTGGTTGGAGCGTTTAATCTATTTATATTTAAGTTAATTATCAATATGTATGTTCCTATTACCATTTTCTTTTCTTTTCTTTTTTGTGGTACACGGGCCTCTCACTGTTGTGGCCTCTCCTGTTGCGGAGTGCAGGCTCAGCGGCCGTGGCTCACGGGCCCAGCCACTCCACAGAATGTGGAATCTTCCCGGACCAGGGCACGAACCCATGTCCCCTGCATCAGCAGGTGGACTCTTAACCACTGCGCCACCAGGGAAGCCCTGTTACCATTTTCTTAATTGTTTTGGGTTTGTTATTGTAGGTCTTTTCCTTCTCTTGTGTTTCCTGCCTCGAGAAGTTCCTTTAGCATTTGTTGTAAAGCTGGTTTAGTGGTGCTGAATTGTCTTAGCTTTTGCTCCTCTCTAAAGGTTTTAATTTCTCCATCAAATCTGAATGAGGTCCTTGCTGGGTAGAGTAATCTTGGTTGTAGGTTTTTCTCCTTCATCACTTTAAATATGGCCTGCCACTCCCGTCTGGTTTGCAAAGTTTCTGCTGAAAGATCAACTGTTAACCTTATGGGGATTCCCTTGTGTGTTACTTGTTTTTCCCTTGCTTCTTTTAACATTTTTTCTTTGTATTTAATTTCTGACAGTTCGATTAATATTGTCTTGGCTTGTTTCTCCTGGGATTTATCCTGTATGGGAGTCTATGTGTTTCCTGGAGTTGATTATTTCCTTTCCCATATTAGGGACTTTTTCAACTATAATCTCTTCAAATATTTTCTCAGTCCCTTTCTTTTCCTCTTCTTCTTCTGGGACCCCTTTAATTCAAATGTTGGTGTGTTTAATGTTGTCCCAGAGGTCTCTGAGGCTGTCCTCAATTCCTTTCATTCTCTTTTCTTTATTCTGCTCTGCAGTAGTTATTTCCACTATTTTATCTTCCAGTTCACTTATCCGTTCTTCTGCCTCAGTTATTCTACTATTGATTGCTTCTAGAGAATTTTTAATTTCATTTATTGTGTTGTTCATCAGTGTTTGTTTGCTCTTTAGTTCTTCTAGGTCCTTGTTAAACGTTTCTTGTATTTTCTCAATTCTATTTCTAAGATTTTGGATCATCTTTACTATCATTATTCTGAACTCTTTCAGGTAGACTGCCTATTTCCTCTTCATTTGTTAGGTCTGGTGGGTTTTTGCCTTGCTCCTTCATCTGCTGTGTGTTTTTCTGTCTTCTCATTTTGCTTATCTTACTATCCTTGGGGTCTCCTTTTTGCAGACTGCAGGTTCGTAGTTCCCGCTGTTTTTGATGTCTGTCTCCAGTGGCTAAGGTTGGTTCAGTGGGTTGTGTAGGCTTCCTGGTGGAGGGGACTAGTGCTGTGTTCTGGTGGATGAGGCTGGATCTTGTCTTTCTGGTGGCAGGTCCACGTCTGGTGGTGTGTTTTGGGGTGTCTGTGGCCTTGTTATGATTTTAGGCAGCCTCTCTGCTAATGGGTGGGGTTGTGTTCCTGTCTTGCTAGTTGTTTGGCATAGGGTGTCTAGCACTGTAGCTTGTTGGTCGTTGAGTGAAGCTGGGTCTTGGCATTGAGATGGAGATCGCTGGGAGATTTTTGCCATTTGATATTACGTGGAGCTGGGAGATCTCTTGTGGACCAGTGTCCTGAAGTTGGCTCTCCCGCCTCAGAGGCACAGCCCTGACACGTGGCTGCAGCACCAAGAGCCTTTCATCCACATGGCCTGGGAAAGCTAAGACAATGCTCTGGCATATTATGGGCACAGGTGGGTGAGCCCAGCTGGACAGGACCTGTGTTATGACCATACCAGAGCCTGGATGGATCCTCTGACCCCTACATGGCCTCGTGCTGGGATCCAAGAACTCCTGCGGAATGTCCTACCTGTGTTTGGGTCACTGCAGACATGTACTCAAGTCCGGGATCTGTCCTGCAAGGTGACTTGCTAGTGTTGCAGGGTCTTCTACAGAGGCAGGGGTGGCTGTGGCTCACTGTGAGGACAAGGACACTGGCAGCAGAAGTTCTGGGAAGTACTCCTTGGCGTGAGCCCTTCCGGAGTCTGCCATTGGCCCCACCAAAGAGCCGTGTAGGCTTGTATTTTGTTCTTTTAGATGCTATTGCATATAGAATCGTTTTCTTAGTTTCTTTTTTGATTGCTTACTGATAGTGTGTTGAAATACTACTGATTTTCAAGTGTTAATCTTATATCCTGCTTGGCTGAATTTGTTCTAGTTCTAATAGTTGCTTTGTAGATTCTTTAGGATTTTCTACATTTGCTATCATGTCATCTGCAAATAGAGATAGTTTTACTCCTTCCTTTCTGGTTTGAATACCTTTTATTGATATTTATTTATTTTTTTGCCTAATAGCCCTGGCTAGAATTTCCAGTACAAAGTTGAATATAAGTTACCAAAGCAGGCATCCTTGTTTGTTTTTTTACCATCTTAATATTCTTAAGTGTACAGTTCAGTAGTGTTAAGTTTATTCACACTGTTGTATAACCAACCTTGAAAACATTTTCATCTTGCAAAACTGAAACTCTATGTTCATTAGAAAAAACTTCCCATTCCCCTCTGCCCCCTAGCCAGTGGCATCCTCCATTCTACTTTCTGTTTCTATGAGTTTGACTACTCTTGATACTTCATATAAATGAAGTCATACAGGACTTGTCTTTTTGTGACTGGCTTATTTTACTTAGTGTAATGTCATCACGGTTCATCCATGTTGTAGTATGTGTCAGAATTTCCTTTTTAGAGGTTGAATAATAGTCCATGTGTGTATATATCATATTTTTGTTTATTCATTCATCTGTTGATGGACATTTGGTTTGCTTCTGCCTTTTGGCTGTTGTGCATAATGCTTCTACAAACATGGGTGTACAGGTACCTCTTTGAGACTCTGCTTTTAGTTCTTTTGGATATATACCAAGAAATGGTATTGCTGGATCACATGGTAATTAAATTTTATTTTTTGAAGAACCACCATACTGTTCTTCACAGCAGCTGCACCATTTTATATTCCACAAACAGTGCACAAGGGTTCCAATTTCTACATATCTTCACGAACACTTATTTTTTTTTTAGATTCTACGTATAAGTGATATCATATGATATTTGTCTTTCTGTGTCTGACTTACTTCACTCAGTATGATAATTTCCAGGTCCATCCATGTTGCTGCTAATGGTGTTATTTCATTCTTTCTAATGACTGAGTAATATTCCACTATATGTATGTACCACATTTTCTTTATCCATTCCTCTGTCAATGGACATTTACATTGCTTCCATGTCTTGGCTATTGTAAACAGCACTTCAGTGAACACTGGGGTGCATAGATCCTTTCAAACCATGGTTTTCACTGGATATATGCCCAGGAGTGGGATTGCTGGATCATGTGGTAGCTCTGTTTTTAGTTTTTTAAGGAACCTCTATACTATTCTCCATAGTGGCTGTATCAGTTTACATTCCCATCAACAGTGTAGGAGGGTTCCGTTTTCTCCACACCCTCTCCAGCATTTTTTGTTTGTAGACTTTTTGATGATGGCCATACTGTCTGGTGTGAGGTGTTATCTCAGTGTAGTTTGATTTGAATTTCTCTAATAATTAGTGATGTTGAGCAGCTTTTCATGTGCCTCTTGGCCATATGTCTGTCTTTGGAGAAATGTCTATTTAGATCTTGCACCTGCTTTTTGATTGGGTTGTTTGTTTTCTTGATATTGAGCTGCATGAGCTGTTTGTAAATTTTGGAGATTAATCCGTTGTTGGTTGCATCATTTGCAAATACTTTCTCTCATTCTGTGGGTTGTCTTTTCGTTTTGTTTGTGGTTTCCTTTGTGCAAAAGCTTTTGAGTTTAATTAGCTCCCACTGGTTTAGTTTTGTTTTTATTTCCATTACTTTAGGAGATCGAAAAAGATATTGCTGTGATTTATGTCAGAGTGTTCTGTATTGTCCTCTAAGAGTTTTTTAGTATCCAGTCTTAGATTTAGGTCTTTAATCCATTTTGAGTTTATTTTTGTGTATGGTGTAAGAAAATGTTCTAGTTTTATTGTTTTACATGTAGCTGTCCAGTTTTCCCAGCACCTCTTATTGACTAGACAGTCTCTTTTCCATTGTATATTCTTGCCTCCTTTGTTTTACATTAATTGACCATAGATGTATGGGTTTATTTCTGTGCTTTCTATCCTGTTCCATTGATCTATATTTATCTTTTTGTGCCAGTACAGTGCTGTTTTGATGATTGTAGCTTTGTAGTATAGTCTGAAGTCAGGGAGCCTGATTCCTCCAGCTCCGTTTTTCTTTCTCAGGATTGCTTTGGCTATTCGGGTTCTTTTCTGTTTCCATACAAATTTTAAGACTTTTCGTTCTAGTTCTGTGAAAAATGCCATTGGTAATTTGATAGGGATTGCATTGACTCTGTAGATTGCCTTGGGTGATTATTGTCATTTTTACACTATTGATTTTTCCAATACAAGAACATGGTATAACCTTCCATCTGTTTGTATCATCTTCAGTTTCTTTCATCAGTATCTCTTATAGTTTTCAGAGTACAGTCTTTTGCCTCCTTAGGTAGGTTTATTCCTAGGTATTTTATTCTTCTTGAGGTGATGGTATATGGGATCGTTTTTAAATTTCTCATTCTGATCTCTCATTGTTAGTGTACAGAAATGCAACAGATTTCTGTTTATTAGTTTTGTATCCTGCAACTTTGCCAAATTCGTTGATGAGCTCTGGTAGTTTTCTGGTAGCATCTGTTAGGATTTTCTATGTATAATATCATATTATCTGCAAACAGTGACAGTTTTACTTCTTCTTTTCTAATTTAGATTTCTTTTTCTTCTCTGATTGCAATGGCTAGAACTTCCAAAACTATGTTGAATAAAAGTTGCAAGAGGGACATCCTTGTCTTGTTCCTGATCTTAGAGGAAATGCTTTCAGCTTTTCATTGTTGAGTATGATGTTAGCTGTAGGTTTGTCATATATGGCCTTTATTATGCTGAGGTATGTTCTCTCTATATTTATTTTCTGAGGAGTTTTATCGTAAATGGATATTGAATTTTGTCAAAAGCTTTTTCTGCATCTATTGAGATAATCATATGGATTTATTCTTTAAGTTATTAATGTGGTCTATCACATTGCTTGATTTGCAGATATTGAAAAATCCTTGCATGCCTGAGAAAAATTCTACTTGATTATGGTATGTGATCCTTTTAATATATTGTTGAATTCGGTTTGCCAATATTTTATTGAGGATTTTTGCATCGATGTTCATCAGTAATATTATCCTGTAATTTCTTTTTTGTGGTGTCTTTGATTTCAGTATCAGGGTAATGCTGGCCTTGTAGAATGAGTTTGGAAGCATTCCTTCCTCTGCAATTTTTGGGAACAGGTTGAGAAGGATAGGTGTTAGCTCTTTTCTAAATGTTTGGTAAAATTCACCTGTGAAGCCATCTGGTCCTGAACTGTTGTTTGTTGGGAGGTTTGTTTGTTTGTTTTGCTTCATTTTTAGTTGCAGATTCAGTTCAATTGCTGGTAAGTGGTCTGTTCATACTTTTTATTTCATCCTGGTTCAGTCTTGGGAGATTTTCATTTATTGTAATTTGTCCATTTCTTTCAGGTTGTTCATTTTATTAGCATATAGTTGTTCATAGTAGTCTCTTATGATGCTTTGTATTTCTGTGGTGTCGGTTGTAACTTCTTTTTCATTTGTGATATTGATTTGGGCCCTTTCTTTTTTCCTTGATGAGTCTGGCTAAAAGTTTATCAATTTTGTTTATCTTTTTGAAGAACCAGCTCTGAGTTTCATTGAACTTTTTTATTCTCTATTTCATTTTTTATTGCTCTGATTTTTATGATTTCATTCCTTCTACCTATGGGTTTTGTTCTTTTTCTAGTTCTTTTAGGTGTAAGCTTAGGGTTTTCATTTTTTCTTGTTTCCTGAGGTAAGCTTGCATCACTATAAACTTCCTTTTTAGAACTGCTTTTTCTACATCCTATATATTTTGGATCATTGTGTTTTAGTTTTCATTTGTCTACAGGTATTTTTAAATTTCCCTTTGATTTCTTCAGTGATCCATTGGTTGTTTAGTACCATATTGTCTAGCCTCCACATGTTTGTGTTTCTTGCAGTGTTTTCTTGTAGTTGATTTCTAATTTCATGGCGTTGTGGTCAGAAAAGATGCGTGATATGATTTCAGTTTTCTTAAATTTACTGAGGCTTATTTTTTTTTTTTTGGTGTCCTAGCATGTGATCTATCCTGGAGAATGTTCCATGTGCACTTGAAACGAATGTGTATTCTGCTGCTTTTGGATGGAATGCTATATAAATATCAATTAAGTCCATTTGGTCTAATGTGTCATTTAAGGCCAGTGTTTCCTTGCTAATTTTCTGTCTGTATGGACTGTCCATTGATTCAAGTGAGGTGTTAAAGTCCCCCACTATTATTGTTACTGTCGATTTCCCCCTTTATATTTAATATCTGTTTTATGTATTTAGGTGCTCCTGTATTGGGTACATATATGTTAACGAGTGTCATATCCTCTTTTTGTATTGATCCCTCGTTATGTAACCTTCTTTGTCTTTTGTTAAAGACTTTGTTCTAAAATGTATTTTGTGTGATAGGGTATTGTTACCTCTGCTTTCTTGTTGTTTGTTTGCATGAAATATGTTTTTCCGTCCCCTCACTTTCAGTCTGTATGTGGCTTTCGCTCTGAAGTAAGTCTCTTCTAAGCAGCATATAGATTGGTCTTGTTTTTTAATCAGTTAGCCACACCATGTATTTTGATTGCAGCATTTAGTCCATTGATGTTTCAAGTAATTATTGATAGGTACATACTTATTGCCATTTTATTACTTGCTTTATTCTCATTACTAATGCTTCACAGTCTTTAGTAAATTGCTTATTTCTATTTCAGTAGTTGCTTTTTCAGGGATTTTCTCTTGCTCTACAATTGAGACAAATTCTTCCTGTCTTCTCATTTTGCTTAACTTACTGTGTCTCTATGAAATAGGTGAAGCAGTTATCTACTGCAATCCTGAAGAGGTGACCTTATGTGGGAGCATTGCCATACTGTCTGCGTGTGCCCAGTGGCTTTGGTGGTATAGCTGGATTTGACTTGTCTTTTCTCAGGTTGTGCTGGCAATTATCACATTGATAGTAGGTGTTGCTGGAGATGTAGGGACTAGGGCTGGATACAGGTTTGAGCTCAGGCTTCCCCTCTGCTCAGTGGCTGTCTCTGCCCTGTTGGGGTTGGGGGTAGGTTCTGTGTTGCTGGTCTACAAGCCCTGAGGGCTGGGTCCAAGCTGGCTCCATTCTCTTTAAGTATGTGCTCTCCCATTCCCAGCACTGGCACCCTTACTCCAGAGGGAAGCAGCTCTGGAGCAAGGTAGGGTACTTGGCTTGAGCCCCACGCGCAGACCATGGCAGTCCTGCCAGGGCAGAGATCTGGACTGCTGATGCACTGCCTGTGTGAGTGCCAGCAATGTCTGCCCCCCCCCACCACCTTTCTCCAACGCTGCTTTGGGTCTGAGCCTCCTTTTTCCCTCACAGCTGGGCTCTTCCCTTGCCCTCTGCTTCCCTTGACCTGGTGTGGAGTTGTGCTGTAGAACAAGTAGGGCCCGTGTGGGCTCTCAGTGTGGGTCTGGGCATGGGCTGTGGTGTTCTTACTGCAGATGGAGATCATGACTGCTTCTGATGTGCTAACTGTGTAAGCACCAGTAATGACTGTCCCTTCTCTGTTCAGATGCCATATTGGGTTTGAGCCACCTCTGTTACACACATCTGGGACCTCACCCAGTGAGGAGGTGCACTGTGCAGCAAGTGGTGCTTGAGCATTTGCTGGGCTCAGGCTTGGGTGCCTGCTGGGTCAGTCACAGGAAATTGGTCAGCCATGAATGCAGTTTTCAATCTGCCTTGCTTCAGGAGCAAGCAAGCATGTGCATGCTCCTCACTGGCAAAGTCCAGGTTTCCCATAGCCTTCCTATTACTCTTACTGGCACTCCAACCAGCCGAGGGGCTCATCTTTCCTATGTTGGGTCCCTGAATATGTTGCTCGACCACTTGCTCCCCAGAGAGGATTTCCATCTGTCTAATCTCCCTTTTCTTCCATGTCTTCTCTCAGGGGCACAGGTTCCAGCCTGATCACTTCTCTTAACTTCCTACCTGATTCTGTATGGATCTTTCTTACAACCTTGGTTGTACAGGATTCTTTCTGCCAGTCTCCAGTTAGTTTTAAGTGAGAATTGTTCCACATCTAGGTGTATGTTTGATGTGTTTGTGGGGAGAGGTGAGTTCCACATCATACTGTGCTATGTTGATCTCCTTCCTCTGTCAACTGAGTAGTTTGCCCACTAAGTTAAATCTGGTCTCACTTATTTACAAAGACCTATATTATAGATGTACTTGGAGACATTCTCAAAGTAACTAGGAGATTTGGGTATAGTATTAGGGTTTTACAAAGTTACAAAGCAAAGAATAATAAAAACAAATCACCAAGAAGTAGTTATTGAATCCAGAGAATCCTCAAGGGCTCAGGATAAGATGGATCATTTTTCATATGAAAGTTAGAATTATTTTTCCTTAAATTCTCCAGTTTTCTCATAAATATCTTGTACTCATATTTAAAGTATAAGAAATCGATGAACCCTTCAACTGATTTTATCACAACTTTATTCATCACAAAAATAAATCTTTTAATTAATGTTTATTTAAGTCAGGTATTCATTCAGCAACTACTTATGAGAATCTACTAAGTATCCTTTGCTCTGTACTGTAGGTTCTAACAAAAATGAAATATTGGCCCCTACAAAAGAGGCGCTCTCAGTGGGGCACAAGTGGGAGATGGGCGCACTGATAGAACACTTGAAAAGCCTTGTAACTCAGGTGCACACAAAATTCTGCTTCATATTCTTTTTTAAGAAATTGCAGCTGTTTTATTGATCACCTTATCACACTACCCTGTAGTAAAAAATATGAATAAGTTGATGTTTAAGTGTTGTTTGAAAAAGTTTCCTGTCATGATAAAACTCTCAGTCTTATTATTTCAATTAATCAAAGTGAATATATTTCAAATATTTAGGAATAAGTATTAAATACAAAAGTAAAATTTTACTGGAAAAGCATCTTACAGAGATGGAGTTGGGTAGATTTTTTTACAAACTAGTTTATCATTGGATGAGAATTACTAAAATGAGAAATAGTCAGCATTAATTCTATTGCAAGTTCAATTCCATGGATGTAAGCATTGAGAAAATTTGCGTAAATAAGTAGATATGAATGAATGGAGTTTTATTATAGTAATGCCTCTAAATTTTTTGAATCCCTACAAATCATATGCCACTAAAGATCTAACAAAGAAAAATATACTTTTAATGATCTATCAGCTGGTAACTCTGATTAAGTTCTCTCTCAACTGAAAGCAAGTATAGTCATCCCTTGGTATTTACAGGGGATTGGTTCCAGGATCCCCTCCGAGGATATCAAAATTGACTGATGGCCTAAGTCCCTTAGTTGGCCCTCTGTATCTGCGGGTTCAGCATCCTTACATATGGAGGGTGACTGTAACTGAAAACCACTTGACTTGTAAAATGATAAGTTCTCACTCACCAGTCAGTTGTTCCTTTCTTTGATGTGCTTGAGGGTTTTGCATCATGGGGGTATTTCACCTTAGTAAGGTTTTCCATATTCTTTATGAGTATGTTTTTTGGTAAAGAATATGTATCCTGACATTTTAATTCTAATATGAAGTACTCTGCCCTTTATATTGAGAATGTAACCTGTTTTCATTTTGTTACGGTTACTTATTTTAATTTATAGTAGCTTGACTTCAATAACCTGCAAAAACTGCTCCTTTATATCTCTGTCCCCACCCCTTTCAGTTGTTGATGTCACAAAATTACATCTTTCAGTATAATTGCTTTACAATGGTGTGTTAGTTTCTGCTTTATAACAAAGTGAATCAGCTATAGATATACATATATCCCTATATCTCTTCCCTCCTGCGTCTCCCTCCCTCCCACCACAAAATTACATCTTTCTATAATGTGTGCTCCAAAACAAAAACGAATAATTCTTTTAAATGTCTTAGTCTCCAAATTATGTAGGAAAAATAAGACTTGGAATTACAAACCAAAGTTACATTAATACTTTCATTCTAAATTTTTAAAAATGTATAACTCTCTTAAATCACATAAAAAAGATCAACTGCAGTTAAAAATGATTGCTATAGTTATACTAGTTCTATAATTGCCTATGTATTTGCCTTTATTGGATCTTTATTTGTACGGCTTCAAGTTACTGTCTAGTGTCTTTTCATTTTACCTTGCAGGACTCCCTTGAGCATTTCTTGCAGGGCACATCTAGTGGTCATGAACTCGCTCAACTTTTGTTTATCTGGAAATATCTTGGTTTCTTCCTGACTTTTTGAAGGACAGTTTTGCTGGATATAGTATTCTTAGTTGACAGGTGTTTTCATTTAGCCCTTGAATATACAGACGTGCTGTCTTCTGACCGCCAAAGTTTCTGATGAGAAGTCTGAAGGTAATCTTAACTGAGGATCTGTTGTATGTGATGAGTCTCTTCTCGCTGCTTTCAAGATTCACTCTGTCTTTTGAAAGTATGATTATAAAGCGTCTTGATATGGGCCTCTGATTTCATTTTACTTGGAGTTTGTCGAGCTTCTTGGATGTTTATATTCATGTATCTCATTAAATTTGGGAACTTTTCATTCAAATATTAGTTTGTCAAATATTTTTTGTATATTTCTGTGAATTTCTTCAAAGATTCTCTGTGCCCCTTTCTCTTTCCTTCTTCTGAGACTCCCATGATATGTATTTTGCTCCAGCTGATGGTGTTTCACAGGTCCTATTGCTCTGTTCACTTTTCTTCAATCTTTGTTCTTTCTGTTCGTCAGCATTGATAATTTCCATTGTCCTATCTTCAAGTTCACTGATTCTTTTTCCTACCATCTCAAATCTGCCTTTGAATATCTGTATGAATTTTTCATCTGTTATTGTACTTTTCAGCTGCATAACTTCTTTCTGGTTTCCTTTTAGGTTTTCTGTATCACTGACATTTCCATTTTTCTCACACATCATGTTCTTGACTTTGTCCACATCTTCTTCAAGTTCTTTGAGCATTGGTAAGATAGTGGTTTTAAAGTCTGTCTGATATATCTGCCATTAAGTCTTTTGCAGGGACAGATTCTGTTGATTTATATTTTTCTTTTTCATGGACCATACTTGCCTGCTTTTTTGTATACTTTACTCTGTGTGTGTGTGTGTGTATATAAATATGGAATTTCTGGCTCATATGGCAATTTTATGTTTAACTTTTTGAGGAACAGCCAAACTGTTTTTTCCACAGTATCTTGAACCATTTTTCATTTCCACCAGAAATGTATGATGGTTCCAGATTCTCTAATTCTGGCCAAAATGTGTTTTCTGCTTTTTGATTATAGTCATCCTAGTGTGGGTAAAGTGGTACCTCATTGTGGTTTTGATTTGCATTTCCTAAATGACTAATGATGTTGAGCATTTTTTCATGATTTGGCCATTAAAAAAAAAATCTTCAGAGAAATATCCATTTAAGTCCTTTAAATGTATTGTATTTGGGCTGTTTTTCCTTTTCGTTGAGTTGTAAGAGTTCTATGTATATTCTGGATAATCAGGTATTAGATACATGATTTGAAAATATTTTCATCCATTCTGGATATTGTCTTTTTTCTTTCTTCATAAGATACTTTCATTTTAATTTTGATGAAGTCCAATTTATCTGTTTTTACTTTTATTGTTTATGCATTACTGTCATATCTCAAAATACATTACCAAATTTTATATTTCATTCTAAGAGTTTTATGGCTTTACCTTTTATATTTAGATCCATGTTGATTTAATTTTTGAATATGGTGTTGACATAGTTGTCTAACATCATTCTTTCCTTGAGATATACTGTTGACCCAGGTCCAGACTATTCTTTCCCCATTGAATGGTCTTGGCCCACTTGTTGAAAATCAGTGGTCCAGAGGTATGTGTTTATTTCTGGATTCTCTATACTGTTCTGGTGGTCTTTGTGTTTGTTTTTTAATATTAGTTATTTGGTTGCATGGGGTCTTAGTTGCAGCAGGCGGGCTCCTTAGTTGTGACTTGTAGGCTCCTTAGTTGTGGCTCCAGGGCTCATTAGTTGTGGCATGCGGTTTCCTTAGTTGTGGCATGAGAACTCTTAGTTGCGGCATGCATGTGGGATCTACTTCCCTGACCAGGGATCAAACCTGGGCCCCCTGCATTGGGATCATGGAGTCTTATCCACTGTGCCACGAGGGAAGTCCCCGGTCTTCATGTTTATACTTACACCAGTACCTATAGCTTTGTACTAAGTTTTGAAATCAGGAAAGTGTGACTCTTCCCAATTTGTTCTTTTTGTTTGTTTAAGATTGTTTGTGCTATTTAGGACTGCTTGCAATTCCATAATTTTTAGTATCAGGTTTTCCATTTGTGCAGAAAAGGCTGTTGGAATTTTAATAGAGATTGCATTGAATCTTCAGATCACTCTTGGTAGTACTGCTTTTTTTTTTTTTAATATTTGTTTATTTGGCTGGATCTTTAGTTGCAGCATGCACATGGGATCTAGTTCCCTGACCAAGGATCAAACCTGGCCTCCCGGCATTGGGAGTGCAGAGACTTAGCCACTGGACCACCAGGGAAGTCCCAGTACTGCCATTTTAACAATACAAAGTCTTCCAATCTATGGACATGGAATATCCTTCCATTTATTTAGGTCTTCTTCAAGTTCTTTTCACAGTTTTTTTTGTAGTTTTGCATATCCCTGGTTAAATTTATTACTAGGTATTTTACTCTACTGGATAATATTGTAAATAGAATTTTTTTTAATTTACTTTTTGGGTTGTTCATTGCTGGTATAGAAAAAGAAACCCTGATTGTTGTGTGTTGATTTTGCACTGTTATATAAATAAGTTCCTTTGTACCTTTTTAAAAAAATAGATTCCACATATGAGTGACATCATATGATATTTGTCTTTATCTGTCTTACTTCGCTTAGTATGATAATCTCTAGGTCCATCCACGTTGCTACAAATGGCATTATTTCATTCTTTTTTATGGTTGAGTAATACTGCATTGTATATATGTAGCATATCTTATTTATCTATTCCTCTGTCAATAGACATTTAGGTTGCTCCCATGTCTTGGCTATTGTAAACAGTGCTGCAATGAACATAGGCATGCACGTATCTATTCGGATTATGGTCTTCTCTAGGTATATGCCCAGGAGTGGGATTGCTGGATCATATGGTAGTTCTATTTTTAGTTTTTTAAGGAACCTCCAATCTCTTCTCCATAGTGGTTGTACCAATTTACATTCCCACCAATAGTATAGATGGGTTTCCTTTTCTCCACACCCTCTCCAGCATTTATTGTTTTTTAGACTTTTTGGTGATGGCCATTCTGACTGGTGTGAGGTGATAGCTCATTGTAGTTCTCATTTGCAATTCTCTGATAATTAGTGATGTTGAGCATCTTTTCTTATGCATTTTGGCAATCTTTATTTCTTCTTTGGAGAAATGTCTATTTAGATCTTCTGCCTTTTTTTTTTTTTTTTTTTACATACATAGAGCTGCATGAGCTGTTTGAATATTTTGGAGATTAATCCCTTGTCGGTCACGTCATTTGCAAATATTTTCTCCCATTATTTGGGTTGTTTTTTCATTTTGTTGATGGTTTCTTTTCTGTGCAGAAGCTTTTAAGTTTCATTAGGTCCCATTTGTTTATTTTTGTTTTTATTTCCGTTATTCTAGAAGATGGATCAAACAAGATATTGCTGCGATTTATGTCAAAGAGTGTTCTTCCTATGTTTTACTCTAAGAGTTTTACAGTTTCTGGTCTTACATTTAGGTCTTTCATCCATTTTGAGTTTATTTTTGTTGTGTGGTGTTAAAGAATGTTCTAATTTCATTCTTTTGCATGTAGCTGTCCAGTTTTCCCAGCACACCATTTTTTGAAGAGACTGTCTTTTCTCCATTGTATAGTTCTTGCTCCTTTGTCGTACATTAATTTTTGTGTGTGTCACTTAGATATGATTTACAATTTCACTTCCAAAGGTCCTTTTCAGAAGACGGCTTTTCAACGAATCTTATTTAACACAAAGTGTAGAAATTTGTTAGTTTACTAACTCTACTTTTGTCATACACTGGCAATCTCTTTACTATCTAGAGACTAGATGTTATAAAACTGGGACCCATTTGTCCAGTATATACATAATATATACAGTAAAGTTAAATGAAATGCATATAACATATAGAGCAATGGGTAAGTTGAAATGTTCTAGTACATACTCGCAAAACATCTTCTGCCATCTTCCCTCCCACCTCCCTCGACCCAATGAACAAGCAGAGAGTACACTGTTCAGAGGGGAGGTTTAACAATTCCATTTCTGAAGACAGTATTTCCCATCAGTTTTTAAAAGATATTTACAAGAAGCATTATTCTACTGCTTCTACTTTTAAATACATAAAGCACTTCTAAATATCTAGAAAGACTAGATATTTCAAATAAGATCTTACTTGTGCACTATGTACATAGCACTGTTAAATAAAATTGCACACGTGTAACAATGGTTATAATCTGAGGTATCTTCTAAATATGACCATTTTGGCCTGAACTATTCCCTCCCTCACTTCCTTCTCTCCACCACCAATCCGGTGGACAAGTACAGGCATGTGTAATCTTAGAGGTGGTTGAGCAAATTCATATCCAAAAGTCATTTACACAAGATAAGCTTCCCTATGAATTTCAACACAAATTGTACAAAATGTGCTAATTGTACTACTTTGTCATACACTAGCAACCCCTTTAACATCTAGAGACTAGATGTTGCAAAATTAGGACTCATTTGTCCGTTATATACACTATATACACAGCAAAACAAAATACACATAACATACAAAAAATGGTTTTGTCTGAAAATGTCCAGGTACAAACACACTAGCATATTACCTTTTGCAATTCTTTCCCTCTCATCTTCTCCAAACCACTGAACAAGTTAGACAGTAGTGTACTGCTCACAGAGGTGATTTAACATTTAACATTCCCCAAGATAGTACTTCCTATGAATTTTAGCAAAAATATATTTACAGAGAGATATTTTACTACCTCTACATTTACCATACATTGGGCACTTCTAAACATATAGCTGGACTAGATGTTTCAAATAAGGACTTAATTTGTCCACTATATACAGAGAAGTCTTGAATAAACTACACACATGTGACAGTTATAATCTGAAAGTGTCTTTAACATGTGTGCATTCCAGCCTAAGACCAACCCCCTTCCCTTCTCTCCCATCTCCACCAACCCAGAGAGCTATACTGCCCAAGTTTTCAGAAGACAATCTTTCCCAGAAATTTTAACACAAAATGTACTATTTACTAACTCTATTTTTGTCATATTCTGGCAACCTTTATAACATCTAGAAAGACTAGATGTTGTAAATTAGGACTCATTTGTCCATCATATACACTTCATACACAGCAAAGTGAAACAAAATGCATGAACATAAAAAAGACAGTAGTTAATCTTGCCTCACTATAAATACACTGGCACAGGTCTTTGCACTTCTTTCTCCTCCACCCGACCTTGAACCAGAGCACAAACGCAATGCATACTGTTCAAAGAGGTGGTTTGGGGCTTCCCTGGTGGCACAGCGGTTGGGCGTCCACCTGCCGATGCAGGGGACGCGGGTTCGTGCCCCAGTCCGCGAAGATCCCACATGCCACGGAGCGGCTCGGCCCCTGAGCCGTGGCCGCTGAGCCTGCGCGTCCCGAGCCTGTGCTCCGCAACGGGAGAGGCCACAACAGTGAGAGGCCCGTGTACCGCAAAAAAAAAAAAAACCCCAAAAAAAGAGGTGGTTTGGCCAAGCTTGCCCCCCCCTCCAAATAAAGAACAATATTTCATATGAATTTTAACAAAAATATATTTACAAAATGTCTTTTTATTACCTCTACTTTTAATATATATCAGACACTTCAGAACATCCAGAATGATTAGATATTTCAAAAAAGTACTTATTGTCAACTGTATATACAGTAGTGAGGAATAAAATACACACACAAAAAATGGTTATAGCATGGAAATGTCTTATAAGTATGACCATTCTGGCACAGAACTTTCTTTTCTTCCTCCTCAAGGTTTTCCATTCCATGTCCTTTAACCCACTGAACAAATGTGGACCTCTGTGGCTCCTTTCTATTGTTTTCTTCATCTCTATTTCATTTATTTCTGCTCTGATCTTTACGATTTCTTTCCTTATACTAACCTTGGGTTTTGTTTGTTCTTCTTTCTCTAGTTGCTTTAGGTGTAAGGTTAGGTTGTTTGAGATTTTTCTTGTTTCCTGAGATAGTATTGTATTGCTATAAACTTCCCTCTTAGAACTGCTTTTGCTCAGTCCCAAAGGTTTTGAGTCATCATGTTTTTGCTGTCATTTGTCTCTAGGTATTCTTTGAATTCCTCTTCACTTTCTCCAGTGACCCATTGGTTGTTTAGTAACATATTGTTTAGCCTCCAAGTGTTTGTGTTTTCTACAGTTTTTTGCCGTAAGTGATTTCTAATCTCATAGCGTTTTGGTCAGAAAAGATGCTTGCTCTGATTTCAGTTTTCTTAAATTTAATGAGGCTTGATTTGTGGCCCCAGATGTGATGTATCCTGGAGAATGTTTCTTGTACACTTGAAAAGAAAGTGTATTCTGCTGCACTGGGAGGGAATGTTCTCTAAATATCATTTAAGTCCATCTCATCTAATATGTCATTTAAGGCTGTGTTTCCATATTGATTTTCTGTCTGGATAATCTGTCCATTGATGACAGAGGGGTATTAAAGTCCCCCACTATTATTGTGTTACTGTCAATTTCTTTTTTTTATGGCTGTTAGCATTTGCCTTATATATTGAGGTGCTCCTTTGTTGGGTGCATATATATTTGCTATTGTTATATCTTCTTATTGGATTGATCCCTATATCATTATGTAGTGTCCTTCTTTTTCTCTTGTAACAGTCTTTATTTTAAATGGTTTTTGTTTGTTTGTTTGTTTTTGTGGTACGCAGGCCTTTCACTGTTATGGCCTCTCCCGTTGCAGAGCACAGGCTCTGGACGCGTGGGCTCAGCGGCCATGGCTCAAAGGCCCAGCTGCTCCACGGCATGTGGGATCTTCCCAGACCAGGGCACGAACCCATGTTCCCTGCATCGGCAGGTGGACTCTCAACCACTGCGCCACCAGGGAAGCCCCAGTCTTTATTTTAAAGTCTATTTTGTCTGATATGCTTATTGCTACTCCAACTTTCTTGTGATTTACATTTGCATGGAATACTTTTTTGCATCCCCTCACTTTCAGTTTGTATGTGTCCCTAAATCTGAAGTGGGTCTCTTGTAGACAGCATATATACGGGTCTTGTTTTTGCATCCATTCAGCCAGTCTCTATCTTTTGGTTGGAGCGTTTAATCCATTGGCATTTAAGGTAGTTATTGATTTGTTTGTTCCTATTGCCATTTTCTGAATATTTTTGGATTTGTTTTTGTAGGTCTTTTTTCTTCTCTTTCTGTTTTGTTCTCTTGAGGTTTGATGACTATCTTTAGTGTTATGTTTGGGTTGCTTTTTCTTTTTGTGTGTGTGTCGTTTTTTGGTTTGAAGTTCCCATGTGGTTTTGATATAGTAGTCTATATAAGATTGTTTCAAGTTGCTGGTCTCTGAATTTCAAATGCAATCCCCTTTTCCTGCATTTGTACTCTCCTCTTCTAATGGCTGCTGGTTTTGATATCATATTTGTGTGTGGATGATTTTCTACTTTTACTGTATCCTTCCCTTTACTGGTGAGGTTTCCCATTTGTGATTTCTTATTTCTAGTTGTGGCCTCTTTTTTTTTTCCTTCCCCTGCCTAGAGAAGTTCCTTTAGCATTTGTTGTAAAACTGGTTTGGTGATGCTAAATTCTTGTAGCTTTTACTTGTCTGTAAAGCTTTTGATTTCTCCATCAAGTCTGAATGAGAGCCTTGGTGGGTCAAGTATTCTTGGCTTTAGGTTTCTCTTTTTCATCACTTCAAATATATTGTGTCACTCCCTTCTGGCCTGCAGAGTTTCTGCTAAGAAATCAGCTGATAACCTTGTGGGGATGCCCTTTTATGTTATTTGATGCTTTTGCCTTTTTGCTTTTAAGGTTTTTTTCTTTGTATTTAATTTTTGTTAGTTTGATTAATATGTGTCTCAGCATGTTCCTCCTTGTGTTTATCCCAGATGGGACTCTGCACTTCCTGGACTTGGGTGACTGTTTCCTTTCCCATGTTAGGGAAGTTTTCAGCTGTTATCTCTTCAAATATTTTCTCAGGCCATTTCTCTTCCTATTCTTCTTCTGGGACCCCATAATGCAATTGTTGGTGCATTTAATATTGCCCCAGAGGTCTCTGAGACTGTCCTCATTTCTTTTCATTCTTTTTTGCTTTATTCTGCTCTGTGGAAGTGATTTCCACCACTCTGTTTTCCAGCTCAGTTATTCATTCTCCCACCTCAGTTATTCTGCTATTGATTCCTTTTAGTATAGTTTTCATTTCAGTTGTTGTGTTGTTCATCTCTATTTGTTTGTTCTTTAAGTATTCTAGTTCTTTGTTAAACATTTCTTGTATCTTCTCAGTCTGTGCCTCCATTCTTTTTCTGAGATTTTGGACCATCTTTACTATCATTACTCTACATTCTTTTTCAGGTAGATTGTCTATCTCCTTTTCATTTAGTTCTTCTTTGGGTTTTTAGGTTGTTCCTTTGTCTGCAATATATTTCTCTGTCCTCTCATTTTGTCTAAATTTCTGTGCTTGTGGTCTCCTTTCTGCAGGCTTCAGGATAGTCGTTCCTCTCGCTTCTAGTGTCTGACCCCTGGTGGGTGAGGTTGGTCCAGGGGCTTGTGCAGGCTTCCTCATTGGAGAGACTGGTGCCTGCTGCCTGGAGGGTGGAGCTGGGTCTGGTTCTTCTGGTGGGCAGGGCCATGTCAAAGTGTTGGTTTTGAGATGGTTATGAGCTCAGTACAACTTTAGACAGCCTGTCTACTGATGGGTGGAGCTGTGCTCCTGTCTTGCTGGTTGTTTGACCTGAGGCTTTCTAGCACTGGAGCCTTCAGGCTGTTGGGTGGGGTCGGGTCTTGGTGCCGAAATGGGGACCTCCAGGAGTGCTCACGCTGATCACTATTCCCTGGGGCCTCCACTGCCAGTGTCCTTGCCCCCACAGTGAGCTACAGTCGATCCCCGCCTCCCCAGGAGACCCTCCAAGACCCCTAGATAGGTCTGCCAGGTTCCTTTGGAGGTACTGCTTTGTGCCATGTCCCAGTGCACATGAGGCCTAGTGTGCACGGCCTCCAAGAGTGGAGTCTGTTTCCCCCAGCCCTGTGGAGCTCCTGCACTCAAGCCCTGCTTGGCCTTCAAGGCTAAATGCTCTAGGGGTTTTTCCTCCCAGTGTCAAACCCTCAGACTGTCTTGGAGGGCTATTTTTTTAATTTAATTATTTTATGTATTTATTTTTGGCTGCCCTGGGTCTTCATTGCTGCACGCGGGCTTCCTCTAGTTGTGGCGAGTGGGGGCTACTCTCCATTGCAGTGTGTGGGCTTCTCATTGCAGTGGCTTTTCTTGTTGCGGAGCACGGGCTCTAGGCACATGGGCTTCAGTAGTTGTTGCACACAGGCTCAATAGTTGTGGCTCACAGGCTCTAGAGCGCAGGCTCAGTAGTTGTGGCACACAGGCTTAGTTGCTCCGCAGCATGTGGGATCTACCTGGACCAGGGCTTGAACACGTGTCCCCTGCATTGGCAGGTGGTTTCTTAACCACTATGCCAACAGGGAAGCCCTGCAGGGCTATTTTTCTGTGGGAAAGTCCGTGTAGCCTGCATGGGTTTAACATTTTTTGGTCCAAGGGCTGTTTTCAGTATGGGTGTCTGCCATCTTTTTCTTCAGCTTATGCTTATCACCTTGATAAGAGGTGTGACTGATGTTTTAGTGACCAGATCCTGCACTGGGTATTGAGCAGGGCCTCCTCTTTGCTCTGTGGTTGTCAGTGCCCTGTCAGGGGTGGGGTCTGCTCCCTAGTTGTTGTTGAAGAGGCTCCCAGTCTGTTTCTTTTTTTTTTTTTTTTTTTTTTTTGTGGTACGCGGGCCTCTCACTGTTGTGGCCTCTCCCATTGCGGAGCACAGGCTCCGGATGCGCAGGCTCAGTGGCCATGGCTCATGGGCCCAGCCGCTCCGCGGCATGTGGGATCTTCCCGGACCGGGGCACAAACCCGTGTCCCCTGCATCGGCAGGCGGACTCTCAACCACTGCGCCACCAGGGAAGCCCCCCAGTCTGTTTCTCAGCTGTGTTTCTGATCTGTGGTGCAAGGTAGGCTGTATTGGAGCACTCCCACTGGGAGAGAAGCCACTGAGTACACCTCTTCTGCACGTGTTTACTTCTGAGTGTGCTCTGCTGCATCACCTTTCACCCGTTGTCCGAGCTCACAAACTCCAATCTCGTTGGCACTGCTTTCAGCCCCCCCTTAACCGTGGGTACACCAGCAATTGGCCCTCGTTTCTCTCAGGCATTGTTTTCACCAGGCCACCAGCATAGATCCACTGAGGTCAGTTCTCAGGACTGCAGTAATCATGCATCTGGAACCACTGTGGACACTGTGGAGGCAATGCATACTCTGGCCTGGCCTATCTCCCACATGTACTTGCTCACAAAGTCCACAGCTGCAGGAACACTTATTGTCCCTTCAGATGTTCCTGAGGTTCTGAGTTTATAAAGCCAGTTGTGAGGGTGTAATTCTGTGGTTCACACAGTGGGAGGAGAGATTTCAGCTCTTCTTTCTTAGTTGCATGGGTCCTGGGGCTCTGCTGTGGTTTCAGCCTCACCTCTGCACGTGGGCTACCCACAGGCATCTGCTCCTGGGGCTGCCCTGGAGCACATGAAGCCCTCCCAGGTGGGAGGGGGCTGAGGCAGCAACCAGGGGTGCATGAGCCTGCCCAGGCAGGAGGGGGTAGAGGTGGCCACTAACTGCCATGTGTGCCCGCCCAGGCGAGAGAGGCTGGAGGCGGCCACCAGGGGCACATAAGCCCGCTCTGGCAGGAGCCCCTCCTAGTGGCATCCCCTGGGCTTTTTCCCTGAGCATTCCCAGTTATGGAGCTCCTCACTCCCACCCCTTCACGTTGTCTCCTTGCAGCCAATAGCAGTCCTCTTTTCAGATCTGTTCTCCAAGCACCCTGTTCCAGCACCCAGCCCCCGTTGTACTGGTGGACGCACCTCAGCCTGGGGTGCACAGGGCTGTGGCATGGACCACCTTTATGGGTCTCACTCTGTCTGACCTGCCACAGATTGCTGCTCTCTCCTCCAAGCCCCTGAAGCTCCCCTTTTGTCCCAACTGATCTCGCCACTGGTGAGGGGGCTCTCGGGTGTGGCAACCTCTCCTCTCCTTTAGCTCCACAACAGAGGTGCAGTCCATCCTGTTTCTGGGCTTTTTTTTTTTCCTTTGGTCCTATGTGGTTACATGGGGTTCTTTCTTGTCCTTTTAGGTGTCTGAGGACCTCTGCTAGTGTTCAGCAGGTGCTTTGTGAGAACTGTTCCATTGGCAGATGTGGTCTTGATGCGTTTTTGGGGGGAGGTGAACTCCATGTCCTCCTCCTCCATCATCTTGACTCCTACCATATTTAATACAGTTGACTTAAAGCCTTTGTTTAGGAAGTTCAATGTCTGGTCTTCTCAGGGACATTTCTGTCAATTTATATTTTTCCTTTGGGCCATACTTTTTTGTTTCTTTGTTTTTTTGCTTCTTTGTGTGCTTTGTGATTTTGTTGTTGAAACTGGACATTTGTGTATCATAATGTTGTAATTTTAGAAATTACTTTCTTGCTCTTCTCCAAATTTTGCTGTTCTTGATTGTTGAAGACTACAGTTATCCAAATGACTTTTCCAAACTGCTTTTGTTTGTTTGCAAAGTCTGTATTTCTTATCTGTGGTCACTGAATTCTCTATTCCTTTAGCTTGTGTTCAGTTAGTGTTTTGAACATCCATCATCTCATATAGGTACAACACTAAAGAAATAGAAAAAAAAATTTTTTTCCTTGTGATGAGAATGCTTAGGAGTTACTACTCTCTTAACTTTCATTTATAACATACAGCAGTGTTATCTTTATCATGTTGTACATTACATCCCTAGCACTTACCTTATAACTGAAAGTTTGTATGTTTTGTCTACCTTCATCTAATTCCCCTTCCCCCTCCTTCCCACGTCTAGTAGCCACAAATCTGGTCTCTTTTTCTCTGAGTTGGTCTGTTTGCTTTTGAAGTATAATTGACTTACAGCACTATTTTAGTTCCTTGTATACAACATAGTGATTCTACATTTCCATAAGTTTCAAAATGATCATCAGTAATATGTCATTTGTTACTATATGAAGATATTATATAAATATGTTTTCCACACTCTACATTTTCTACCTGTGACTCTTTTATTTTGTTAAGTGAAAGTTTGCACTTCTTAGTCTCCCTCACCTATTTCTCTCCTTCCCCTACCAACCTCCCCTCTGGCAACCACCTATTTGTTCTCTTTATCTATGACTCTGTTTCTGTTTGGTTATATTTATTCATTTGTTTTGTTTCTTGGATTCCAGATATAAGTGAAATCATGCAGTATTTGTCTTTCTCTGTCTGACTTATTTCACTTAGCACAGTACCCTGTAGGTACACCCATGTTGTCACAAATGGCAAGACTTCATTCTTTTTATGGCTGAGTAATATTCCATTGTGTACATGTGTGTCTGTGTGTATGTATACACACACATACATACCACATTTTCATTATACATTCTTCTGTTGATGAACACTTAAGTAGCTTCCACATCTTGCCTGTTGTAAATGATGCTGCAGTGAACATGTGGGGGGGGGGTGAGCGAATATCTTTTCAAATTAGCATTTTTATTTTCTTCAGATAAACAGCCAGTAATAGCCAGAAATGGAGTTGCTGGGTTGTATGGTAGCTCTGTTTTTAGTTTTTTGAGGACTCTCCATTACTGTTTTCTATAGTGGCTTTACCAGTTTACATTCCCACCAACAGCGTGTAAGCGTTCCCTTTTCTTCATATCCTCACCAACACTTGTTATTTTTCTTTTCGGTAATGGCCATTCTGACAGATGTGAGGTGATATCTCATTGTGGTTTTGATTTGCATTTCCCTGATGATCAGTGATGCTGAGCATCTTTTTATGTGTCTATTGGTCATCTGTATATCTTCTTTAGATCAATGTCTGTTCAGTTCCTTGCCTGGGTTTAATCAGATTGTTTTTCTGATGTCAAATTGTATGAGTTCTTTGTATATTTTGGATGTTAACCCCTTGTTGGAGATAACCATTTGCAAATGTCTTCTCCCATTCATTAGGCGGCCTTTTCATTTTGTTGATAGTTTCCTTCATTGTACAAAGCTTGTTAGTCTGACGTAGTCCCACTGGGTAGTTTTTGCTTTTGTTTCCCTTGCCTGAGCAGAATATCCAAACCATTGCTAAGATTGATGTCAGAGAGCCTATTTATTTTTGAATTTTATTTTTTTATACAGCAGGTTCTTAATAGTTATCCATTTTATACATATTAATGTATACATGTCAATCCCAATCTCCCAATTAATCACACCACCACCACCCCCTGCCACTTTCCCCCCTTGGTGTCCACACATTTGTTGAGAGCCTATTTTTTGTTTGTTTGTTTTTGCCACACAGCACAGCTTACAGGATGTTAGTTCCCTGACCAGGGATTGAACTCATGGCCCCTGCAATGGAAATGCAGAGTCCTAACCACTGTACTGCCAGGGAAATACGCTGTGTATGTTTTCTTTTTTTTTTTTAATTTATTTTATTTATTTATTTTTGGCTGATTGGGTCTTCATTGCTGCGTGCAGACTTTCTCTAGTTGCGTTGAGCAGGGGCTACTCTTTGTTGCAGTGTGAGGGCTTCTTGTTGTGGTGGCTTCTATTGTTGTGGAGCATGGGCTCTAGGCACACAGGCTTTAGTAGTTGTGGCTCGCAGGCTGTAGAGCACAGTCTCAGTAGTTGTGGCACGTGGGCCTAGTTGCTCCAAGGCATGTGGGATCTTCCCGGACCAGGGCTTGAACCAGCAAGTCCCCCCTGCATATGTTTTCTTATAGAAGTTTTATGGTTTCAGGTCTTACATTTAAGTTTTTAATTCATTTTATTTTTTATGGTGTGAGAAAGTAGTCCAGTTTTCCCAGCAAGAAGCTGTCTTTTCCCCATTGTATATTCTCACCTCCTTTGTGGTAGATCATCTCATACACTTTAAATTGTCTCTAGATTACTTATAATACCTAATACCATGTAAATGCCATGTAAATAGTTGTAAATACAATGTAAATTCTATATAAATAATTGCTGTTATGTGGCAAATTCAATTTTGCTTTTTGGAACTTTCTGGAGTTTTTCTTCCCCCAAATATTTTAATTCTGTGGTTGGTTGAATCTGTGGATGTGGAACCTGTGCATATGGAGGGCCAACTGTATATAGATATGTTTAAAAAAAAAAGTGTCCTGACTTTATAGAATGGCTGCACTTCAGCTTTGGTTTTCATTAACTGCTGGATCTCCACAGAGTGGAGGTCCACCAATGTGCCCTAGGAGTCAGTTACTTTGTCAGTGATTTACTTTACCAGTCATTCATCTTAGCACCTATGCTGACCGCTGGCCCTGGTTGGAGGGCTTAGAGATTGGTAGTCTTTGGCTGTGGCTGGAAGCTGCTGCTTCTGCCCACTTCTGTGCTTGTATAAATTGTAGGTACCATGCTTCTAGTTTCTTTTGTCTGATACTATCCACTTATATCATCCAGAAGTTGCACAAAATTGTCTTTCTGGTGTATTCTGTTATTGGCACATTTGTTTGTTTTACTTTTGTTTTATTGTTTCTTCCACTTATATTGTTGGAGGCATCAGAGATAGATGTGTGTTTTAAGTCCACCATCTTTAATTGGAAGTGTCAGTTATTTGTGAAACTGTGTTGTTATTTCCCACTATTCTCTTGTCATCTGGTTCTGTTCTTACATTTCAGAAAATTTCTTCTCAGCCTTCAAAGCCTATTTTTCTTTTTTCTGCCAGCCTCTCAAATATTGGTGATCCCTTAAATTCTGTGCTGGTATTTTTTCTTTCCTCAATTTGTCTCCTCTGTGACCATCTGATTCACTCTGGTGACTCCAGTGACAGAGTTGCAATTTTCACCCAAATCCTTATTTTCATACTACACTTCTAAATTCCAGATTCATCTATCCAAACTTCCAGTTGATATTTCTACTTCCATGTTCTGAAGATATCTGGCATACTGTATGTCTAGCGTCTGTTTCATTGTCACTGTGCATCTACCCTGCTCTTCCTCCTGTTTCCCCAAACTTGACAAGAGGTTTCCAGAACCTCCAAGGCAGATCATGCAGACCCTCTGGGAGTAACTCTTCCTCTCTTCCTTTGCTCAGCAAGTTCCCTGTTTAGCATCTCTGCTAATAATATAGGCGACTCCCCTCTTAATAGAGGCGATCCAGCACAGATATTTACAGCGTTGGGATTACAGCATGTGAATTGGCCAGTGGGCAGGTACCTTTCCAGGACATGCACAGGACTCAGATATTGTTACAGAAAGGTCCTCCTTAGAGCCCACTGGATATCAGTATTTTCCCTCAATCAGAATCCAGAATGAAAAGTTCCCGATCAGGTGTAGACTCTGGGAGTGGAGAAAGTGTACACATCTCCAGTGGAACTCGCACAGTAAATAGTGACAGATTGCAAACACTGCCCTCAAAAACATTCTCTCCTGTCTTCCTTAGCTTGGTACAGCTCTGTCTGCAACAAGACCCTGAGAAAAGGCCATCAGCAAGCAGTGTATTATCCCACGTTTTCTTCATACAGCCTTATTTTGAGTTTCTTTAGCAGATGAAGGAAGAAAGCCAGAGTTTAGCACTTACACTGTTGCCTCCTGCTTGTCACAGGCCATCCACAGCACCACCTCCAGCCTCACCTTGGACTGAGCTGGAATGGGATTGTCCTGATGACAAAGATTCAAACTGGGAATTCTAGGGCTGCCAAATCCTTTCATGTCCTATATACTTGACACTTCCTCCCTGCTGCTTTTTCTTCTGTATTGCTAGGTACAAATACTAGAATTATACTTGAAAATACAGCTGGGTGCACTACAGAATCTATCATTTAGGACCACTCTGTTCAAAGGAGCATGAGTTTATAGCCCCTTTGGTTAGCTCAGAGTGCTATAACTCCAGGGAAACTTTAGAATTATTAATCTAACTACATTTAGTGTCATCTGTTCTCCAAATTTTTTTCCCAAGCTGTGACTAGCTCTTCTTTTTGATCTCTCAATATAATTTTTGAGCCAGTTAAATTTTTCAGCATTTTGTTGCCCTCAGGAGAATGAAGCCTCAGAGGACATTGCTTCCAAGTACATTTTTTACTTCCAGATTCTCTAGTCTTTTTAATCAGCTATGTTAAATCAACAGGCTAGTTTATCCTGGCATCAAACCCATTTTTGATAGAAGGGGAAATGTTTATACTTTCCCATTTTCTTCTGTTAATACTTATGGTAATATCAAACTGAGCCTCACACATTGAATGATTCACTTGAAAAAAAAACAACAAACCAACTTTGGGATCATTGCTTCCTCGGCAACAATTAGTTTATATAACTAGGACGGAAGTGTGTATTTCCATTTCACTATTGGCTTCATACTGTTCACAGCAATGACCTAGGGTGAGTGGAGATGGGGGAAGAGAGAGAGACTGTGCCCTAAGGGAGTGTGCAAGATAATTCTGCATACATCATATACTGTCAGTCCTTTAGGGCATGGGAAGAAAATATTAGCTTATTTATATTTTTATCTGAGAAGAACAGAATTAAGCTCTCCTCATATGTGAATTGACAGTATTTAATTTATAGATAAATATAAATAAAACTGGTGGTTCCTCAAGAATTTTATGGATTAGATGAGTGATGAAATATTTGGATATCACCAACAGAATTTAAGCCAAATATACTCCCTAGTTTCCTCCCCGGAACGTTTTGCCCCTGCCTCTGCAGCCTCTATCTCATCACAGGTTCAGACCTGCTCTCCTGTCCTGTTGTACAGTCCATTGACTTGCCACATGTTTTTTCAGGTCTTCTTAACATTTCTTGCAGTTTTGACGCATATTTGCAAAGAAACTACTATTTATATTTAAGCACTGAAAGTTTTATCTGCTCAGTGAAATCCAGGGTGCTGATACTCTCACATGAACTTGCACAGAACCCCTTTATGATCTGTCTGCATTGTACATATTTGTGATATGGGTCCTTTAAGTCCTATGGTAGGTATATCTTTATATCTTTCCTTATGAGAATAAGCTCTTTGAGGCCAGGAAGAGTATATTTTTCAACTTGGAATTCTCAAAAACTAGGACACTTATAGGCACATAAAGGCATGCAGATATTTTTCCATTAAGTAATAAATTAATCCACCAATGGTATTTCTACCATGGTTTCTTGTTTAATCACAAAGTATAACACAAAACAAGCTATATAGTAGAGGTCCTTTGTAACATGTTCTGGTCAATTTTCACCAGGATAAATGGTAAGAATTAGTCTTTAAAATTCTTTTTCCACATCACCTGACTCTGACCACTGCAGATTGAGCCGAAGTGTGTTTTTCTAGGGATCACTGTCATTCAGGGATGTGACTGTGGGCTTCACCCAGGAGGAGTGGCAGCACCTGGACCCTGCTCAGAGGACGCTGTACAGGGATGTGATGCTGGAGAACTACAGCCACCTCATCTCAGTAGGTAGGTAGCGCTTATTTCCCATGTAGACTCCCAGTATACATGTCCTTTTTTATTTATAGAAACCTGTGGAATTTTTGTAGTATATAATAATATTTAGGTTTGGGATTTACAGGTCAAGGACAATTTATCCCTTTTGGGTACCAGAAAGAATGTGTTGTCCTCTGCCCCATAACAGGATGAGATGAGCTTTTTTTTTTTTTTATTGTATACTCTTTGAGAACAGTGTATCAAAGACCCTGACATTCATCCAATTTGTCTCATGTCATATAATTCTGATTCACAGGGTTTTGCATCCCTAAACCAGAAGTGATCCTCAAGTTGGAGCAAGGAGAGGAGCCATGGATATTGGAGGAAGAGTCCCCAAGCCAGAGTGTCCCAGGTGAGTCCGGGAGTATGAGCCAGACGGAGTTTAGGAGGAAACCAGATCACAAAGGGGTAGTTCAGAGATTAAGGCCATTGAAATGGTCTTCAGGAATCATGTTTTAGTGGCTCTGGACCTTTGGAAGTAGCATGTTAACATGACTCAAATATCCAGTGTCATTGAATCGTGCAGTGTCTCCCCAGTGTCACTCTTATACACAAATGGTATCCTTTTTTTTTAACAGATGTTTAAGTGTTCAAGTAAATAAAGTTTTGTATATGCATACACCCATATAGCCATTGTCAAGGTGAACATTTTTTTAGCACCCCAGAAGGCTCCCTGGTGTCCTCCTCCCAGTAAATAACATCTCCCCCTTCTATTATCATAGATCAAGTTTGCCTGTTTTCCACTTCAGGTAACTAGTCATACAGTAGGTACTATGTATATATGTGCACTATGTATATACATACACACAATATGTAAATGTGTATATATACTATGTGTGTGTGTGTGTGTGTGTGTGTGTGTGTAGTGTCTGCCGCCTTTGGATCAGTACTATGTCTGTGAGATATATATGTCATATACATTAGTAGTTTGTTTATTGCTTTATATTGCTGTGCAGCGTTCCATCGTGACTATCCCAGAATTTATCTGTCCATTCTATTATTGAAATATAATTGGGGTACATATTTGAAACATACTTGTTTTAAAATACATTTATTTTGCATTTGGGGGTATTTGAAAAATGGTGTTATATTTTTTAATTGAAGTATAGTTGATTTACAATATTACATTAGTTTCAGGTATACAACAGTGATTCAGTATTTTTGCAGATTATACTCCATTATAAGTTATTACAAGATAATGGCTATAATTCCCTGTGCTGTACAATATATCCTTGTTGCATATCTATTTTATACATAGTAGTTTGTATCTGTTAAACCAAACACCTAATTTGTCCCTCCACCTTCAGTCTCCCCTTCAGTAACCCCTTCAGTAACCATGTTTTTTTTCTGTATCTGTGAGTCTGTTTCTGTTTTGCATATACATTCATTTGCACTATCTTTTTAGATTCTATATGTAATTGATATACAGTATTTGTCTTTTTCTGGCTTATTTCACTAAGCATGATATCCTCTAGGTCCATCCACATTCCTGCAAATGACAGAATTTACTTTTTTTTTATGACTGAGTACTCTTCTGTTGTATGTGTGTATATATATGTGTGTGTGTGCATGTGTGTGTGTATATATAATTTTCTTTATCCAGTTGTCTGTCAATGGGCACCTATGTTGCTTCCGTGTCTTGGCTATTGTAAATGCTGCTGTGAACATTGGGGTGCATGTATCCTTTAAAATTAGTGTTTTCATTTTCTCCGGATATATACCCAGGAGCATTATCTGCAAATAGTGACAGTTATACCTCTTCCCTTCCAATTTGGATACCTTTTATTTTTTCTTTGTGTCTGTGATTGCTGTGGATAGGACTTCTGATACCGTGTTTAAATAGAAGTGGCAATGGTCTGCATCTTTGTCTTGTTCCTGGAAATAACAGGAAGGCTTTCAGCTTTTCACCATTGAGTATGATGTTGGCTATGGGTTTGCCATAAATGGCCTTTATTATGTTGAGATATGCTCCCTCTATACCCACTGTGATGAGAGTTTTTATCGTGAAAGAATGTTGAATTTGGTCAAATGCTTTTTCTGTGTCTAGAAAAAGCATTTTTTCTTTCATTAATGTGGTGTGTCACATTGATTTGCAGATATTGATCCATCCTTGCATCCCTTGAATAAATCTACCCACTTGATCATGGCATATGATCCTTTTTATATAATGTTGAATTTGGTTTGCTAATGTTTTATTGAGGATTTCTGTATCTATTTTCCTCAGAGATATTGGTCTGTACTTGTGTCTGGTTTTGGTATCAGGGTAATTGTCACCTTGTAGACTGAATTTGGGAGTGTTCCATTCTCTTCAGTTTTTTCAAATAGTTTGAGAAGGGTAGGTATTAGTAGTTTGTTATGTGTTTGGTAGAATTCCCCTGTGAGCCACCCAGTCCTGGACCTTTGTTTGCTGGGAGTTTTATTAGAAAAACAAACTATTGTGGGTTTTTGATTTGTAGTTACCATATGGTTCATATATGTTGACCTAGAACTGTATTTATTTTAAACTTATAGTCATTTAAATTCAGGCACATTCTAGAAGATCTACATTCCCCCACGTTTTGGTTTTTAACATATTTTACATCTTCATGTCTATCTCTTAACTGTTTATTGTAGTTTATTTTACAAATGTTGTCTTTTAACTTTCACAGTAGCTTATTTTACTACATTTTTGCCTTTTCTGGTGGGATTTTCTCCATTCTATAGTTTCTTATTTCTTGTTGTACCTTCCTCCCACCTTTTTTCACTTAAGGAAGATCCTTTAACACTTCTTATAAGGTCAGTTTAGTATTGATGACTGTTATAGTTTTTGCTTGTCTGAGAAGTTCTTTATCTCTTCTTCAATTCTGAATGATAATCTTGCTGGGTGGAGTATCCTATGTTGGAAGGTTTTCCCTTTTAACACTTTAAATATCTCATGCCACTCCCTTCTGGCCTGAAAAATTTCTGCAGACAAATCAGCTGATACCCTTATTGGGGTTTCTTACACGTGACTCTTTCTTGCTGCCTTTAGAATTCTCTTTATCTTTAATGTTTGCCATTTTAATTATGATATGTCTTGGTGTAAGTCTCTGGGTTTTTCTTGTTTGGGACCCTCTGTGCTTCCTGGACCTGAATATCTATTCTTTAGGTTCAGGGTTTTGAGCCATAATTTCATCAAATATGTTTTCTACCTGTTTTTTATTTCTTCTCCTTCTGGTACCCCTATAATGAGAGCATTAGTATGCTTGATGTTGTCCCAGTGGTCCTTTATAAACTATCCTTCTTTTTTTAAGTTTTTCTTTTTGCTAATCTGATTAGATTTCCATTATTTTATCTTCCAGATCACTTCTGCATCCTTCTCTATCACCTATTCTGCTGTTAATTCCATCTAGTGTATTTTTCATTTCACTAATTGTGTTTTTCACCTCCAAGTGTTTTTTTTCTGTTTTCTAGTTCCTTGTTAAAATTCTTACTGTGTTCATATATTCTTTTCACTAGTTCAGTTATCATGCTTATTACTAATGCTTTACTATCTTTAGTAAATTATATCTGTTTCATTAGTTGATTTTGTTAGGGTTTTCTTCTTGTTCTTTTGTTTGAAACAAATTCCTTTGTCTTCTCATTTTTCTTAACTTTCTCTGTCTTTGTGAAATTAGGGGAAACAGTTACCTATCCTGGTCTTGGAGTGGTGTCCTTGGGTGGGTCCCTATATGGTCTATGTGTGCCCAGTGGCTTTGGTGGGAGTATCTCCCCCCAGGGTATTCTGGCACCTACGCCTTGCTGAGGGCTAGGGCTGGAGGTGGAGGGGCTAGAAGCCAGGTGTCAGCCAGGGCTCCTCCTATGCTCAGTGGTCGACACTGCCTACCAGGGCCAGGGCCGGTGTCAGGTCTTAAGTTAGTGGAGCAGAAGCCTGGAGGGTTGGGTCAGAGCTGGTTCCGTTCCCCAGAAGGCAGCAGTGGTTGGAGCAAGAGGGACTGGCGCGTGTGCCCAGTGCGAGCCAGAACACTGACTTGTCCTGGCCCACAAGTCAGTGTTCTAGGACACTCCTGATCTGCTGCCCCTCCCTGCACTGGTAGTGGCCCCCCCTCATACCATTCAGAGGTAGTGTCAGGTCCAACCTAGCTCCATGCCCCGAACTGCATGGGCTCCTCAGTAGCAACAGCCTTTGCCCTAGTGGGGAGCTGCACTGTGGAGCAAGAAGGGCTGGAGCGGGTGCTTTGTGTGGGCTGGGGCACGTGCTGGGTCAGTTGCAGGAACCAGCCCAAATTCTGCAGTCTCAGTCTGCTTCCTCTGCCTGTTCCCTGAGCAAGCAAGTGTGTGCACTTCAAGAGCAGAGTCCAAGTTTCTCACAGCTCCCCACACCGCAGGTCCCACTGGTCTTCATACCAGCCAAGAGGCCTTATCTTCCTGGTGTCGGATCCCAGGGCTAGGCTGCCCAATAAGGGGTTGGAACTGCTTCCCGGCCCGCCCCCCCCCCCCCCCCCCCCCAGGGAGGATCTTTGAGCCTCCTCTTCTGTGTCCCCTCCTAGGGGCACAGGTCCTGAACTGATTGTTTCTCTTCCCTTCCTTTCCAAATCTATGAATCTTTTTAATAGCCTCAGTTGTGTAAGAGTCTTTCTGCCAGTCTCCACATTGTTTTCAGTGAGACCTGCTCCAAAATAGATGGTTCCTGGGGGCAGGTGAGCTAAGTGTCCTCTACTGCTGCCATCTTGATTTCCTCTTCTGTAAGTATTCTTGTGTATGTCTTTTGGAGGACCTAAAGTCTTATTTTTGTTAGCTGTAGAGCCAGAAATATACTTAGCTTTAGTAATATTTAAACTGTTTTCCAAAGTAATATTTAAACTGTTTTCCACCAGCTATGTAAGAGTTCCAGTTACATTACATCCTTCTGAGAACTTGATAGTCAGTCTAATTAATTTTATTCATTCTAGTCATTGTGGTGTGTTACTAAGTTTTAATTTCCATTTCTCTGATGACTAATGATGTTGAGCATCTTTTCATATGTTTGTTGCTTATTTGGATATCTCCTTTAGTGAAGTGATTATTCAGGTCATTTACTTTTTTTATATTACTAGGTTGTTGGTCTCTTACTGATTTAGAAATGTTTAACAATATATATATTCTGGGTATGAATCTTTTGTCAAATTTCATGTATTGAAAAGTAGCTTCTCAGTTACATCTTATCACTTTCTTAATGATATCTTCTCATAAACAGAAGCTTATTAAAAAGACTGTCCTTCCTTCCACTGAATTGTGGGTTTTTTTGCAATTCACCTTTTATTTCCTTTTTTTTTACGACTATGTAACTAGAACCCAAGTTTGTGGATGAAGAGATAACCGTGACAGACAGCCCCCTTAGAGAATGAAGGGAGTTCAGTCAGACATCCAGAGTTAACACACTGTGTTCCCCAACGTTGGAGGTTTGCTGTAGAGCTGGGCAGTTTTAAACAGTTGACGTTTCTATGTTTGGGCAGCCTAAGAGTGCTTGTATGATAATCATATAAGATGGTGAGGTGGGCATGGGCCCCAATTACTTATTACCTCTTTTCACATGGTGGAGCTAAGTGAAACTGTTAAAAAAATATTTCTCCAGCTTTTAAAAATACAAAGAATGATTTCCAGAATTCCCCAGGAAGTAAGAACTGTTCCTTTTGAGTTGAAGAACGTATTGTATTTTCTACTTCACTGCAGAGGTACTTCCTACTCTAAAATATCATCATCTTTTCATCCACATACAAATTGTGGAACAGAGGGGAACTGGGGCCAGGCACGGAGTATGAAGAGGAATAATTTCACATCAGGTGGGCTGGAAGCCAATAGCTGAGTTTTTTTTAAATTTTTTATTGGAGTATAGTTGATTAACAATGTTGTGTTAGTTTCAGGTATACAGCAAAGTGAATCAGTTTTAAATATATATATGTATCCATTCTTTTCCAGATTCTTTTCCCATATAGCTTATTACAGAATATTGAGTAGAGTTCCTTGTGCTGTAAGGTAGGTCCTTATTAGCTACATAGTAGTGTGTATATGTCAATCCCAATCTCCTAATTTATCACTTGCCCCCATATTTCCCCTTTGGTAACCATAGGTTTGATGTCGAGATCTGTGAATCTCTTTCTGTTCTGCAAATAAGTTCATCCATTTCATTGTAAAATTAGATTCTACATATAAGTGATATCATACGATATTTGTCTTTCTCATTCTGACTTACTTGGCTTAGTATATGATAACCTCTAGGTCCATCCATGTTGCTGCAAATGGCATTATTTCATTCCTTTTTATGGCTAATATTCCATGGTATATATATGTACCACATCTTCTTTATCCATTCCTCTGTTGATGGATGTTTATGTTGCTTCCATCTGTTGGGTATTGTAAATAGTACTGCTATGAACATGGCCGGGGCAGGGTGTGTGTGTGTGTATCTTTTCGAAGTATGGTTTTCTCTAAGTATATGCCCAGTAGTGGGACTGCTGGGTCGTAGGGTAGTTCTATTTGTAGTTTTTTAAGGAACCTCCATACTGTTCTCCATAGTGGCTGTATCAATTTACATTCTCACCAACAGTGCAGGAGGGTTCCCTTTTCTCCACACCCTCTCCAGCATTTATTGTTTCTAGATTTTTTTGATGATAGCCACTCTGACCAGTGTGAGGTGATACCTCATTGTGGTTTTTGATTTGCATTTCTCTAATGATTAGTGATGTTAAGCATCCTTTCATGTGTTTGTTGGCAATCTGTATATCTTCTTTGGAGAGATGTCTATTTAGGTCTTCTGCCCATTTTTGGATTGGGTTGTTTTTTTGATATTGAGCTGCATGAGCTGCTTGTAAATTTTGGAGATTAATCCTTTGTCAGTTGCTTCGTTTGCAAATACTTTCTCCCATTCTGAGGGTTGTCTTTTGGTCTTGTTTACAGTCTTTTGGTCTTGTTTACAGGTTTCCTTTGCTGTGCAAAAGCTTTTAAGTTTCATTAGGTCCTGTTTATTTCTGTTATTATTTTCATTACTCTAGGAGATGTATCAAAAAAGATCTTGCTGTGATTTATGTCAGAGCATGTTCTGCCTATGTTTTCCTCTAAGAGTTTTATAGCATCCGGCCTTACATGTGAATTGCAGTTTTATCTTTGTCATCTATCAGGTGATCATATATGTATGTTTCTGGGCTTTCTTTACTGTTCCATTGACTGATTTATCCATCTTTATGACAATACCACACTGTCTTTTATTATAATATTATAAGTCTTGACATCTGGCAGAGTTAACCTTCTAGGTTTGCTGTTTTCTTCAAGATTCTTGGGTATTCTACAGCATGAATGTTGCCAAGAACATCTTTAGTCTACACAATGTATTAAAATAATATCTATGTTTTTAGACATTCTGGACAATTCTATACTGTTATAGGTCTTTTGTATTTTCATTAACAAGGTGATTCTAAAATTTAATTTCCATAAATACAGACACACCTGTTAGGACGTTATTTGGGATTGCATCACTCATTTGGGGGAGAACTGACATCTTGACCAGGGTATACCTCTACTTAGGTCTTTAAATTCTCAGTTGAGCAGTTTTGCTGATTTTTCTTTAAATATATTCCTAAATATTTTATATTATTTTTGTCTTTATACTAGCATTAAACAATTATAGAAAAAACAGTACAAATAGTATATAGAAAAACTTTGTTTGCACATTTACCTTGTATCCTGCAACCTTGCTGATGAATTCACTTTTTCTGGTAGTTGTTTTGTAGATTTGTAAAAATTTTCTATGTAAACAATTCTGTCATTTATGAATACAGACTTTTTTGCCTTTTGTACTGGCATTCCTAGCCCGTAGAGTGTCGTACATAAGTTCTGACCTCAGGGAGATACTGTTCAGTATGTTACCATTAATTTTGATGTTAAGGATTTCTGTAAATGCCCTTTATCATTTTAAGGACGTTCTCTTCTAGTCCTCGAGTTTTTAAAAAAAAAACATGAATTCAGTTTTGTCAAATGCTATCTATCTCTGTATGAGATAAATCATATGGCTTCTCCTACTTATTCTGTTCGTACTGGTGAGTAGTCTTGATTAAACCAATCTCATATTTCTGAAATACATCATCCTTGATCAGAATGTATTCAGTTTTTATAATCACTGAGTTTTTCTGAGTTTTTCTGTGTGTATTCTGTAGCTATCCTTTGTTGTAATCTTTCCAGGTTTGGGGTTGGAGACTGTCCTATTTTCGTAAGATGAGTTATTTATTTGCAAATTCAAAAAGCCATTTCAGTCTGAAGTTATTTTTATGGAGATTTAAAATTTCAGAGTTAAATTTTTTACCTTGATTAATATCATAAATACAATACATGTAGTTTCTGGAACAGAACACATGGTGAAATATTATTTACGTAAAACCAAATAACAACTGTGTAGTTCCAACGTACCTTAATATCTTACTCTTGGTGCAGTGAGACAGAAGCTAGGTGTCCTACACATACACACAAAGTTGGTATTGCAGGTGAAGAACACTGATAAAATGAATCTGGGCTTGCTCCTGTAGAAGGGAGAGGTAGCTGTCCCACTCTTTTAAAAGGAGAAAGAAAAACCTTTGCTCCCTTGGGGAGGATCCTGAATTCTTTCTTTAACCTTTTGGTATATAAATTTCTTCAGGGGAAAAAAAAGACCACTGTCTCCAGCTTCACACCTAGGATGTCATCAGGGCTCCCAGGTTTCAGCACCTGCACTGAAATGTAAATCTCTCTAGAGTTCTACCCTTAGTAATTACTCTCCCAATCTCATTCTTTGACCTTAGGTTCCAAGTTTCATTAACATTTGCTCACAAAGGCCTAACTGTGTAGAAAAGTAACATTATTTTCCAGAGTCCCACAGTGCTACTCATTTTACTTCTCCATAGGTGACTTCTGGCCGGTTTTTCTACCTATGTGCTATTCCTCATTTTGTTTTAGCCTTTTAACAATGAAGGTCTGTGGTAGAAAGCTGGATAGTTTCCTCTTCAAATTCTTCTCTTAGCCTTTTGCCTGGCCCAGCTGTACCCAGGTGCAGCAGGGTATACTAATATTTTGCCTACACTTTGCCTTGGTCTGCAAGGAAGAAGTCTGTGGCACATTTTGCCATCCATACAACTCTGGCCAGTCAGTTGAAGCTGATTTAAATGCCTTCCAGGCTGAGGCGAGATCATGTATCATTTCAGCTAAATTTAGGAAAAAATTCCACACCTCTTTCTAGTGGAATAACAGCACTATAGGTAAAACTCCTCACAGACTGAGAGTCTGAGGTCTCTTTCTTACACTACCAGGTGTTTGCACAAATACTTGAACATTTCTGATAACTATCCCTATGTGCAAATCACACACATATTCTGATGTAGTAGCCACAAAATAACACAAAGCTGTTTTTTAAAAATTACCCTTGTGAATGATGTCAGCATCATGGCAGTTTGAGATATTCATTTTGTCACTCCCCTTCAACCATCTGTAACTCAAGAAATCCTCTGCCCAACACACCAGGACACCAAAGAAAGAGTTCCATACATCATTACATCTACAGGTGGGTGGATGAACACAGAGGAGACAGAACCAGGGGAACAGCAAGGAGTAGATGACAGTAGATGAAAATGAGCAATTTATAGGGGATTAACAGCTGGGCTTACCCAAAGAAAAATATAGTCATTCTAGATTTGTAAAATGATGGCTAAAAAATATGTTTGTCTCAGTGATACTTTAAAAAAATATATTGTCGGGCTTCCCTGGTGGCACAGTGGTTGAGAGTCCACCTGCCGATGCAGGGGACATGGGTTCATGCCCTGATCCGGGAAGATCCTGCATGCCACAACGCGGCTGGGCCCATGAGCCATGGCCACAACAGTGAGAGGCCTGCGTACCACAAAAAAAAAAAAAAATTATATATATATATATATTCAGTTCTCAAGGGCTTAATTTCCCAAGTATACAAACAGCTCATACAACTCAAAAACAGCAAGAAAATGGGCAGAAGACCTAAATAGACGTTGCTCCAAAGAACACAAAGATGATGATAGTCAATAGGCACATGAAAAGATGCTCAACATCACTAATTATTAGAGAAACGCAAATCAAAACTACAATGAGGTACCACCTCACACTGGTCAGAGTGGCCATCATTAAAATGTCTACAAATAACATGCTGTAGAGGGTGTGGAGAAAACGGAACCCTCCTACAGTGTTGGTGGGAATGTAAATTGATACAGCCACTATGGAGAACTCTATGGAGGTGGAGGTTCCTCAAAAAACTAAAAATAGAATTGACATATGATCCCACAATCCCACTCCTAGGCATATATCCAGACAAAACTCTAAGATACATGCACCCCAATGTTCATAGCAGCACTACTTACAATAGCCAAGACATGGAAGCAACCTAAATGTCCACTGACCGAGGAATGGATAAAGAAGATGTGGTACATATATACAATGGAATCTTACTCAGCTATAAAAAAAAGAATGAAATAATACCATTTGCAACAACATGGATGGACCTAGAGATTATCATACTAAGTGAAATAATTCAGAAGGAGAAAGACATATACCACATCACTTATATGTGGAATATAAAATATGACACAAACGAACTTACATATGAAACAGAAATAGACTCACGGATATAGAGTACAGACTGGTGGTTGCCAAGGGGGAGGGATGGAGTGGGTGTTTGGGATTAGCAGATGTAAACTAGGATATATAAGAGTGGATAAACAACAAGGTCCTCCTGTACAGCACAGGGAACTAGATTTAATATCCTGTAATTAACTATAATGGAAATGAATATGTAAATGATAAAAAAAATAACTGAGTCACTTTTCTGTATACCAGAAACTAACAACATTGTAAATCAACTATACTTCAATAAAGTAAATTTTTAAATATATACTGTCAGTTTTTGGACATTAAACTCAAGGATATAGAATACTGTAGATAGCAGAGGAGTAAAAACAACCACACATAATCATAAGGTAAAGGTAAAAGAAATTTCTAGGACCAGGTTTAGAATTTTATTCCTTACGGTTTTCATGGTATACAGAGATGTTGAAACATGGATATGAAAGCAGGATTGAAAACTGATACGAAGGTGAAATCTGGGGGAAAGCCAGAAGGGATTGAAACAGGGTTTGATGGTCAGGAGAGGTCCACTGCTGACCAACTCTGATGTAAAGGGAACATACCATACCTACAATAGAGCTGTAAGTCTGAATCTGTGGCAGGTTTGCTCTTTTGTTGCTTATTTTTATTCCTCATGAATCAGAGCTAGAAAAGAAGTACTGTTCCTTTATGAGTTAGGGCTCTTAGAATATTGATTTCTTGCTGCTGGGTAGAATGGAAAAGAGAGAGAAGACTGGACATATACACTCTTGTCATATTCTAGGTATGGAAGAGATAAGACCTAAACTGATCAACTCCCCGAAACCTAATGCTAACTATTTCCTCCAAATATCCTTGTGAACTAATCTTTCTTGTCACTTTATTTCAGAATTAATTAATAGCAGTAGAAACTATTCAAGAAAGAAGTTTGATGAGTTTAACAAAGGTAGAAAATGGTTCCATGATGAAAAGCATGAAGGAATTCACTCTGAAGAGAAACTTTATGAATATAATAAAAATGGGAATGGCCTCTGTCTTAATGAAGACTCTGTTCAGCATCAAAAAATTCAAATTTTGGAGCAACCTTTTGAATACAGTGAATGTAGGAAAGCTTTCCAAGAGAATTCACTCTTTGTTATACATAAGAATCCTTACACAGGACAGAACACCTGTGAATACACTGAATACAGAAAAACCTTCTGTGATATGTCATCTCTCTTTGCTCATCAGAGAACACATCCAAAAGAGAATCATTATGAATTTAATGAATGTGGAGAAAATTTCTTTGAGGAATCCATTCTCTTTGAACATAATGTTCACCCTTTGAGCCAGAAGTCAGATCTCATTCCAATTCAGAGAAGCCACTCAATTGACAGTATTATTGGATATAATGAATGCGGAAACTTTTTCAATGAAAAATTAGTCTTTGGCATACAACAGAGCATACAAACAGGAGAAAAACCCTATGAATGTCATGAATGTGGAAAAACCTTCAACAAGAAGTCAGCCCACACAAGACATCGGAGAACCCACACTGGGGAAAAATCCTGTGAATGTCATGAATGTGGGAAAACTTTCTGCAAGAATTCAGACCTCATTAAACATCAGAGAATTCATACAGGGGAGAAACCTTATGAATGTCAAGAATGTGGAAAATCCTTCAGTGAAAAGTCAACCCTCACCCAACATCATAGAACACACACAGGGGAGAAACCATATGAATGTCATGAATGTGGAAAATCCTTCTCATTTAAGTCAGTCCTTACTGTACATCAGAAAACACACACAGGGGAGAAGCCCTATGAATGCTATGAATGTGGGAAGGCCTTTCTCAGAAAATCAGACCTCATTAAACATCAAAGAACTCACACAGGAGAAAAACCTTATGAATGTAATGAATGTAGGAAATCCTTCTCTGAGAAGTCAACGCTCACTAAACATTTGAGAACTCATACAGGCGAGAAGCCCTATGAATGTACTGAATGTGGAAAATTTTTCTGCTACTACTCAGGTTTCACAGAACATCAGAGGAGACATACAGGAGAGAAACCTTTTGGATGTAATGAATGTGGGAAAAACTTCCGTCAGAAATCAGCCCTAATTGTTCATCAGAGAACTCATGTAAGACAGAAACCCTATGAATGTAATGAATGTGGAAAGTCATTCTGCGTGAAGTCAAAACTCACTGCACATCATAGAACACACACAGGGGAGAAGCCCTATGAATGTAATGTTTGCAGGAAATCATTCTATGTGAAGTCAAAACTTACTGTACATCAGAGAACACATTTGGGAAGAAACCCTATAAATATAATAAATGAGGGAAGTCACTCTGGGTGAAGTCAAGAGTTTATATAACAAAGAACACAAAGCAGGGAGAAAAATCTATTAAGATTTTGAGAACATCTTTGGTCTAAAGTCAGTTCTCGTAATACAGCAGAGAACTTACAGAGGGAAGAAAATAATATGAAGATATTCTGGACATAGGAAAATTTTCTACTGGAATTTGAACCATACAGTGCATCAGAAAGCTCAGAGTACAGAAAACCTATTGGTGAATGAATACAGGGAACCTTCTGCCCAAAGCCACACCTCACTAAACATCAGAGAAATCACACAGGGTAGAAACCTCTATCAGTATTCATAAAGAAGACTTCATCCACAGGCCAGAGAAAAGGCACAAACTATATAGCAAATTATAGGAAAGCATTTACTATGAGTTGGTGTTTTATTGGACTTGTGTGAAATGTTTGAAGTAGCATTTCAGTGGATATCAGATAGTAATTTAAGTGGGTAGAAGCTTTAAGTTAAACCTAAGCTTATCATACATCAGAAATTTTGAACTGAAGTGTCTAGCATTTAGGAAATGTGGAGAATGTTTGCATTTAGACATAGCATTTATACAATTTGGCCTATTGCTGGGTGTGCTATTCCTTCCACTTTAAGGTACTGGATATCAGCTGGAACCAGGGGGTTATAAGCAACTCACATGTTTATTGCTGAGGCATATGGAAAGCAAGGGAAGATTTTTAGCAAGGGGACCCACCTGCAAGAAGATTTTCTGATGTCCAGGTAGAGAGAGATACCCTGGTCTTGGTGATATACATAGGACAGGAGCTTGCCAGCAGGATTTCTGATTAATTGTGAGGCTGACTAATTTTGAGTGGCCTGTCCTGAAATGGTGGATCAAAGGGGCAATGTAGGTTCCTTGAATGCAGCTACCTGGTGTAGTGGAAGTGGTATGAAATATAGGTAGTTTCTGCCTTACCAGTGTTTAACAGTTTGACCAGATGCCATCCTGCTGTGAAGTGACTTACTGCAACCAACTTAACATGTTTCTTTAAAAAGCAGAACATTCATGTACAAACATATACATTGTTAAGTATGGAACTTTAAAAAGCACAAATAGATTTTACTACTGAGTAAGATACAGTAGTTTGCAGCAGACCAGTGCACTCACTAAGAACAACTAGAAAAGCAGTTCACAAAAAGCATCTATTTACTTGCAACCTATTGCAGAAGCAAAGAGGGCTAGAATGGTAATATTCAGGAAGGGAGTGAATGACAGAAAGTATATGGGAAAATATAGCTGTTTTTCCTGGGAGCACTTGCCAATTCTGGCTACAGGGAGGAACCTGAATATTGGGCTTGGCTCAGGCAGAGGGCTATAGCTTGGTGGGGCAAGGGGGGTTAGGGTGCAGGGAGACCAGAAGCCAGGGAATGGTGACCTTTGCCTGTCAAGGCTGGAGTGAAAAATTCTGAAACATGAGAGGCTTCAAACACATAGCCAGTTTCTCAAAATTTTGAGAATACTGACACAGGGCAGGAACTTGAAAATCTAATCTCAAAAACACAAGTAGATTTTCTTTTTCAGTACTGAGAAAAAAATGAATAGAATTCAGGAACTGCCAGGAGGATGGGCCCCTGGCAAACATAGCATGCTATCAATAAAAGCACAAGGTCATACCAGAGGTAGATTGTACCTTACCCAAACTGCAAACAATCTGAGTCATATTTAAAAATCTACCAGAAAGAAAACTCATAGGAACAGATGGCTTCACTGCACTTGTTCTAAATATTAAAAAAAGACATAATACCAAACTTTTATAAACTTTTCCAGAGATAGGAAGATAGGAACTTCCCTATTCACTTTATGAGGCCAGTACAACTTTGATACCAAAACCTTTAAGACATTTCAGGAAAGTAAAGTTACAGACCACTATCTTATGAATTTAGATACAAAATCCTAAAATTAAAAAAATTCCAGCCATATCAAAGGACAATATATCTTGACTAAATGATGTTCACTAGAGGAATCAAAGGATAGATTTAGTATTTCAAATTCAATCCATTTGGCCTTCTACTCCTCTCTCTCATTCTCCTTTCTCCCTTTGCACTTTGTATATTTCTCTTCTGCCTTCCCTTCCTAGCGTTGAAGAGGCAGAATAGGCCTGCCGTGAGGGATGAGAAAGGTGTTGTGGTGATGTGCCAACCTGCATCAAGAGTGCTGGGGGCAAATGGAAGAGATGGTTAGCATGGCTGAGATACTGGTAACATTGAGCAGATAAGTAAATGTATTGAAGATGATGAAAGCCAGGTTCCTCACTGTTAGAAAAGGTATCTGTAAAAATGGAAAGGGGGGAAGGTAGAAAACCACCTGGAGTGTTGGACTGGAATGATACTCATTTTAACTACACAGAAATAATTATAGTAGTCATTGTGTGTGTGTTTGTATGTATTTTATGGATCTGTCTACTGACAGCTCAGTAGCACTGAGCACACCAATTACCAGGTTATTAATTACTAAATACTATCCTCCCACCAAAAATGGAGGAGGTCTCTGGAGTGATAGCTTATTCCAAGTCAGAGATGGGGAGAAATATCTACCAGACAATAAGAAAATGTTCTAAGAATTATGGAAACATGTCAAAAGAACCACCTTGGACAGGTTCCAGTGGCCAAATTTGAGACAGTTTGATCAAAACAAATAAAAATAGCATCATAATATAAGTGACTTAAAAATGTGAATCCAATAATTTGTACAGATATAAATAAGTGAATAAATACATAGAGGAGGGAAAGCTTTCTTTATAAGCCAACTAATAAATGTAGGAGGAATAATGGCAATAGAAGAAACACTATTTGGCAACCATCATACTGGTGGTTGATTCAGTAAGTAGGTGCCAACATAGGCTAGAGTTTGTGGGTAGAAGTTTAATGAAGAACAGGTATTGGCATTATCTCCAAATATTTCGCCACAAAATACTAATCAACTACCAAGGTGAAAATGGTGATTTTTATGATAAACCTGGCAGACACCAACATAAGTGATCAAAGTTCACTTCACCAATGGTAGGACAGGTCAACGTAATGTACTCCCTGGTGAGATGCTCTGAGAAGAGCCAACACATTTGTGCTGCATTCTTACCAAGAAAGCATAGCCAGAGTATGCTAATGCGGAAATATCAGATGAACCCCCTTGAAAGGTTATATTATAGAATGTAAAGCCTGTATTTAAATTGTCAAGGACATAAAAGGAAAAGACTGGGAGACTGTTCCAGGTTGGACTAGACTGAAGATGTTTTAAAATAAAAACAAAAAGGAAAAATAGAATAGTTGGGACAATAAAGAGTGTGTAAATTCGATGGTAGTGTTTATTTCCAGACTTGGGTCCATAGGTAAGTAAGTGTTTTGTTTCAGGAAAATACACACTCAAGTACATAGGGGAAACGAAGTCTCGTGTCTGCAGGTTATTTTCAAATGCTTTAGAAAAAGAGTAATGAGTGTGTGTGTGTAGACACAGAGTTCAAGTATGTGCTCAAGGGACAGATGGAGGAAATGCAGTGCACAGGGGGAAATGGGAATGAGTTTTTTCTACTAGTGACTTTAGTAAGTTTGAAATCATATCCAAGCAATACTTAAAAGTTTAAGTTAATTGATGTAGCCTACCACATTAAAAAAAAAATAAGTTAAACAATATTAGTGTCTCAGTAGGTGTGGAAAACATTTGATAGAACTTTACACACATTCATGATTAAAAAACTACACTAGGAATAGAAGGAAACTTCATTAAAAACAAGTAAAAAGCTAATATACAACAAACATCAAATTAAGTAGACGAATACTGGAATATTTCTTCCTGATATTAATAATGGGACAAGGATCTCCCTGGTGGTGCAGTGGTTAAGAATCAGCCTGCCAGTGCAGGGGGCACGGGTTCAAACCCTGGTCCAGGAAGATTGCCACATGCCACTGAGCAACTAAGCCTGCGTGCCACAACTACTGAAGCCCGCGTGCCTAGAGCCCGTGCTCCACAAGAGAAGCCACTGCAATGAGAAGCCCGCACATCACAACAAAGAGTAGCCCCCACTTGCCACAACTAGAGAAAGCCCGCACGCAGCAATGAAGACCCAATGCAGCCAAAAATAAATAAATTAAAAAAAATAATAATGAGACAAGAATGCTTGTTACTGCCACCACTACTATCTAACAGTGGACTGAAGGTTTTAGCTAGGTCAGGTCAGTAAGGCCAAATAAAAACAAAAATAAGACCTAAAAACTGGGAGGATTGAAGTAAAACTCATTATTTGCAGGTAATACCATTGTTTACATTTAAAAGTCTATGGAAAAATTATTAGAAATATGTGAATTTAGCAAACTGGCTATATAAAAATTATATTTTTATGTATAAACAACCAATAGAAAAATTAAATGATGCCAGGAGAATTGCATCCTTCCTGGATAGGGTGGCAAAGAACAGATTTATTCTCCTGCCTGGCATAATTGGGGAAAGGGGAAACAGAAAAATAAAGGAAATAATTATGTTCAAGTCACTGGACATACAATAGCCCTAAAACAGTTCCAGAAATCCAAAAAGTGCATCACAAAATTAAGAGAAGTTCAAAGACAAAAATAAATGAAAGGGTGTTAAGAATGACTTGTGGGGAGAAGACAAGATGGCAGAGTAGAAGGAAGTGAACTCACTCCTTACGGAACCATCAAAATCACAATGAACTGCTGAACAACCACTGCCAAAAAATAAATAAATAAATAATGCTAGAACCTACCAAAAAAGATACCCTACATCCAAAGACAAAGAAGAAGCAACCAAGAGACAGTAGGAGGAGCACAATCACAATAAAATCAAATCTCATATATGCCGGGTGGGCGACTGACAAACTTGAAAACAGTTATACCACAGTTCTCCCACAGGAGTGAAAGTTCTGAGCTCCCAGCCTGGGGGTCTGACAACAGAAGGAGGAGCCCCCAGAGAGTCTGGCTTTGAAGGCCAGCGGGGTTTCATCACAGGAATTCCGCAGGACTGGGGTAAACAGAAACTCCACTCTTGGAGGACGCACAAGGGTCTTATGTGTACCAGGACCCAGGGAAAAAAGTGGTGACCTCATGAGAGACTGGGCTAGACTTACCTGCTCGTGTTGGAGGGTCTCCTGCAGAGGCAGGGTTGGCTGTGGCTCACTGCAGGGACAAGGACATTGGTGGCAGCAGTTCTGGCAAGTACTTACTGGCCTAAGCCCTCTTGGAGGCTGCCATTTTCTCACCAAGACCTGGCCCCACCCAACAGCCTACAGGCTCAGTGCTGGGACACCTCAGACCAAACAACCAACAGGGCAGGAACACAGCCCCACCTAACAGCACACTGGCTGCTTAAAGTCCTCCTGAATAAACTGCTGCCTGATAAACACCCCAACATGGCCCTGCCTACCAGAACGACAAGACCCAGTTCCACCCACCAGTGCGCAGGTACCAGTCTTTCCCACCAGGAAGCCTGCATAAGTCTCTTAGCCAGCCTCATCCACCAGGGGGCAGGTAGCAGAAGCCAGAAGGAACTACAACCCTGCAGCCTTCAGAATGGAAACTGCAATCACAGAAAATTAGACAAAATGAGACAGCGGAGGAATACGTCCCAGATGAAGGAAAAAGATACAACCCCAGAACACCACCTAAGTGAAGTGGAGATAGGCAATCTACCTGAAAAAGAATTCAGAGTAATGATAGTAAAGATGATCCAAGATCGTGGGGAAAAAATGGAGACATAGATGGAGAGGATACAAGAAGTGTTTAACAAAAACCTAGAAGAACTAAAGAACATACAGATGAACAATACAATAACTGAAATGAAAAATACACTAGAAGGAATCAATAGAATAACTGAGGCAGAAGAATGGATAAGTGAGCTGGAAGACAGAATGGTGGAAATCACTACCATGGAACAGAATAAAGAAAAAAGAATGAAAAGAAATGACAACAGTCTAAGAGACCTTGGGGACAACATTAAACACACAAACATTTTCATTATAGGGGTCCCAGAAGGAGTAAGAGAAAGGACCTGAGAAAATACACGAAGAGATAATAGCTGAAAACTTCCCTACCATGGGAAAGAAAATAGTCACCCAAGTCCAGGAAGGGCAGAGAGTCCCAGGCAGGATAAACCCAAGGAGAAACACACCAAGACACATAGTAATCAAATTGACAAAAATCAAGGATGAAGAAAAAATATTAAAAGCAACAAGGGAAAGGCAACAGATAACGTACAAGGAAACTCTCCCATAAGGTTATCAGCTGATTTCTCAGCAAAAACTCTGCAGGCCAGAAGGGGGTGGCACAATGTATTTAAAGTTATGAAAGGGAAGAACCTACAACCAAGAATACACAGCAAGCTTCTCATTCAGATTCAACAGAGAAATCAAAAGCTTTTCTGACAAGCAGAAGCTAAGAATTCAGCACCACCAGACCAGCTTTGCAACAAATGTTAAAGGAACTTCTCTAGGTGGGAAAGAAAAGACCACAACTAGAAACAAGAAAATTATGAATGGAAGAGCTCACCAGTAAAGGCAAACATACAGTAAAGATAGTAAATTATCTGCACACAAATATGATATCAAAACCAGCAGTTGTGAGGAGAGCACAAGTGCAGGATATTGGAAATGCATTTGAAATTAAAGATCAGCAACTTAATACAATCTTATTTTTTTGATATAGACTGCTATATCAAAACCTCATAGTAACTGCAACTGAAAATCTACAATAGATACACACAAAAAAGAAAAAGGAATCCAAACACAACACTAAAGTTAGTCGTCAGATCACAAGAGAACAAAAAAAGGAAGGGAAGAAAAAACACCTACAAAAACAAATCCAAAACAGTTAACAAAAATAAATGAAAGGATTTACTTAGTGTTGATGACTTTGAAGACTGATTTCTCCCTAAATTGAATGAGTAATTCAATGCAACCCTAACTGCCATCCAACAGCAGGTTTTGTTGTTGGAAATTATGAATTTAAAATGTATTTGCAGATGCAGTGACCAACAATAGCTGACACAGTCTGAAAATAGCAAAGTAAAGCTGCAGGACTCAGATTGCTACATAACTAGACTGTTACAGGCAGACCTCAGAGTTATTGGCTTGGTTCCGGACCACAGCAATAAAGTAAATATTGTAATAAAGCGAGTCACACTGCTTTCTCAGTGCATATAAAAGTTATGTTTAGGGCTTCCCTGGTGGCACAGTGGTTGAGAGTCTGCCTGCCGATGCAGGGGACACGGGTTCATGCCCCAGTCTGGGAAGATCCCACATGCCGCAGAGCGGCTAGGCCCGTGAGCCATAGCCGCTGAGCCTGCGTGTCCAGAGCCTGTGCTCCACAACGGGAGAGGCCACAACAGTGAGAGGCCTGCGAACCGCCAAAAAAAAAAAAAGGCAGTGGCATACTGGGAGGAGACAACTGCAGTGCATGTTTCTAACCAAGGATTCTTACACAAAATGTGTGAAGAGCTCCTATAAATCAAAAAAAGTCAGAAAAGTTAGCAGAAAAACGTAAATTGAACATAATTTACAAAGAGTATATTTAACTGGCAAGTAAACATGTGAAAACTTGATCAGCTTCAGTAGCCATCAAGGAAAGGTAAATTATAACAAAAATTTAATACCACTACACACCAGAATGGCTAAAATGATTTTTTAAAAACTGATGAAGATATGAAGCAACTGGGATTCATACAAGTTTGGTGGAAATCTAAATTGTACACTTTGGGAAACAGGCTTTTTCTACTAAAGCTGAGCATGCATGTTAATTTCGGGGTTTTTTTTGTTTTTTGTTTGTTTTGCTAGTTTTTTGTTGTCGTTTTTGGCCGTGCTGCGCAGCATGCGGGATCTTAAGCATGGAGTCCTAACCACTGGACTGCCAGGGAATTCCCCTATATTTTGGATGTGTAATTGTACTTCTAGGCATATATCCAACAGATAAATAAAAATATTTTTACTGAAAGAGTATTCACAGTAGTACTATTCTCAATAGCCCGGATACAGACAACAGCACAAATGTCCACCAACACTAGAATGGATATATAAATGTGCTCTATTCACTCAGTGATACACTCTACAGGATTGAGAATGAACCAACCACAACTGCATGCATACAAAAGAAACAGCACAGAGGAGTATATACTGTATTTCACTCAAAAAGGCAAATTTAATATGTGGTGTTGGAAGTTGGGATGGTAGTTTCCTGGATGGTGACAAGTTGCAAGGATTGACTTGAGGGAGCTCCTCTGGTGTTAACAGTGTTCTGGTTTTTTATCTGCATATTGATTGTAGGTGTATTCACTTGGCAAAAGTTATTGTGAATATTTATATATATACTCATAGTTTAGTATAACTGTTCCTTAATAAAAAACAGAAAGTCTGAAATGTTGGCTCTCTGAAATCCCTCCAATAGTTTCTCAGTTCTTAAAAAACACACAACACAAATAAGATGATCCATTAGGATGACAGCAGTAAGTATGTATGTGAAGAATCCCCGTGTGTTGTGCTAAAGGTATGTGAATATATTACATAACATATTTTGTCCCCTTAGCTATGTGACAAAGATTTTTCACGTTAAATGCTAACCAATTTCTCTTAATATACATTTTAAGGCAAATAATATTTTACAGTTGTCAAGTTTACCTTACCTAGTATACGTTCTCTTATGGTTTCCTGGCATATATAAGTGCATATGGCCAGTGTTTTCTATTAACTCTTTAATAAAGAATTTAAACATTGTGTTTATTAAGTTTTCATGGCCTCAGCATCTACCAGTGGGTATCATGAAAATACTAATTAAACAAAATAAGCATTATCATGTTGATTAAAGAAAGCAGATTTGAACTACTTCAATTCAACACAGTATTGTTTTCCATTATATGAAGAAAATATCCTGTTAAAATGTTCAGATGAGACATCTAGGTATAAGTTGTATAATCCAAGCTAAACAGGAAATACTTACATCTGTATTATGATGTTGTGTATATATTTTTTCCTATTCCTTTCTTCCCAATAAACAGGAGAATACAGAGTTAGATACCAGATTGCTTGAGTTTATATGCTCTCTGGCTTTGGCTCTTAAAAGATTTGTGACAAATTAACTATCTGTACTCAGACCCTCATCTATAAAATGGGGACATTAGTAGTGCCTACTTCATAGCGGTGCTCAGAATAATTTATGAACTATTTATGCATGCATTAGCTGTTATTTCTTGAATTAGCTTTCAAACAATTGAAAGATTCTTACAAACTCTTCATTCCCTATACTCACTTTTTTCCCTTGGTAGCATAGCCTTGATTTGTATTTTTTTACCTTAGTCTTAGAATGCTCAGAGTAAACCTTGGTTAGATTAAGCCAGTCATGGAAAAGTTTCTCCTCGGGGATTTGTTTGGGATTGGCACATGTCCTCATTCTGGCCAGAGCTGTTTGCAGAGGTGTTCTGAAAACTTCTGGAAAGGCTTCTTTCTTGTGCAGCTGAAATTTTTCATGTCTGGACATGACCCTTAGTTATATCCTGCATCTCTGAGCAGTAGGTGAAGACTGAGGGTGGTAGAGCAGAGAGTGAACAGATCTGGATTCATGAGGATGTCATTCAGCTCTTTAACTGTTCTGCAGTGAGGATAGTCGGAGGCTGTACTCAGCAGTGGGCAGAACTCAGAGTAGCTTCCCTGCCCAGGCAGGGCCACAGAACAGCCCCCAAGGCTGGCAAGACTCTTGTTTGGGGAGTTAATCAGGGAGAACTGTGCCCCAAGTTCCTTGGCCAGACATGGCCCAGTGTCCTGGTTCTGCAGATGTGCAGTGCTGCTGGCCATGCTCTCTGAAGTGCTGTTGGGTTAAGCAGCTTTCCAGGCGCTCGGGTCAGGCTTCCTGGTAGGGTGGGGCTATGTATTAGCTCCCCTGCCTGGCTGGAGTGGGGGGAACAGCTCCACCAAGCCTTGCAAGGCTATTTTTTTTGTGGTCTTACCTCAATCCAGTTCTGTGGTCCTGCCTGGGCAGGGAAGCTACTCCATAGCTCTACCCATTGCTGAATACAACCTCCAACACTACCAATCAGGAAACCTAACCAGAACTCCTGGGAATCTCAGTAGCTCACCCTGCAGCCCTGATTGCAGTGGCACTTGAGCAGAGAGTTTGGCCAGCAGCTCTGCGTCTGCAGAACAGAGACAGTGGCCCCATTTGTCCAGGGAGCTTAGTGCACAGTTCTGTCTAACCTGATCCCCAAACAAAGAGCCCTGCCAGTCTTGGGGGCTGATCTGCAGCCCCAACTGGGCAAGGATGCTCGTTTATAGCCACACCCAAAGTGAATACAGCTTCCAGCCTGGCTTGACCAAGAAACCCAGCCAGATCTCCTGGGAATCTGTGTAGCCCATCCTGCAACTCTGATGACAGCAGCACTTGAGTAGAGAGCCCATCCAGTGGCCCTACCCATTTGACAGAGCTAGGACAGTGGTCTGTCCGGTCACGGAACTTGGTACATATTTCTGCCTAATTTGATCCTCAAACAAGAGACTTGCCATGCTTAGGGCCTGTACAGGGGCCCACCCTAATAGGGAAACTAATTTGTAGCCCCTTCCATTGCTGAATAGAGCCTTCAGTCCATCCAATTAGGGAGCCTAACCAGAGCACAAGAGGAGCTGCCTAGCCCATCCAACACCCCTGCTTACAATGGCACTTGAACAGAGAGCAAAGCCCTTGACTTTCCTCATCTGAAGGGCAAATCTGGTGGCCCCATGTAGCCAGGGAATTTGACGTACAGTCTTGCCTTATTTGGGTTCCCAAACAATGAGCTGTGCTGGCCCTGGGACCTGTTCTTCACCCCACCAGGGAAGAGAAGCTCATTCATAGCTCCATCTAACTGCTGAGTATAGTACTGATACCCAGTCCTGACTGTCCAGGAAGCCTGACCAGAGAACCCAGGCAATAGCAGAGCCCATCCTATGGCCTCACTTGAGCAGGAAACCAAGTCAGCAATTGCTATTCAAATGTTTTCAGCCAGAGGCAGCCCCTCCTGACCTCAGAGCTTGGGCAGAGGCCTTGCCCCAAAAGAGATGGAGAGCAAGCCCCAATTGCCCAAAGTATGCTACCAGTTGACATGTCCAGAAACCAAAACTGAGCTGACTGGTGAAGAACTGACTTTACCAAAGTTAACCTGTGAAGTCTGGAAGACAAGACCGTTTGCTCAAACGTAGAAACCAACATATGGATTCAAGGATCATGAAAAATCAAGTAAACATGACACCATGAAAGGAAACTAATAAAGCTCCAGTAACACCCTAAAGAAATGGAGATCTAGGAACAGTCAGACAAAGAATTCAGAATAATCCTCTTAAATAAGATTAATAAACTACAAGAACAGAGATACTTAAAGGATATTAGGAAAACAATGCATGAACAAAATGAGAAGTTCAACAAAGGAATCAAAAAAAATTGAGAGCTGAAAAAAAAGAAACTGCACTGAAGAATTCTGTAGTGTCTCAACAGCAGGCTCAACCATGCAGAAGAAAGGATCAGAGACCTAGAAGTTATCCAGTCAGAGGAACAAAAAGAATCAAGATTGCAAAAGAGTGAAGAAAGACTACACAATGTGTGGGGCACCATCAAAAGCAACAATATCCTCATTATAGGAATTCCAGAAGGAAAAAAAGGACAGATGGCATATTTAAAGCAGTAATGTCAGACTTCCCAAACTAACAGAAATGGCCACCCAGATCCATGAGACCGAAAGGACCCCAAATATGTTAAATCTGAATAGGGCTACACTGAGACACATTATAATTAAATTGTCAACAATCAAAGACAAAGAATTTGCAAAGCAGGAAGAGAATGGAGACAAGTTACATGCTAGGGAACCTCCATAAGACATGGTGGATTTCTCAACAGAAACTTTCCAGGCCAGGAGAAAAAGGAATGATAAATTTAAAAATGCTAAAGGAAAAAAAACCCCTGTCAACCAAGGATTCTATATCCAGCCAAGGTGTCCTTCATTCAGAAATGAAGGAGAGATAAAGACCTTCCTGAACAAATAAAAGCTGAGAGAGCTCATCACCGTTAGATCTGCCTATAAGAAATGCTAAAGAAGCTCTCTGGAAGAAAAGGACACTAATTATATAATCATAAAAACATAAGAAGGTAGGACAAAACTCACTGGTAATGGTAAATATATAGTCAAAGTTAGATTTTGTAATACAGTAATGGTGGTACATAGTTCCCTAACTCCAGTTTAAAACTTAAAAAAAACAGTAAAAATTAGCATAAGTAAAAACATCTATTACATACGCAATATGAAAAATATGTAAACTGTAACATCAATAACCTAAAATGTGAGGGGGAGGAGAAGTAAAAGTGTAAAGCTTAGGAATGCTATTGAAGTCTTGTTATCAGTTTAAAACACGGTGTTATAATTTTAAGATATTTTATGTAAGCCTCATGGTAACCACAAGGAAAAAACCTGTAGTATTCATACACACAAAAAACAAGATAATGAAGTCAAAGTATACTAATTCCAAAAGACATCAAACACAAACACAGCAGGATAAGAAGCAAGGAACAATGGGTCTACAAAACAATCAGAAAACAATTAACAAAATGGCAATAGTAAGTTCTTACCTATCAATAACTGCTTTAAACATAAGTAGATTAAAGTCTCCAATCAAAAGACAAAGATGGCTAATTAGATAAAACAATAAGATCCAATGACATGCTTCCTACAAGAGACTCACTTTAGCCTCAAAGACATACATAGACTAAAAGTGAGGGAATGGAAAAAAATATTTCCTGCAAATGGTAACCAAAAATAGCAGTGGTAACTATACTTATATCAGACAAAACAGACTTTAGACTGACACTGGGAGAAAGAGAAAAGTTTTATACACACACACACACGTAAAGGGATCATTCCATTAAAAAGGTATATAATGTTTGTATATATTTATGCACCAACATTGAAGCAACTAAATATCAACATATAAAGTAAAACTACATGGGCTAAAAGGAGAAATAAACAGCAATACAGTAAGAGTGGGGGATTTTAATACTGCACTTTCAAAAAGGATAGATCATCCAGAGAATCAGTAAGCATCCAGCGGTTTTAAACAGAACTACATACCAAATAGACCTGATAGACATATACAGAACATTCTATCCGACAACAGCAGAATATGCATTCTCATCAAGTGCACATGGAACATTTTCTAGGACAGACCATATCTTAGGCCACAAAACAAATCTTAGCAAATTCAAGAAGATTGAAATCATACCAAGTATCTCCTCGGACCACAATTACAAGGAACTAAAAATCAACAGGAGGATAACTGGAAAATTCATGAATACACAGAAAATAACAACACACCCTGAACAACCAATGTCTTAAAGCAATTAAAAGGGGAATAAAAAAGTATCTTGAGACAAACAAAAATGGAAAGACAACATACCAAAACTTATGGGATACAGCAAAAGCAGTTCTGAGAGGAAAGTTCATAACAATAAATGCCTACATTAACACATTATTGACCGGAGATGTATTAATTTTGTTACCCAAACGTTACTGACCAGAGACATATCGATATGTTTTTAGAGAGTGACACAATTTACATCACCATGCGAAGTTGTTAGAGCTTAGAATTGATCAAGGGTTCATTATACAACTTATGACTGCCGTTATCATTCACATTTTGCTCCGTTAGGTTTTTGTTCCAACCTTGTGCATAGTTTATTACCATAAAGTTTTCAAAAATGACGCATTGCAAAATTTTGAGTGAAGAAGAATTTTTCAGTGAATTTTATGCAGATACTTTCTCTGACTGTCCGAGAGGCATATATACTAGTGTATCAGAAAATGATAGTTCTTCAGAATATAGTTCTGATTCAGATGATGTGAATATTAGACCAAAAAAAGACAAAAAATCTTAGTGACTGATTCTGATATAGAAAGTGAAAATGAAACTTACAGTGCTGGAGAATGCTCCTTTGCTTCTACAGAAGAGTGGATTGAAGACAACATTTCAGGAAAATTAGAAGACTTTACAGGTGTGTCAGGTGTAACTGCTGAATATAATAACCAGCAAAGTGTTAGTGAAATAACAGAATTAATTTTTAGTAACTTGTTCGAGTTGGTCACTTCTCAAACTTGTATCACCAACAAAATGAAAAATCATATAAAAAGTATGATAAGGTTTTAAAATGGACTGCTGTAACCAACAGTGACATGAAGAAGTTTCTTGGATTAATAATTTTGATGGCACAAATAAGAAAGTCACACTGGAAAGGATATTGGTCGACTGATCCCTTACTTGAAACACCTATCTTTCCAAAGATTATGACGAGAAGAAGGTTCAAACAAATAAGGACATTTCTTCACTTTAACGATAACTTGGAAACTCCACTTCCTGCAGACAGAATTTCAAAAGTTAAACCTCTTTTGGATTATTTTCTACCAGAATTTCAATCAATCTATATACCCAAACAAGAGTTATCACTTGATGAGGCAATGATAAAGTGGAGAGGATGACTCAGATTCAAAACCTATAATCTGGAAAAACTCACAAAATATGGAATTTTAGTCAGGATGGTTAGCTAAAGGGAAACTGGATATATATGCAACCTTGAGATTTACACAGGGAAGGAAAGAAACTGCAAGAAACAATATTATCAGTCCTACAACCTTATCTTGGTTCATGGCACCATATTTACCAAGACAATTATTACAATGGTGTGTCCACATCTGAAATATTGTTGAAAAATAAAACCAGAATTTGTGGGAATATAAGAGAGAATCATCGTCTACCAAACCAATTAAAGGAGAAATCTAAAAATCTATGTGGGGGGAGGGAAATGACATTCTTACGGAAGGGAGAAGTGATTCTTCTTATATGGAAAGACAAGAGGCTAGTCCGCATGGTGACAACTATTCATGACGCCTCCACAGCATCTACAAGAAAGGAAGACAGAAGGATTGGCCATCAGACAACTAAGCCCACTTATGTATTAGAGTATAATAAATATATGAAAGGAGTTGATTGATCCGATCAATAACTGGCACACTTCAATATCTTCCAGAAAACTCGAAAATGGTATAAGAAAATGGGTTTCTATTTGAGTAATGCAGGGGGCCCGGGTTCGATCCCTGGTTGGGGAACGAGATCCCGCATGCATGCCACAACTAAGATTCTGCATGTCACAACTAAGAGCCCACATGCTGCAACTAAGAATCCTGCATGCCGCAACTAAGACTCCTCATGCCACACTAAAACAGATCCTGCAGGCTGCAACTAAGACCCAGCACAGCCTAAATAAATAAAATTTATTGTGGCCTTAATGCACAGAATAAAATGACTCACAAGCAATTTTAGCAGTAGCTAGAGAATGGATAACTGACCATTCTGGTGAATGTAGTGGTAGTCCCGCACCTGGTCCTTCTTGTGGCGTTTCTAAAAGAGCCCCCCACAACTCGATCCACCTTGTCGACTATCAGGTAAAATAAAAGAACATATTCTAGGGCTTCCCTGGTGGCGCAGTGGTTGAGAGTCCGCCTGCCGATGCAGGGGACACGGGTTCGTGCCCCGGTCCGGGAGGATCCCACATGCCGCGGAGCAGCTGGGCCCGTGAGCCGTGGCCGCTGAGCCTGCGCGTCCGGAGCCTGTGCTCCACAACAGGAGAGGCCACAACAGTGAGAGGCCCGCGTACCGGGGGGAAAAAAAAAAAAAAAACATATTCTAGAGGAAATAATACCCACAGGACTAAAAAAAATGCTGCCATAAAGTGTAGAGTCTGCTCTTCCAGGGGAAACTACAGTGAAACATAGCATATTTATAATAGATGTTCTGTTCCCCTGCACAGAGGTGCCTGCTATACTGCCTATCACACTCCAACGAAATATTAGAATGCTTTAGTAAGACATGTACAAAGTTTCAAATAAATACATTAAGTGCAAAAAAAGTTGATATTTACTCAAACATGGGTGTTTCAATATTCACTTACATAACAAATTGCCAGCCACAGGCATTAGTTTCTGCAAAAATCCCCTGGTCAAACAGTGTGTTAAGAAATTGAAACCGGGCTTCCCTGGTGGCGCAGTGGTTGAGAATCTGCCTGCCAATGCAGGGGACACGGGTTCGAGCCCTGGTCTGGGAAGATCCCACGTGCCGCGGAGCAACTAGCCCTGTGAGCCACAATTACTAAGCCTGCGCGTCGAGTCTGTGCTCCACAAGAGAGGCCGTGATAGTGAGAGGCCTGCGCACCGCGATGAAGAGAGGCCCCCACTTGCTGCAACTAGAGAAAGCCCTCACACAGAAACGAAGAGCCATACACAGCCATAAATAAATAAATAAATAAATAAATAAATAAAATTAAAAAAAAGAAAGAGACTGAAACCATGCCCCACAGGGTTAAAAAAAAAAATCTTAAAACCATGCCCCATAGGGTTAGTAGAAACTGGTGATTTACAGAAATTGAGTTTATATTACAGCTTGCTAAAAACCCCTCTGGGGCTTCCCTGGTGGCGCAGTGGTGGAGAATCCGCCTGCTAATGCAGGGGGCACGGGTTTGAGCCCTGGTCTGGGAAGATCCCACATGCCACGGAGCGGCTAAGCCCGTGAGCCACAACTACTGAGTCTGCGTGTCTGGAGCCTGTGGTCTGCAACAAGAGAGGCCACGACAGTAAGAGGCCTACGCATGGCGATGAAGAATGGCCCCCGCTCTCTGCAACTGGAGAAAGCCCTCACACAGAAACGAAGACCCAACACAGCCAAAAATAAATAAATAAATAAATTTATAAAAACCCCTCTGCTTGTAGCCTGCCTTCACTGAGCAAACTTGCCTTATTATTTTATTGCAAATTACATGCTCTTCAAGCTTCATGTAGCTTAAACAATAAAATGGTTGCCTGAGTTGTTTTCCAGGAACTTGCAGTCAGCTGAGTCTAGTTCAAGCTGAGCCAATTAAGACTGGTTGGGACCACTAATCCTAAAACTGGGCCTATGCAAGTGTTTGATGAATGGCTTTTTGATGTCAGAGTGCCCAAAACTAAACCCTCATATCACGCTACACACCTCCATTTGTTTTTTCCTGATTACATATCTTTCTTTTGTTTTTAACATCTTTATTGGAGTAGAATTGCTTTACAGTGGTGTTAGTTTCTGTTGTATAACAAAGTAAGTCAGCTATAATATACATACATCCCCATATCTCCTCCCTCTTGCATCTCCCTCCCACCCTCCCTATCCCACCCCTCTAAGGTAGACACAAAGCACCGAGCTGATCTCCCTGTGCTATGCGGATGCTTCCCACTAGCTACCTATTTTACACTTGGTAGTGTATATATGTACATGCCACTCTCTCACTTCATCCCAGCTTACCCTTCCCCCTCCCCGTGTCCTCAAGTCCATTCTCTATGTCTGCATCTTTATTCCTGTCCTGCCCCTAGGTTCTTCAGAACCATTTTTTTTTTCAGATTCCATATATGTGTGTTAGCATATGTTGCTTTCCTCTTTCTGACTGACTTCACTCTGTATGACAGTCTAGGTCCATCCACCTCGCTACAAATAACTCAATTTCATTTCTTTTTATGGCTGAGTAATATTCCATTGTATATATGTGCCACATCTTTATCCATTCATCTGTCGATGGACATTTAGATTGCTTCCATGTCCTGGCTATTGTAAATAGAGCTGCAATGAACACTGTGGTACATGACTCTTTTTGAATTATGGTTTTCTCAGGGTACATGCCCAGTAGCACGCCTCCATTTTTGAACTTATATCCCAAGAAGAAAAACGTAATTCAGATACGCCTGCACAGAACACAGATTGCCTCACCTCTTCCCTACCTCCAATCATCTTTCCCCACACCTAAGACCACCCTGCTTCTTTATGCCATAAATATTCCAAGCCCCCCACCATTAGGGAGGCAGATTTGAGACTTGTTCTCCCATCTCCCCCCTTTCTTTGCCGCAAACCTCAGTGCCTCAGCATGTTAGCTTGTTGCACGTCAGGCAAACAAACTTGGTTTGGTAACAAAACAAGAAAGATTCCTCACTCTATGCCTCAAAGTAGTAGAAAAAGAACAAACTGAGCCCAAAGTAGAAGGAAGGAAATAATAAAGATTAGAGCACAAATAAATAAAAGAGAGAAGAGGAAAACAACATAAAAAATTAATAAAACAGAGTTGGTTCATTGAAAAGATGAACTAAATTGACAAACCTTTAGGTAGACTAACCAATAAAAAAAGAGAGAGGACCCAAATCAACAACTTTATAAATGAAAGAGGAGCCATTACAACTGATACTACAGAAAAACAAAGGATCATAAGCTATATGAAAAAGTATACACCAACAAACTGGATGACCTAGAAAAAATGGAAAAATCCTTAGAAACGTACAACCTACAGACTGAATCGGGGAGAAATAGAAAATCTGAGCATATCAATAACAAATAATGAGAGTGGACCAGTGATAAAAAAAAAATCTCTCAACATCGAATACCCCAGGACCAGATGGCTTCACAGGTGAATTTCACCAAACATTTAAAGAAGAATTAATCAATCCTCAAATTCTTAAAAAGAAAATCAAAGAGGTGTGAAACTCTGAAACTCATTTTATGAGGCCAGCATTACTCTAATACCAAAGCCAGCAAAGGACACCAGAGGAAAAGAAAACTATGGGTCAATATCCTTAATGATTGCCTTGGGTAGTATAGTCATTTGTAGCAACATGCATGGACCTGGAGATTATCATACTAAGTGAAGTCAGTCACACAGAGAAAGACAAATATGATAGTGCTTATATGTGGAATCTAAAAAACAAATGATACTAGTGAACTTACTTACAAAACAGAAACAGACTCACAGACTCAGAATTAACTCATGCTTACCAGGGGGGAAGGATGGGGGTGTGGGGAAGGACAGACAGGGAGTTTGGGATTGACATGTACACACTGCTGTATTTAAAACAGATAACCAACAAGGACCTACTGTATAGCACAGGGAACTCTGCTCAGTATTCTGTAATAACCTGAATGGGAAAAGAATTTGAAAAAGAATAGATATATGTATAAGTGAATCACTTTGCTGTACACCTGAAACTAACACATTGTTAATCAACTATACTCCAATATAAAATAAAAATTAAGGTAATATCCCTGAGAATATAGATGGAAAAATTCTCAGTAAAATATTAGCAAATCAAATTCTGCAGCACATTAAAAGGATCATTCACCATGATTCAAGAGGGATTTATCCCTAGGATGCAAGATTGCTTCAACATACACAAATCAATAAACGTGATACATCATTCTAATAGAATGAAAGAAAAAAATCATATGATCATTCGATAGATACAGAAAAAGCATTTGACAAAATTCAACATCTGTTCAGGATAATAACTCATAACAAATTAGGTCTAGAAAGAATATACCTCAACATAATAAAGGCTATATATGACAAGCCCACATCATCATACTCAGTGGTGAAAGGCTGAAAGCTTTTCCCACTAAGATCTGGACAAGGATGCCCACCCTTATCACTCCTATTCAACACAATAGTGGAAGTCCCAGCCAGAGCATTCATGCAAGAAAAATAGGCATCAGAATTGGAAAAGATTAAGTAAAATTGTCTCTATTTGCAGATGGCATTGATTTTATATAGAGAAAATCCTAAAGACTCCACACACACACACACACACACACACACACACACAAAAAAAAACCCCACCCTGTTCTTTCTAAGCAACAAATTCAGGAAAATTACAGGATACAAAAATAACATTAAAATATCAGCATTTCTATACACTAACAATGAATTTTTGAAACAGAAATAAAGAAAACTCTTCCATTCACAATAGCATCAAAAACAGTAAAATACCCAGGAATAAAAATTAACCAAGGTGGTTAAAGATCTCTACACTGAAAACTACAAGACACAGATGAAAGAACCTGAAGATAAACACAAATAAATGGAAAGGTATCCTGTGCTCATGGGTTGGGAGAATTAGTAATATTAAAATGTCCATACCAACCAAAGTCATCTACAGATTTAGTGCAATCCCTGTCAAGATTCCAATGGTATTTTCTTTTATAGAAGAAAAAAAAAATCCTAAAATTTATGTGGAACAGCCAAAGACCCTGCATAGCCAAAGCACCCTGAGAAAGAACAAAGCAGAGGTTCATTCTTTCTGATTTCAAGCTATATTGTAAAGCTAAGGTGTTCAAAACAGTATGGTACTGGCATAAAACAGACACATAAACCAATGGAAAAGAATTGAGAGCCCAGAAACAAACCCATGCATATATGGTCAACTAATATTTGACAAGGGAGCCAAGAATACTCAATGAAGAAAAGACAATTTCTTCAATAAACAGTGCTGGGAAAATTGGATATTCACAGGTAAAAGAATTATAATAGATCCCTATCTTACACAACTCACAAAACTTAACTCAAAATGGATTAAACACTAAATATAAGACTTGGAAAACATAGGAAAATAACTCCTTGACATGGGGCTTGGCAATGATTTTTTTTGCATGTTAACACCTAAAGCACAAGAAACAAAATAAACATGATTACATCAAAGTAAAAAGCTCTGCAGAGCAAACAAAATGAAATGGCAACCTATTGAATGGGAAAAAAAATTTTTGTAACCCATATATCTGAAAAGGGTTAACATACAAAAGATGAAAAGAACTCATGTAACTCAATGTCAAATTATCATCATCATCCAATTAAACAATGGGCAAAGGATCTGAACAGATGTTTTTCCAAAAATGACATTCAAATGGACAACAGGTACACAAAAAGGTTCTCAATAATTAGAGAAATGCAAATCAAAACCATAATATCTCTAGCCTGTATCGACCTAAATAAAAAAGGAAAATGAGGCAAGCTCAAATTGTCAAAAAAATGACTATTCAGGAATAGCAGAGAAATACAAATCAGGACATGCAAACTGAAGCAAGCTACAAGTGAGTCCACTGAGGGTCTGGGGTAGGCTGTATTTATGGGCAGGGAATGTAAAGAGAGTTCATCTAGAGTCTGTTAAAAAAACAAAACACACTGGGCTTTCCTGGTGGCGCGGTGGTTGGGGGTCCGCCTGCCGATGCAGGGGACGTGGGTTCGTGCCCCAGTCCGGGAGGATCCCACATGCCGCGGAGAGGCTGGGCCCTTGGGCCATGGCCACTGAGCGTGCGGGTCCGGAGCCTGTGCTCCGCAACGGGAGAGGCCACAATGGTGAGAGGCCCGCGTACCACAAAAACACACACACACACACACACACACACACACACCAGAGGTCAGCTTTGAAAATTCCCTGTACAGACAAAACCAGTCTAGTCATACAAACAAAGCTCAATTCAGCTTATTTTTTTGGGACCAATCCGACCTGGGTCATTTCTTGTTCATGACTCTGGAAACCATAAGCAAAACTTCCCAAGGTTGATTTCCCCTGACCAACTCCCTATTATTTAAGAAAATTCAAATATTAACAGTTTTCTGTAAATCAGGCACATACAGGAAATCAGTCCATAACTTTTGTTTTTCTGAGGGCACATGTATAAGATTTTCCATTTTATATCCTTTGGTTCCACTTTATTTTTTTTTAATAAATTTATTTATTTATTTTTGGCTGCATTGGGTCTTTTGTTGCTGCGCCTGGGCTTTCTCTTGTTGCAGCGAGAGGAGCTACTCTTCATTGTGGTGACTTCTCTTGTTGCAGAGCATGGGCTCTAGGAACGTGGGCTTCAGTAGTTGTGGCACGTGGGCCCAGCAGTTGTGGCGCACGGGCTTAGTTGCTCCGTGGCATGTGGGATCTTCCCAGACCAGGGCACAAACCCGTGTCCCCTGCACTGGCAGATGGATTCTCAACAACTGCACCACGAGGGAAGTCCCTGGTTCCACTTTAGATTGAAATTCTTTCACACCTGTTAGAATACCTATTAAGAAATGAATGCTGGCAAGGATATGGAGAAAAGGGAACTATTGTGCACTGTTGGTGGGACTGTAACTGTAACTTGGAACAGCCACTATGGAAGACAGTGTGGAGTTCCCTCAAAAAATTAGAACTACCATTTGACTTGGTAATTCCACTAGTGGGAATATATATGAAGGAAACAAAAACACTATGTCAAAGACATAGCTGCACCCCCATGTTCCCAGCAGCATTATCTACATTAACTAAGACATGGAAACAATGGAAAGTGTCCACTGCAAGAGGGAGGAGATATGGGGATATATGTATATGTATAGCTGATTCACTTTGTTATAAAGCAGAAACTAACACACAATTATAGAGCAATTATACTCCAATAAAAATGTTAAAAAAAAAAAGTACCCACTGATAGATGAAGGGAAAAGATTGTATTTATATGCAGTGAAAGAGTCAGCCGTAAAAGAAGGAAATCCTGCCATCTGTGACAACATGGAAAGACCCTGATGATTTATTCTAAGTGAAATAAGTCAGACAGAGACAGACAAATACTGTAGGATCTCACTTATACGTGTAATCTAACAAGCAAACAAACAGTAAAACCAAACTCATAGAAAAAGAGCTGAGCTTTGTGGTTACCAGAGGTGGTAGGTGGGGGTGGGCAGTTGGATGAAAGTGGTCAAAATGTATAAAGGTTCAGTTCCAAGATAAATAAGTCCTGGGTATATAATGTAAAACACAATGGCTATAGTTAACTCTGCTGTATGGTATATTTGAAAGTTATTCAGAGCAGATCCTAAGAATCCTTATCACAAGGAAAATACGTTTCTTCTTTTTTCTGTATCCATGAGATAATGGATATTAACTGAATTTACTGTGGGAAACATTTCTCAATATAGGTAAGGCAAGTTACTACGCTGTATACCTTAAACTTGTAATTCACACACAGCACTGTGTCATGGAGTGAATATGTTTATAAAAGTGGAACCTGTATTCTACAACACCTATAGAAGAGTGTTATTGAAGAAAAGAATGTGAAAGGGGGGACAAGATGGCGGCGGCGGAGGAGGACGTGGAGCTCCTCCCCCCCCCCCACAAACGCCTCAGGAACACATGGAACAGTTCCCACAGAGCGCCTGCTGAACACTAGCAGAGGACGTCGGACACCTAAAAGGGCAAGAAATATCCCCACGTGACCGGGTAGGACAAAAGAAAGAATAAGGAAAAAAGGAAGAGGAGAGGATGCGGGACGGGACCTGCGCCCCTTGGGGGAGCTGAAGGAGAGGAGAGGTTCCCACATCTGGGGAAGCCCCCTCACTGACAGAAGATCAGCTGGGACAGAAGGGGTCCTTCAGGGGCTCTGAGGCGAGTGCAACAACCAGACTGTGGCAGGCAGGACAGAGTGAGACCTGAACAGAGGGACCGAGCCACAGCCCTGGGGGCCCCAGCCTGAGAAGTCTGTCCCCAGTGCGGATGGGGACTGGGTGCTGGAATGTGGGGTTTGGAGAACAGACCCGCCGGGGAGGGAACTGCTGTTGGCTGTGAGAAGGGGACAGCCTGAGGGCATGGGAGTGAGGAAATCTGCAACTGGGAATGCTCGTGAAGGAAACCTGGACCACCATAGGAGCAAGGCACCAGTTGGTGAGTGACGCACAAATGGTGTGGCCACCACTGCAGCCTTTCTCCCCACCAGCTGACACCTGCCTCCCCAGGTACTAGGAGGGGCTCCCGCCAGGGCTGGCTCCTCGCGCCCCCACGTGCCCCACCCCTCCAGGCCAGCTCTCTCACGCACGCTGCCGCCAGCTCTCCATGCAACGCAACCATCCCTGCTGGGCCCGGCTCTCCTGTACCCGAGGCCTCTGGATACACTGCCTGACCCGTCCCTACCAGAGTGGACTCATGTGTTCCGGGGCAGCCTCAGGAGCAGACACCTGTGGATGGCCCACATGCAGAGGTGGAGCTGAAACCACAGCTGTGTCCCAGGGGCCATGCAACAAAGGAAGAAGTTGAAATCTCTCCTCACAGCTGCACAAACCGTGGAATCACACCCCCCCCCAATGACCAGCATTGTAAACTCAGCACCAGCAGAACATCTGAATGGTCGACAAGTGCTCCCGCAGCTGAGACGAGTCTAGCTTTAGCAGCTGTGGGGTTTGTGGGCAAGTACGTGCAGGGGATGGGCTGTCCCCATAGCGCCCACAATGGGTCCAGATCCATGATTACTGCAATCCTGGCACCTGACTTCAGTGGATCTATGCTGGTGGCCTGGTGAAAACAACACCTGAGAGACACCAGGGCCAACTGCCAACATACCCATGGTTAAGGTGGGACTGAGAGCAGTGCCAACAACAGAGTAACTTCTGAGCCTGCACAACAGGTGAAAGGTGACACAACAGAGCAGCTCACAGGTGAACATCTCCAGAGGAGGAATACTCAGTGGCTTCTCTCCCAGTGGGACTGCTCCAATCCCATCTACCTTGCATCGCAGATCAGAAACACAGCTAAGAAACAGATCTGGGGGCCTCTTCAACAACAACTAGGGAGCAGACTCTGCCCCTGACAGGGCGGTGACAATCACAGACCAAAGGGGAGGCCCCGCTCAATACCCAGTGCAGGATCTGGTCACCACAACACCAGCCAAACCTCCTATCAAGGGGATAACGGCCAGCATACACTGAGGAAAAGACGTGGCAGACACCCATACTGAAAACAACCCTCGTAACAACAACAAACAAACAAAAAATGCAAGCTACACAGGGACGTTCCCACATAAAAATAACCCTCCAAGACAGTCTGAGGGTCTGGCATTGGGAGGAAGAACCCGCACAGCATTTAGAATTGAAGGCCAGCGGGGCTTGAGGGCAGGAACCCCACAGTGTGGGGAGAAACAGACTCCGCTCTTGGAGGGTACACACAAGATCTCATGTGCACTGGGACCCAGCACGAAGCAGTACCTCCATAGGAACCTGAGCTAGACCTACCTAGGGGTCTTGGAGGGTCTCCTGGGGAAGCGGGTATAGGCTGTAGATCACTGTGGGGGCAATCACCCTGGTAGCAGAGGCCCCAGGGAATATTAACTAGCATGAGCTCAGCAGGAGGTCCACATTTTGGCGCCAAGACCCAATCCCACATAACAGCCTGCAAGCTCCAGTGCAGGAATGCCTCAGGCCAAACAATGAGCAAGACAGGAACACAGCCCCACCCATCAGGAGCATATTACATATTAATCAAACTAACAAAAATTAAATACAAAGAAAAAATACTAAAAGCAACAAGGGAAAAGCAACAAATAACATACAAGGGAATCCCCATAAGGTTATCACCTGATTTTTTCAGCAGAAACTCTGCAGGCCAGAAGGGAGTGGCATGATATATTTAAAGTGATGAAAGGGAAAAACCTACAACCAACAATACTCTACCCAGCAAAGATCTCATTCAGATTCAATGGAGAAATCAAAAGCTTCACAAACAAGCAAAAGCTAATAGAATTCATCACCAACAGACCAGCTTTGCAACAAATGCTAAAGGAACTCCTCTAGGTGGGAAAGAGACCAACAACTTAAAACAACCTTGTACATATATAGACTGCTATATCAAAAACTCATAGGAACAGCAAACCCAAAACTACAATAAATACACACACAAAAAAGAAAAAGCAACCCAAACACAACACCAAAGATGGTTATCAAACCACAAGAGAAGAAAAGAGGAAGGAAGAAAAAAGACCTACAAAAACAAATCCAAAAATATTCAGAAAATGGCAATAGGAACATACATATCGATAATTACCTTAAATGTGATTGATTAAATGCTCCAAACAAAAGACACAGACTGACTGAATGGATACAAAAATAAGACCCATATATATGCCCTCTACAAGAGACCCACTTCAGACCTAAGGACACATACACAGTGAAAGTGAAGGGATGGAAAAAGATATTCCATTCAAATGGAAATCAAAAGAAAGCTGGAGTAGCAATACTCATATCAGACAAAACAGACTTTATAATAAAGATTCTTACAAAAGACAGGAAGGACACTACATAAGGATCAAGGGATCAATCCAAGAATAAAATATAACAATTGTAAATACATGTGCACCCAAAATAGAGCACCTCAACATATAAGCCAAATGCTAACAGGAATGTAAGGGGAAATTGACAGTAACACAATAATAGTGGGGGACTTTAACACCCCACTTACACCAATGGACAGATCATCCAGACAGAAAATAAGGAAACACAAGCCTTAAATGACACATTAGACCAGACAGACTTAATTGATATCTATAGGACATTCCATTCGAAAGCAGAAAAATACACTTTCTTCTCAAATGCACATGGAACATTCTCCAGGATAGATCATATCTTGGGTCACAAATCAAACCTCAGTAGGTTTAAGAAAACTGAAATCATATCAAGCATCTTCTCTGACCACAACACTATGAGATTAGAAATTACAGGGAAAAAACTGTACAAAACACAAACACATGGAGGCTAAACAATGTTACCATACAACCAGTGGACCATTGAAGAAATCAAAGAGGAAATCAAAAAATACCTAGAGACAAATGACAACGAAAACACGATGATCCAAAACCTATGGGATGCAGCAAAAGCAGTTCTAAGAGGGAAGTTTATAGTCATACAATCCTACCTCAAGAAGCAAGAAAAATCTCAAATAAACAATCTAACATTACACCTAAAGGAACTAGAGAAAGAAGAACAAAAAAAACCCACAGCTAGTAGAAGGAAAGAAATAATAAAGATCAGAGCAGAAATAAATGAAACAGAAACAAAGAAAACAATTGCAAAGATCTCAAATTGATAAAACTTTAGCCAGACTCATCAAGAAAAAAAGGGAGAGGACTCAAATCAATAAAATTAGAAATGAAAAAGAAGTTACAACTGACACCACAGAAATATAAAGGATCATAAGAGACCACTACAAGCAATTATATGCCAATAAAATGCACAACCTAGAAGAAATGGACAAATTCATAGAAAGGTACAACCTTCCAAGACTGAACCAGGAAGAAAGAGAAAATATGAACAGACCAATAACAAGTACTGAAATTGAAACTGTGATTTAAAAACTTCCAACAAACAAAAGCCCAGCACCAGATGGCTTCACGGGCAAATTCTGTCAAACATTCTGAGAACAGTTAACACCTATCCTTCTGAAACTCTTCAAAAAAATTGGAAAGGAAGGAAAACTCCCAAACTTATTCTACAAGGCCACCATCACTCTGATACCAAAACCAGACAAAGATACCACACACACTAGAAAAGAAAATTACAGGCCAATATCACTGATGAACACTGACACAAAGACACTCAACAAAATACTAGCAAAGTGAATCCAACAACATATTAAAAGGATCATACACGATGATCAAGTGGGATTTATCTCAGGGATTCAAGGATTCTTCAGTATACAGTAATCAATCAATGTGATATACCACATTAACAGATTGAAGAATAAAAACCATATGATCATCTCGATAGATGCAGAAAAACCTTTTGACAAAATTCAACACCCATTTAGAAAGTGCACATAGAGGGAACCTAACTCAACATAATAAAGGCCATCTATGACAAACCCACAGCAAACATCATTCTCAACTATTATTCAACATAGTTTTAGAAGTCCTAGCCACGGCAATCAGAGAAGAAAAAGAAATAAAAGGAATCCAAATTGGAAAAGAAGAAGTAAAACTGTCACTGTTTGGAGATGACATGATACTATACATAGAAAATCCTGAACATGCCACCAGAAAATTACTAGCACTCCTCAACGAATTTGGTAAAGGTGCAGGATACAAAATTCATACACAGAAATCTGTTTCATTTCTATACACTAACAACAAAAGATGAGAAAGAGAAATAAAGGAAACAATCCCATGTACCATCACATCAGAAAGAATAAAATACCTAGGAATAAACCTGCCTAAGGAGCCAAATGACCTGAACTTAGAAAACTATAGGATACTGATGAAAGAAATCAAAGATGACACAAACAGATGGAGAGAGATACCATGTTCTTGGATTGGAAGAATCAATATTGTGAAAATGACTATACTACCCAAAGCAATCTACAGATTCAGTGCAATCCCTGTCAAATTACCAATGGCATTTTTCACAGAACTAGAGCAAAAAATTTTACAATATGAATGGAAACACAGAAGACCCCGAATGGCAAAAGCAATCTTGAGAAAGAAAAACGGAGCTGGAGGAATCAGGCTCCCTGGTTTCAGACTACACTACAAAGCCACAGGAATCAAAACAGTATGGTACTGGCCAAAAACAGAAATATATATCAATGAAACAGGACAGAAAGTGCAGAGATAAACCCAAGCACCTATGGTCACCTAATCTATAACAAAGGAGGCAAAACTATATAATGGAGAAAAGACAGTCTCTTCAATAAACGGTGCTGGGAAAACTGGACAGCTACATATAAAAGAATGAAATTAGAACACTCCCTAACAACATACACAAAAATAAACTCCAAAGGGATTAAAGACCTAAATGTAAGGCTGGATACAATAAAACTCTTAGAAGAAAACATCGGCAGAACATTCTCTTACATAAATCGCAGCATGATCTTTTTTGATCCACCTCCTAGAGTAATGAAAATAAAAACAAGAATAAACAAATGGGACCTAATGAAACTTACTTTTGCACAACAAAGGAAACCATAAAACGAAAAGACAACCCTCAGAATGGGAGAAAATATTTGCAAATGAAGCAACCAACAAGGGATTAATCTCCGAAATACAAGAAAACCTCATGCAGCTCTATATCAAAAATACAAGCTACCCAATCAAAACATGGGTGGGAGATCTAAATAGACGTTTCTCAGAAGAGGACATACAGACGGCCAAAAAGCACATGAAAAGATGCTCAACATCACTAAATATGAGAGAAATACAAATCAAAACCACAGTGAGGTATCACCTCACATCAGTCAGAATGGCCATCATCAAAAAAATCTACAAATAGTAAATTCTAGAGAGGGTGTGGAGAAAAGGGAACCCTTGTATACTGTTGGTAGGAATGTAAATTGGTACAACCATTATGGAGAACAGTATTGAGTTTCCTTAAAAAACTAAAATTAGAACTACCATATGATCCTGCAATCCCACTCCTCAGCATATACCCAGAGAAATCCATAATTTGAAAAGGTACATGCACCCCAATGTCCACTGCAACACTATTTACAATAGCTGGGACATGGAAGCAACCTAAATGTCCATCGACAGAGGAATGGATAAAGAAGATGTGGTATATATACACAATGGAATATTACTCAGCCATAAAAAAGAATGAAATAACCTCATCTGCATCAACATGGAGGGACCTCGAGACGGTCATACTAAGTGAAGTCAGTCAGAGAAAAACAAATACTATATGATATTGCTTATATGTGGAATCTAAAAAATATTACAAATCAACCTGTTTATAAAACAGAAATAAAAGTCACAGATGTAGGAAACAAACTTATGGTTACCAGGGGTGAAAGGTGGGGGAGGGATAAATTGGGAGATGGGGATCCACATATACACACTACTATATGTAAAACAGATAACTAATAAGGACCTACTGTATAGCATAGGGAAGTCATCTCAATACTCTCTAATGACCTACATGGGAAAAGAATTTAAAAAAGAGTGGATAAAACTAAAAGCTGGTTCTCTGAGAAGATAAAAAAATAATAAACCATTAGCCATACTCATCAAGAAAAAAAGGGAGAAGACTCAAATCAACAGAATTAGAAATGAAAAAGGAGAAGTAACAACTGACACTGCACAAATACAAAGGATCATGAAAGATTACTACAAGCAACTGTATGTCAATACCATGGATGACCTAGAAGAAACGGACAAATTCTTAGAAAAGTACAACCTTCCAAGACTGAACCAGAAAGAAATACAAAATATGAACACACCAATCACACGCACTGAAATTGAAACTGTGATTTAAAATCTTCCAACAAACAAAAGCCCAGGACCAGACGGCTTCACAGGTGAATGCTATCAAACAATTACAGAAGAGCTAACACCTATCCTTCTCAAACTCTTCCAAAATATAGCAGAGGGAGGAACACTCCCAAACTCATTCTATGAGGCCACCATCACCCTGATACCAAACGAGACAATGTGAAACACCATATTAACAAACTGAAGGATAAAAACCATATGAACCTCTCAATAGATGCAGAAAAAGCTTTCAACAAAATTCAACACCCATTTATGATAAAAACTCCCCAGAAAGTTGGCATAGAGGGAGCCCAGCTCAACATAATAAAGGACATATATGACAAACCCACAGCCAACATCGTTCTCAATGGTGAAAAACTGAAACCATTTCCTCTAAGATCAGGAACAAGACAAGGCTGCCCACTCTCATCACTATTATTCAACATAGTTTTGGAAGTTTTAGCCACAGCAGAGAATAAAAAGAAAGAAAAGGAATCCAAATCAGAAAAGAAGAAGTAAAATTCTCACTGTTTGCAGATGACATGATACTATACACAGAGAATCCTAAAGATGCTATCAGAAAACTACTAGAGCTAATCAATAAATTTGTAAAGTAGCAGGATACAATATTAATGCACAGAAATCTCTTGCATTCCTAAACACTAACAATGAAAAATCTGAAAGAGAAATTAAGGAAACACTCCCATTTACCACTGCAACAAAAAGAATAAAATACCTAGGAATAAACCTACCTAAGGAGACAAATGACCTGAACTCAGAAAATTATAAGACACTGATGAAAGAAATTAAAGATGATACAGATGGAGAGATATACCATGTTCTTGGATTGGAAGAATCAACACTGTGAAAATGACTATACTACCCAAAGCAATCTACAGATTCAATGCAATCCCTATCAAACTACCAATGGCATTTTTCACAGAACTAGAACAAAATTTTTTACAATTTGTATGGAAACACAAAAGACTCCGAACAGCCAAAGCAATCTTGAGAAAGAAAAATGGAGCTGGAAGAATCAGGCTCCCTGACTTCAGACTATACTACAAAGCTACAGTCATCAAGACAGTATGGTACTGCCACAAAAACAGAAATATAGATCAATGGAACAGGATAGAAAGCCCAGAGATAAACCCACACACATATTGTCACCTTATCTTTGATAAAGGAGGCAAGAATGTACAATGGAGAAAAGACCACCTCTTCAATAAGTGGTGCTGGGAAAACTGGACAGCTACATGTAAAAGAATGAAATTAGAAGACTTCCTAATACCATACACAAAAATAAACTCAAACTAGATTAAAGACCTAAATGTAAGGCCAGATACTATAAAAGTCTTAGAGGAAAACATATGACATAAATCACTGCAAGACCCTTTGAGACCCACCTCCTAGAGAAATGGAAATAAAAACAAACAAATGGGACCTAATGAAACTTAAAAGCTTTTGCACAGCAAAGGAAACCATAAACAAGATGAAAAGACAACCCTCAGAATGGGAGAAAATATTTGCAAATGAAGCATCTGACAAAGGATTAATCTCTAAAATATACAAGCAGCTCATGCAGCTCAATATCAATAAAACAAAGAACCCAATCCAAAAATGGGTGGAAGACCTAAATAGACATTTCTCCAAAGAAGATATACAGATTGCCAACAAACACATAAAAGGAGGCTCAAATCACTAATCATTAGAGAACTGCAAATCAAAACCACAATGAGGTATCACCTCACACGGGTCAGCATGACCATCATCAAAAAATCTACAAACAATAAATGCTGGAGAGGGTGTGGAGAAAAGAGAACCCTCTTGCACTGTTGGTGGGAATGTAAATTGATACAACCACTATGGAGAACAGTATGGAGGTTCCTTAAAAAACTAAAACTAGAACTACCATATGACCCAGCAATCCCACTACTGGGCATATACCCTGAAAAAACCATAATTCAAAAAGAGTCATGGGACTTCCGGGAAGATGGCGGAAGAGTAAGACGCGGAGATCACCTTCCTCCCCACAGATACACCAGAAATACATCTACGCGTGGAAGAACTCCTACGGAGCACCTACTGAACGCTGGCAGAAGACCTCAGACCTCCCAAAAGGCAAGGAACCCCCCACGTAACTGGTTAGGGCAAAAGAAAAAACTAAACAGAGACAAAAGGATAGGGACGGGTCCTGCACCAGCGGGAGAGAGCTGTGAAGGAGGAAAAGTGTCCACACACTAGGAAGCCCCTTCACGGGTGGAGACTGCGGGAGGCGGAGTGGGGGAGCTTGGGAGCCGCGGAGGAGAGCACAGCAACAGGGGTGCGGAGGGCAAAGCGGACAGATTCCAGCGCAGAGGATCGGGCCGACCGGCACTCACCAGCCGAGAGGCTTGTCTGCTCGCCCGCCGGGGCGGGCGGGACTGGGAGCTGAGGCTCCGGCTTTTGTCGGAGCGCCGGGAGAGGACTGAGGTTGGCGGCGTGAACACAGCCTGCAGGGCGTTAGTGCACCGCGGCTAGCCGGGAGAGAGTCCGGGGAAAAGTCTGGACCTGCCGAAGAGGCAAGAGACTTTTACGTCCCTCTTTGTTTCCTGGTGCACGAGGAGAGGGGATTAAGAACGCTGCTTGAGAGAGCTCCAGGGACGGGCGCGAGCCGCGGCTAAAAGTGCGGAGCCCAGAGACAGACATGAGACGCTAAGGCCGCTGCTGCCGCCACCAGGAGGCCTGTGTGCGAACACAGGTCACTAGCCACACGCCCTTCCGGGGAGCCTGTGCAGCCCGCCACTGCCAGGGTCCCGGGATCCAGGGACAACTCCCCCGGGAGAACGCACGGCGCGCCTCAGGCTGCAACGTCACGCCGGCCTCTGCCGCTGCAGGCCCGCCCCACACTCCGTGACCCTCCCTACTCCCCGGCCTGAGTGAGCCAGAGCCTCCGAATCAGCGGCTCCTTTAACCCTGTCCTGTCTGAGCAAAGAGCAGACGCCCTCCGGCGACCTACACGCACAGGTGGGGCCAAATCCAAAGCTGAGCCCCTGGGAACTGTGAGAACAAAGAAGAGAAAGGGAAATCTCTCCCAGCAGCCTCAGAAGCAGCGGATTAAAGCTCCACAATCAACTTGATATACCCTGCATCTGTGGAATACCTGAATAGACAACGAATCATCCCAAATTAAGGAGCCCTGTGGATGAAAGGCTCTTGGTGCTGCAGCCAGGAGTCAGTGCTGTGCCGCTGAGGTGGGAGAGCCAACTTCAGGACACTGGTCCACAAGAGGCCTCCTAGCTGCACATAATATCAAACAGCAAAAATCTCCGAGAGATCTCCATCTCAACGCCAGCACCCAGCTTCACTCAACGACCAGCAAGCTACAGTGCTGGACATCCTATGCCAAACAACTAGCAAGACAGGAACACAACCCCACCCATTAGCAGAGAGGCTGCCCAAAATCATAATAAGTCTACAGACACCCCAAAACACACCACCAGACGTGGACCGGCCCACCAGAAAGACAAGATCCAGCCTCATCCACCAGAACACAGGCACTAGTACCCTCCACCAGGAAGCCTACACAACCCACTGAACCAACCTTAGCCACTGGGGACAGACACAAAAAACAACAGGAACTACGAACCTTCAGCCTGCAAAAAAGGAGACCCCAAACACAGTAAGATAAGCAAAATGAAAAGACAGAAAAACACACAGCAGATGAAGGAGCAAGATAAAAACCCACCAGACCTAACAAATGAAGAGGAAATACGCAGTCTACCTGAAAAAGAATTCAGAATAATGATAGTAAGGTTGATCCGAAATCTTGGAGATAGAATGGACAATAGAATGGACAAAATGCAAGAATCAGTTAACAAGGACCTAGAAGAACTAAAGATGAAACAAGCAACGATGAACAACACAATAAATGAAATTAAAAGTACTCTAGATGGGATCAATAGCAGAATAACTGAGGCAGAAGAACGGATAAGTGACCTGGAAGATAAAATAGTGGAAATAACTACTGCAGAGCAGAATAAAGAAAAAAGAATGAAAAGAACTGAGGACAGTCTCAGAGATCTCTGGGACAACATTAAACACACCAACATTCGAATTATAGGGGTTCCAGAAGAAGAAGAGAAAAAGAAAGGGACTGAGAAAATATTTGAAGAGATTACAGTTTAAAACTTCCCTAATATGGGAAAGGAAATAGTTAATCAAGTCCAGGAAGCACAGAGAGTCCCATACAGGATAAATCCAAGGAGAAATACGCCAAGACACATACTAATCAAACTGTCAAAAATTAAATACAAAGAAAACATATTAAAAGCAGCAAGGGAAAAACAACAAATAACACACAAGGGAATCCCCATAAGGTTAACAGCTGATCTTTCAGCAGAAACTCTGCAAGCCAGAAGGGAGTGGCAGGACATATTGAAAGTGTTGAAGTAGAAAAACCTGCGACCAAGATTACTCTACCCAGCAAGGATCTCATTCAGATTTGATGGAGAAATTAAAACCTTTACAGACAAGCAAAAGCTGAGAGAGTTCAGCACCACCAAACCAGCTCTACAACAACTGCTAAAGGAACTTCTCTAGGCAAGAAACACAAGAGAAGGAAAAGACCTACAATAACGAACCCAAAACAATTAAGAAAATGGGAATAGGAACACACATATCGATAATTACCTTAAATGTAAATGGACTAAATGCTCCCACCAAAAGACACAGATTGGCTGAATGGATACAAAAACAAGACGCATATATTTGCTGTCTACAAGAGACCCTCTTCAGACCTAGAGACACATACAGACTGAAAGTAAGGGGATGGAAAAAGGTATTTCATGCAAATGGAAACCAAAAGAAAGCTGGAGTAGCAATTCTCATATCAGACAAAATAGACTTTTAAACAAAGACTATTAGAAGAGACAAAGAAGGACACTACATAATGATCAAGGGATCGATCCAAGAGGAAGATATAACAATTGTAAATATTTATGCACCCAACATAGGTGCACCTCAATACATAAGGCAAATACTGACAACCATAAAAGGGGAAATCAACAGTAACACATTCATAGTAGGGGACTTTAACACCCCACTTTCACCAATGGAGAGATCATCCAAAATGAAAATAAATAAGGAAACACAAGCTTTAAATGATACATTAAACGAGATGGAGTTAATTGATATTTATAGGACATTCCATCCAAAAACAACAGAATACACATTTTTCTCAAGTGCTCATGGAACATTCTCCAGGATAGATCATATCTTGGGTCACAAATCAAGCCTTGGTAAATTTAAGAAAATTGAAATTGTATCAAGTATCTTTTCCGACCACAACGCTATGAGACTCGATATCAATTACAGGAGAAGATCTGTAGAAAATACAAACACATGGAGGCTAAACAATACACTACTTAATAACGAAGTGATCACTGAAGAAATCAAAGAGGAAATCAAAAAATACCTAGAAACAAATGACAATGGAGACACGACGACTCCAAATCTATGGGATGCAGCAAAAGCAGTTCTAAGAGGGAAGTTTATAGCAATACAATCTTACCTTAAGAAACAGGAAACATCTCGAATAAACAACCTAACCTTGCACCTAAAGCAATTAGAGAAAGAAGAACAAAAAAACCCCAAAGTTAGCAGGAGGAAAGAAATCATAAAAATCAGATCAGAAATAAATGAAAAAGAAATGAAGGAAACGATAGCAAAGATCAATAAAACTAAAAGCTGGTTCTTTGAACGGATAAACAAAATTGATAAACCATTAGCCAGACTCATCAAGAAAAAAAGGGAGAAGACTCAAATCAACAGAATTAGAAATGAAAAAGGAGAAGTAACAACTGACACTGCAGAAATACAAAAGATCATGAGAGATTACTACAAGCAACTCTATGCCAATAAAATGGACAACCTGGAAGAAATGGACAAATTCTTAGAAAGGCACAACCTGCCAAGACTGAATCAGGAAGAAATAGAAAATATGAACAGACCAATCACAAGCACTGAAATTGAAACTGTGATTAAAAATCTTCCAACAAGCAAAAGCCCAGGACCAGATGGCTTCACAGGCGAATTCTATCAAACATTTAGAGAAGAGCTATCACCTATCCTTCTCAGACTCTTCCAAAATATAGCAGAGGGAGGAAACTCCCCAACTCATTCTACAAGGCCACCATCACCCTGATACCAAAACCAGACAAGGATGTCACAAAGAAACAAAACTACAGGCCAATATCACTGATGAACATAGATGCAAAGATCCTCAACAAAATACTAGCAAACAGAATCCAACAGCACATTAAACGGATCATACACCATGATCAAGTGGGGTTTATTCCAGGAATGCAAGGATTCTTCAATATACGCAAATCAATCAACGTGATACACCATATTAACAAATTGAAGGAGAAAAACCATATGATCATCTCAATAGATGCAGAGAAAGCTTTTGACAAAATTCAACACCAATTTATGATAAAAAACCCTGCAGAAAGTAGGCATAGAGGGAACTTTCCTCAACATAATAAAGGCCATATATGTCAAACCCACAGCCAACATCGTCCTCAATGGTGAAAAACTGAAAGCATTTCCACTAAGATCAGGAACAACACAAGGTTGCCCACTCTCACCACTCTTATTCAACATAGTTTTGGAAGTTTTAGCCACAGCAATCAGAGAAGAAAAGGAAATAAAAGGAATCCAAATCGGAAAAGAAGAAGTAAAGCTGTCACTGTTTGCAGATGACATGATACTATACATAGAGAATCCTAAAGATGCTACCAGAAAACTACTAGAGCTAATCAATGAATTTGGTAAAGTAGCAGGATACAAAATTAATGCACAGAAATCTCTGGCATTCCTATACACTAAGGATGAAAAATCTGAAAGTGAAATCAAGAAAACACTCCCATTTACCATTGCAACAAAAAGAATAAAATACCTAGGAATAAACCTACCTAAGGAGACAAAAGAGCTGAACTCAGAAAATTATAAGACACTGATGAAAGAAATTAAAGATGATACAAATAGATGGAGAGATATACCATGTTCTTGGATTGGAAGAATCAACATTGTGAAAATGACTCTACTACCCAAAGCAATCTACAGATTCAATGCAATCCCTATCAAACTACAACTGGCATTCTTCACAGAACTAGAACAAAAAATTTCACAATTTGTATGGAAACACAAAAGACCCCGAATAGCCAAAGCAATCTTGAGAAAGAAAAATGGAGCTGGAGGAATCAGGCTTCCTGACTTCAGACTATACTACAAAGCTACAGTCATCAAGACAGTATGGTACTGGCACAAAAACAGAAATATAGATCAATGGAACAGGATAGAAAGCCCAGAGATAAACCCACGCACATATGGTCACCTTATCTTTGACAAAGGAGGCAGAAATGTACAGTGGAGAAAGGACAGCCTATTCAATAAGTGGTGCTGGGAAAACTGGACAGCTACATGTAAAAGTATGAGATTAGATCACTCCCTAACACCATACACAAAAATAAGCTCAAAATGGCTCAAAGACCTAAATGTAAGGCCAGAAACTATCAAACTCTTAGAGGAAAACGTAGGCAGAACACTCTATGACATAAATCACAGCAAGGTCCTTTTTGACCCACCTCCTAGAGAAATGGAAATAAAAACAAAAGTAAACAAATGGGACCTAATGAAACTTCAAAGCTTTTGTGCAGCAAAGGAAACCATAAAGAAGACCAAAAGACAACCCTCAGAATGGGAGAAAATATTTGCAAATGAAGCAACTGACAAAGGATTAATCTCCAAAATTTATAAGCAGCTCATGCAGCTTAATAACAAAAAAACAAACAACCCAATCCAAAAATGGGCAGAAGACCTAAATAGACATTTCTCCAAAGAAGATATACAGAGTGCCAACAAACACATGAAAGAATGCTCAACATCACTAATCATTAGAGAAATGCAAATCAAAACTACAATGAGATATCATCTCACACCAGTCAGAATGGCCATCATCAAAAAATCTAGAAACAGTAAATGCTGGAGAGGGTGTGGAGAAAAGGGAACCCTCTTACACTGTTGGTGGGAATGTAAATTGATACAGCCACTGTGGAGAACAGTATGGAGTTTCCTTAAAAAGCTACAAATAGAACTACCATATGACCCAGCAATCCCACTACTGGGCATATACCCTGAGAAAACCATAATTCAAAAAGAGTCATGTACCAAAATGTTCATTGCAGCTCTATTTACAATAGCCCAGAGATGGAAACAACCTAAGTGTCCATCATCGGATGAATGGATAAAGAAGATGTGGCACATATATACAATGGAATATTACTCAGCCATAAAAAGAGACGAAATTGAGCTATTTGTAATGAGGTGGATAGACCTAGAGTCTGTCATACAGAGTGAAGTAAGTCAGAAAGAGAGAGACAAATACCGTATGCTAACACATATATATGGAATTTAAGGGAAAAAAAATGTCATGAAAAACCTAGGGGTGAAACAGGAATAAAGACACAGACTTACTAGAGAATGGACTTGAGGCTATGGAGAGGGGGAAGGGTAAACGGTGACAAAGCGATAAAGAGGCATGGACATATATACACTACCAAACGTAAGGCAGATAGCTAGTGGGAAGCAGCCGAATAGCACAGGGAGATCGGCTCGGTGCTTTGTGACCGCCTGGAGGGGTGGGATAGGGAGGGTGGGAGGGAGGGAGACGCAAGCGGGAAGAGATATGGGAATATATGTATATATATAACTGATTCATTTTGTTGTGAAGCTGAAACTAACATACCATTGTAAAGCAATTATACTCCAATAAAGATGTTAAAAAAAAAAAAAAAAGTCATGTACCACAGTGTTCACTGCCACACTATTTACAATAGCCAGGACATGGAAGCAACCTAAGTGTCTGTCGACAGATGACTGGATAAAGAAGATGTAGCCCATATATACAATGGAATATTACTCAGCCATATAAAGAAACGAAATTGAGTTATTTGTAATGAGGAAGATGGACCTAGAGTCTGTCATACAGAGTGAAATAAGTCAGAAAAATACCATATGCTAACACGTATATATGGCATCTAAAAAAAAATGGTTCTGATGAACCTAGGGGCAGGACAGGAATAAAGATGCAGACATAGAGAATGGACTTGAGGACACGGGGAGGGGGAAGGGTAAGCTGGGATGAAGTGAGAGAATAGCATGGACATATATACACTACCAAATGTAAAATAAATAGCTAGTGGGAAGCAGCTGCATAGCACAGGGAGATCAGCTCGGTGCTTTGTGACCACCTAGAGGGGTGGGATAGGGAGGGTGGGAGGGAGGCACAAGAGGGGGGCGATATCGGGATATATGTATACACATAGCTGATTCACTGTTATACAGCAGAAACTAACACGACACTGTAAAGCAATTATACTCCAATAAAGTTGTTTAAAAAGAAGAGTGGATATATAACTGATTCATTTTGCTGTACAGCAGAAACTAACACAATATTGTAATCAACTATACTCCAAAAAAACTAATTTTAAAAAACGGAAGTGACAGAATTCCGCAATGCATTTAGAAAGTAATTAAAACACATGTAATAATAATGGTTATATAAGTGTGCATGCAAGCTACTTGACAAAAGTGTTATTTAAGGCAACAGGTGTGATAGCTGTTCTCTAATGCATTAAGAGAAGTTTTTAGAAACAAATACAATAAGAGTGGTTATAGTACTATGTGCATGTTACTTTGAGAGGAATGTTATTTCAAGGAATGCATGTGATAGCCTTGTAGTAATGCATTTTGAGAAATATTTTAAAACACATGGAATAATGATAGCTATAAGAGTGCAACCCATTTGCTACATTAAAAAGCTGTGTTATTTACGGGAATGGTTGTGATATCCACTCTGTAATGAACTTAGAGCAGTGTTTAGAAAGACATGTAATAAAGATGGTTATTAGAGTGCTACATATCAGCTTCACTGAAAAGAGTGTTATTTCAGAGAATGCATATGATAGACATTCCATAACGCATCGAGAGAAATGTTTAAAAACACATGGAATAATGGTTAAAACAGTGAAACCTGCTTGCTACACAGAGAAGAGAGTTGTTTAAGGAATTGGATTTGAAAGACATTCTGTAATGCATTTAGAGAACTGTTGAAAAACCTATGTAGGAAAATGTTTAAAAGACTGCTATGTACAAGCTACTTTGACCAGAGTGTTATACCAGGGAATGGATGATATAAACATTCTTAATGCATTTAGAGAAGTGTTTAATGCCCTTTGATAATCTCCTCTGCTTGCTTCCTTTGCTCGTTATGTATTAAAAATGGTTATATGAGCGTTCTGTGCCAGATACTTTGACAGAAGTGACGTTTCTATCTCTAGCAGCACGACAAGAAGGAGCCAGCCAGTCACAGGTCCGGAGATACTCAGCACAGAAGAATGCACAGCTGTGTAGAGGCACGGAAGCAGAATGTATCTGGCCAGAGATGAATTTAGTAAGGAGGCCAGTGTGGCTGGAAGGGGGCGTGGGCGGAGAGTAGGGGAGAAGAGTATGGGGCGGGCATGGCCCGCTGTGTAGTGACTTAATTAGTGATCTGTTGCTATGGGACAACATTTCCCAATGCTGCTGGCTTGAGCAACAAACATTTATTATCGCAGGTTTCTGGGACCAGGAATCGAGCGTGGCTCAGCTGGACGCTTCTGCCAGGGTCTCCCAGGAGGTTTGGGGCTGTGAACAAAACTGAGTCAGGATCTGACCTCACTGAAGGAGCAGTATAAAGAGGCAGTTTGGACTGAAGTTCTGAGTTCTCCTCTGTCTGTTGCTTTCCTCAGTTCTGGGCCATGTGGGCCTCTCCAGATAGCAAGGGACCAGACAGAGGGCAGGAGGGAGAGACAGAAGGGGAGACAGAGAAAGAGAGAAACAGAGAGAGACAGGGAAGGAGGGAGGTTAGACACTGACTGTTGACAACCAAATCTTGGAAGTGACCTTGTATCACTTCGCCACCTTCCATGGAATAGAATGGGACACTAAGTCCTGTCCACACTCAAAAGTAAGAGATGACACAAGGATGTGTTCACCAGGACGTGGGGACCACGGGGGTCCCTCCATGAGTGGAGAAGGGGGAGGCCCTGAGAGCCTTACTGCCTTGCCCAGAACCACAGACTGCCAATAGGCAGAGCCAGGTATGAACCCAACGCTGTGTCCTCACAGCTGGGGCCTGGCTGCACCCAGGTTCTCTCAGGGGCTCTGGAAAAGGCTGTGCTGGTATAGTTAGAGCAGATATGGAGATGGCATGGGGAAGAGGGACAGCATTTTGCAGCCTAGCCGGGTATCTGGCAACTTCTTCTCCTAGGAGGTGCCTATGTCATGGGAATCCTGAGTGAACCCCTGTCCACACCACAACCAGGGAAGAGGGATCTAGAGACAGCTCTATGCTGAGTTTAGTTCTTATACTTCTGAATCTATCTCTCACTGGACAGTTGAAAACTGAGGTCCAAAAACACACACGGACTACCGCAGGGCCCACGACAGGCAGCGTCCAAGAGTAAGGGTGTGTTATGACCCTCTAGGCCAGGCTCAGACCCCTCCCATAGGGATTGCTTTGGTAATGAGAAACCCTAAGATCTTGGTAAGTTCTTGTCCATTTTCTCCCTATGTGGGGGGAGGGGGGGCATTTTCTACTGGGCATTCAGGGAGTGAACACTGGCAAACACACACACACACAGTGACATTAGACTGTGGTGTCAGAAGAGCAACAGACGCAGGGAGGTGACAAGAGAAAGAAAAAAGGGTTTGCAGGCACTCCCAACATGTGATACCACTCCTCCACCTGCATAGATATTATTCCACATATGCCTGAGGACATCCCTAGAAGTACAGGCCACAATAGTCTCCATTGCACAGACAGGGAAACAGAAAGGTCCTGAGAGACACAGTGACTTATCCAGGATGGAGAACAGGTAGAATGGGGAATTGAGTCTGGAACCCAGGTCTGCCTCCTCAGAGCTGCGCACAGACCCTCCCCGGGAGCGGTGGAGAAGGCTGTGAGGTGTGACTGTGTGAGGTATGGTGTTGCATGGAGAAGGGGTGAGCCGTCGGCAGCCCAGAGGGCTGTGTGTAGCGGTGTTATCTGAGGAGGGGATTCAAGTAAGGGGCCCCCAGGAAGTGAAGTCACCTCCTTGGCAATAGACCCCAACAGAACTCTGAGCCCCGGGAGCCAGGCACACACGTTCTAGCGACAGCCCCACAGCCGGCTCACTTGGCTGGAGACGCTTCACAGAGACGGATGTTCTCCTGCTCTGTCCTGACTTCCCAGGGTTTCTGCTTCAGGAAACCCCTGAGTGGGAGGTTTCTCAGATGCGTTAGACGGTTCAATGCTTAACCTGGACGACTCTGGTCCTTTACCAGGAGGTCCCTAAGGGAACACAAGGTGGCCTAGAGCAGGCCAGTCCAGGCCCGGCCGCGTCTGGGAGCCCTCCCCGGGCAGCCTCACGTCCCCGCATCTCCATGGGGGGGAAGGGGGACTTGAGGGGAGGGCTGTAATGGGGGAGGGATGAGCTTGGGGCCGTTAGCCATTAGCCGTCCTGCTCCACCACCGGTCAGCATCGCAGTGGTCCCCACAGCCGCAGTCTCCCTGGGTCACAGGCCACAGGACCTGGCCCCCATTTGCGCACTCACCCTCTTCACCAGCACAGTCACCATGTTACTGAATGCCAAGTCCATGTGCCCAACGCACGGTGAGGCCAAACGATACCAAAACATCAGAGTTCGGAGCAGAGAAAGGTTTACTGCAGGGCCATGCAAGGGGACGGGTGGCTCATGCCTTAAAAACCCCGAACTCCCCAAAAGCTTTCGGCAAAGCCCTTTTACAGGAAAGGTGAGGGAGAGGCGTGGTTAGCTGTGGCAGACTTCTTGGTGTCAGATACTTTGTTCTTGAGGTCAGGTCATGGTCAGGTCACAATGTTCCTTTAAACCTCCACCAAAACAAATGTTACTCTCTGTTCTGACAAGAAAGGGGAAGGTCCCAGCTTTCACCCTCCAAAGTCCAGGCCCTGGCTAAGAGGAGGGGGTCCCTGCATGGGCCGCTTAACCCTGCCCCAGAGCGTTCGTCCAGCACCCAGTCTGGGTCTTCCCGCCAGTGACCAGGCCTGGCTGAAGAGGCAGATCTCAGCTGGCGGCGCCCTTAGGGCTGAGTCCCCAGACCCTGCCCAGCCGTCATCACTGAGGGAGCCAGGCACCCAGCACCCAGCCTTCCCTTTGGCTTTTCATTTAAACTGGAGAGAATCATCTGTATAGGATCAATAGTAAATACCAATCAGGTTATTAACAATTGTCCTTCCCAGCTCACAGCAATTGTCCTTTTTGAGAATAACCCGAACCACAGAGGTGGACCTTAAGTAATGATGGGCCATGTCCTTGCAACTTAACCCTGACCTCTGGCCACCTCCTAGCCGTAGACAACTGATCTAAAGCTGTACCAAGTTTTGAAACTTGGAGAGACTGAAGCTGGCTGAAGCTGTTACCTTAAGGCAGTGTCCATGTACTCATGGACTGTGACCCATGGAGACTACCACCGCCATTAGGTCGTAGAAACGGGAATGGTGGAGAGGTGCACTGCTGCTTCAAGGCCTGGGCCTGGCCAGTGGGCAGCTGTGGCGAGGGCTCCGGAGCTCTGCAGGACACGGCCCTCAGCCTGTCCCCAGGTCCCCAGCTCGCCCACTAGCCCGAGGCCGGAGGCCCCAGAGGGCCCCGGGGAGAAGGCTGGGATCTGTCTCTCATGGCGCCCAGCTGCGAGGACCACTGCGAGGCTGACTGTGGGTAGAGCAGGACCTCTAACCACCAAGCTAACGGTCTTGCGCTAACAGCTGCATGCCCGCTCCGTGCCTGTTACATCCTGCGAGGGCGCTGCAGGGGCCTGGACAGCAGCCGAGCTGAAGGGTTCACACTGTCCAACAGCAGATGCTGGGCGTGTGGGTAGGCACAAGCCAGCACCTCAGGCCCCAGGCCCGCGCACCGAACGGCCCCTATGCTGGGGTGGAGGGCCATCTTGGGGGTCAAATCCTCGGTCCTAGTGGGGCAGCCCCGGCCAGCCCACCTGTCCAGGCATGTGCAGCCGTGCCTTGGAGAGGGCTTGGTAGGAGCCAGCAGGCTGGACGTGCAGGCAGCTGCATCATCGCCTGTGGTGCTGTTTAGTCCCCGCCCCAACCTCGGGAGGGCGAACACCCGCGCTTCATGGCCTCCCCTTGCTCCCAGTGGCGACCCCACCGCAGCCACACTGGGCCTCCACACGTCCGAGCGGACGAGCCCGCGCCGGGGCCGTGACCTCCTCTGTTCCAGCCATGCGGGGCAGCCACCCATGAGGTAGCCACCATGGCTCGTGAAAGCTCCAGGACAGCTGCACCCTTAGCCAGCAGCGACGGCCCACCTGCTACCTTGAGGAGCGACGACGGGAGAGGCAACCTCTGGCCCAGGCTCATACCAGCTGCCCAGCAGGCGCCACATGAGCCTGGTCTGACACCGTGGGATGCTCCTTGAGCCCCTTCTCTGGCTGTTACCTTTAAGAGTATTACACTTTCAGGTTAAAAAGTTGCAGAACAGAGAATAGTATCTGTTTTGTTGGAGGTTTGCAGGAACATCGTGACCTGACCGTGACTTGATCTACGTAGACAGCTAAAAGAAAAAAAGATTTCTGCACCAAGTTTTCCACAACCAAACACTGGCCGCCTTTCTGGTATAAAAGAAGTCTGAATTCTGACTGGGGAAATATGGTTCTTTGAGACACTAGTCTGCCATCTTCTCGGTCTGCTGGCTTTCTGAATAAAGCCATTATTCCTTGCCCTAACACTGTCTCCCAATTTATTGGCCTGTCATGCAGCGAGCAGGACAAGCTCGGACTTGCTATCAATTCTGGTGAGCCAGCCAGCAGCCTCGCTGCTTGTGGCCAGACAGCCCGGGTTGGGAAATTTGGGGGTAAGGCCCTAGCTAGCAGCTGCCGGGACCACTTATCCTGAAGATCTTCCCTTCAAATTTCCCTGCAGTGGCACTGGCTGCCCTGGGGCTTGGCAGCTGGAGCAAGTGATTGAATTTGGGAGTCGATGGGCTCCGTACAGTAGGGTACGTCACTCCAGTGTGTACAGCCGAGAACATTCTCCCCCGCTCAATTAGGGCTTTTTCTGTAAGGTAAAGGCCAACTTGTTTTGCATTTGATTGGGGTACCCTGTTGGAGAGGAGAATTATTGTGGGACTCTACCCCATTTGTGAACCTGTTCGTTTGCTATTGTTTTGTGTTCATTCAGGATGGAATTTGTTTGTGGTTGTGGTATTGGAATTTATGCCTTTTGTGTTTTGTTGCTCTTGAACTTGTAAATATAGGAAATGCTCCATCTGTCCCTAAGGAAAGCTCTTTGGGGCGTATCTCAAATAAATGGGCAAAATACAGCTGTGGGCCTATGACTAAGAAAGAGATAATATTCTATTGTAATAGTGTGTGGCCCCAATATATGTTAGGATCAGGAGAGCAATGGCCCTTGAATGGCTCAATTATTATACGATCTTGCATTTAGAACTGTCTTGTGAAAGAGCAGGTAAAAATGATGAGATTCCATAGGTAGAAGCATTTATGTTATTCATCAGGAGGAAAAAAGTCAGATGGCTGCCACCTTATGATGCAGCAGTCTAAAACGAAAACCAAGGGAAAATCTGTTCTACAAGAGGGAGAGGGAGAAAGTGAGACTGAGGACATGTTATTTCAAAACGTAAACCCTCTCTGACCAAGCCGGCTCCCCCACTGGCCCAGCCAGCTGCACCAGCAGTTGTTCTGACCACCCCCATGCCACCAGTATATGCACTCCTTTTACCAATTCCTGTTTCCCCTACTTATGGGGATCAGTTAGAAGTTTCTATGTTAACCCCTGGGGCACAGGGGCCTGCTTTGGTGTCACCATCGAAGACCCGACAGGGCACCCAATTTGGACCGGGAGCCACTTCTGGATTGGGGCGATTTCCCTTGCGCCAATACCCCACAGAAGGCCTTAATGCAAATGGCCAGCCAGCTGGGTTTCTACGGATGCACAATCCATTCTCAACTTCAGATCTGTTTAATTGGAAAGACCATAACCCTGCTTACTGAGAGGACCCCCTCCACATGACTGAACTTTTCACTTCTATCTTTGCCACTCACCATCCCCTCGGGGTGGACATTCACACGGTTATGAATATGATTCTTACTGGGGATGAAAGGAGGATGGTCACTGGCTAGCAAGGAAGCACACCAGCTTCATCCAGCAGATCCAAATGGAACTCCAGAAGCAAGTCTGGCGGTTCCTACTGCTGAGTCTGACTGGGATCCTAATAATGGAGATATACCGCATCTAGGGCATTATAGGAAGTGTATCTTAGTGGGTCTCCAAAAGGGGTACCTAGGCAAAAGAGCTTAAGCAAAATTCAGGAGATACACCAAAAATCCCATGAGGATCCATGAGACTTTCTAGAAAGAATTTATCAAGCTTATAGATGCTACATTGATGCAGACCCTGAGGTCCCGAAAATATGAGAATGGGACATATGACCTTCATTGGGCAAAGTGCCCCAGATGTAAGAAGAAAATTACAAAAATCAGATGGTGCATTTGGAATGAACCCTTCTCAATTGGTAGATGTTGCTTTTAAAGTGTTCAACAACAGGGAACAATGACAGAGGAAGATGATGCAAAAGGGAATTCCACTTTTCTGGCAGCAGCATTAGACTCCCGGAAGGTGAGTAACCCCAACAGAGGTAAGCCACCATTGGGGAGGGAACAATGTGCTTACTATAAGGAGGAAGGGCATTGGAAAAAAGATTGCCCTAGGCTAAAAAATAAGACGGGAAACAATAAAAGAAAGACAGGAACCTTTTATATGGTAGAAAGAGAGGAACATTCTGATGATGAATGAAGAGAACCAGGGGCTCCCTTGGACTTGAGGTGTCCAATTCCAGTTTCCCCACAGGAGCCCCAAGTAACTGACTGTGGGAGACAAGTTGATTGACTTTCTGATAGATGCGGGTGCAACGTATGCTGTGGTAAACACCAAGGTGGCACAGAAAACATCTCAGTCCATCCTGGTCATGGGAGTTTCTGGACAAGTACAAAATCGTTCTCTCTTACAGCCTCTAGAATGCCAATTAGGGGACCTCACCCTGAAACGCAGTTTCTTATATATGCCAGCGTGTCGATTCCTCTTTTGGGCCGACATCTCCTTTGTAAATTAAATGTTCAAGTAACTTTTTCACCGGAACAGCCTGACATCAGGGTCCCATTGAAGCACATTTTAAGCCTACAGAGGGCACTCGTGGCCACCCCAGAAAAGGAGACAGAGCTCTTTCCCCCCGAAGTCTATGAAAAGATAAGGCCAGAAGTATGGGCTGACGGCACCCCAGGGAAGGCCAAAAATGCATGTCCAATACAAATCCCGTTAAAAAGGACCCCGGGACACCTAATCTAAAACAATATCCTCTGAGGCAAGAGGCCCAAAAGGGAATTGAGACAATCCTAAAAAAGTTTTCGGGAAAAAGACTAATTAAACCTTGCAGGTCCCCGTATAAGACCCCTATTCTCCCAGTCAAAAAGCCAAACTCAGCAGAGTATCACTTCGTCTAAGACTTGAGCGCTATTAATGAAATAGTCCAAGATTTGCTCCCTGTGGTACCTGAGCCATACACTCTGTTCACAACGATTCTGGGGGATACAGGTGGTGCTCAGTTTTGGACTTGAAAGGTACTTCTTTTCTGCATTCCTATTGCAGAAGAATCACAGCAGCTATTTGCTTTTGAATGGCAGGACCCAGAAACACAGGTAGTCCAACAGTATTGTTGGACAGTCCTGTCTCAAGGATTTAAGAATTCCCCTACCGTGTTTGGGGAAATGTTGGCTAGGGACCTTAGAAACTTAATATTGGATGAAAGACTCGTACTCCAAAATGTGGACAATTTGCTCATAGCGAGCCCTACATGTGTAAGTGTCTACAAAATACCATCAGAACCCTGAACTATCTGGCCAACAATGGATATAAGGTTTCCCAGAAAAAGGCCCAAATATGTAAGCAACAAGTCATGTATCTGGACTTTGTCCTTCCCCAAGGACAGCAGGATCTTTTGCCTGATAGAAAACAGGTAACTGCAGGCTTGGGAACACCCAAGACTCGCAGACAGCCGAAGGGGTTTCTGGGAATGACAGGGTTCTGTCGGATTTGGATCCCGAACTGTGGGCCCATAGAAAGCCCCTCTATGAGACTTTAAAGGGACATGATCTTGAGTCCCTTACTTGGACTAAAGTAAGCTTCAAACAGCCTTTGAAACAATAAAAACAAAGTCAGTCTTAGCCCTGGCTTTGGGACTGCCAGACTTAAAGAAACCTTTCAAATTGTATGTACATGAGAGACAAGGCATAAGTCTCGGGGTGTTATTTCAAACTCTGGGGAATATCCCTCTACCTGTTTCCTACTTCTCAAAACAACCCGAACAGACTTAAGGGACGGCCCCTCTGCCTTCAAGTTATAGCAGCTACTTGTGACATACTTCAGGAAACTCAGAAGTTTACCCGGAGGCAACCCACCATTGTGTATGTCCCTCACCATGTTCTTTCTTTACTGGAACAAAAAGGGGGCTATTGGTTGACTTCTGGGAGAATAGGAAAGTACCAAGCCATTCTCTTCGACAATTTCAATGCAAGACTTCAGGTCACTTCAGCCCCAAATCGAGCCACAATGCTCCCAATTAATGCTGCACAGCCCCCAGAGCACAAATGCCTACCCGTCATCGAGCTAGTACACTCTAGCAGACCGGACTTAAGCGATTAACCCTCGGCTGGGCCAGATATGGAACTGTTTACCGATGGAAGCAGCTTCATGGACCAAGGTAGGTGACGTGCTGGGTATGCGGTGGTCACCCTTAGAAAGAGCCCTGTCCCCAGGTAGCTCAGCCCAGAACGCAGAAATCATTGCTCTGACAAGAGCCCTACTACTCACTGAAGGAGAGTGAGTAAATATATACACAGACTCACTACGCATTCTCCGTGATGCATGCTCACGGGGCAATCTGGAAAGAAAGGGGGCTCCTCACTTCAAACAGTAAAGACATAAAGCACGCTTCTTAAATCCTGTCACCATTAGAAGCAGCCCACAAGCCCTCACCATTGGCCATAATGCACTGCCCAGGCCACCGAAAGGGTGAAGCTCATATAATAAAAGGCAACTGGTTAGCTGACCAAGCTGCAGAGAAGGCAGCAAAGGAAGGCAATTATCAAGCAGTAACAGGGTCACTTCTCCTGCAGATCGACTTGTCAAAATACCAGGAGGCTCAGATTAGTTAAAGCCCTCCTTAAGGAAAGTATCCCCTGATGTGGACTGCCTAATACCTTTCACAGTGATAATGGGCCTGCTTTTGTCTCTAGCATAACCCAACAAGTGTCTAAAGCACTGCAAATTGGAAGCTACATTCATCCTGGAGACCACAATCAACAGGAAAAACCAAGATAATGAATTATACATTAAAAAGGAGCACTGCTAAAATATGCCGAGACTAATTTAACTTGGGATAAGGCTTTGCCAGTTGCCATGCTACGGATCAGAGTGGCTCCCAGAAGCAGGCCTAAATTAAGCCTCTTTGAAATACTGTATGGTAGGCCATTCCAGATGTCTCCTCTGTTCCACCCCAAGGGAAAAATGTGTTCACGGTGGGCAGGAATGAGACCTGCATGGTGTGGAGCGTCCAGGCAGGCAGGCTGGAGAAGCTGGTGGGAAACCTGGTGCCTGCCTTCCTGGGCGGCGCCCCCTCCGACCTCCCCACATTCCTGGGCACCTACAGGGCTTTCCCTACCACCCAGTAGATGCTGGACCTTCTCTTCACAAGGTGAGCACTTCTTCCCGATGGGACATTGGTGACTCGGCCACCTTCTAGCTGTGACATGTGGGAATGTCACTCCACCTCTCGGAGCCTCAGCTGGCCCCTCTGCACACTAGGGTAAAGAGAGGCCCAGCCCCCTACGGTGACTGTAGAGACCAGAGGGTCCTTCACGGAAAGTGCTTTCTGGGGACCTGGCCTGTGGAAAGGTCTGCTGGAGGGGCAGTGGTTGTGCTAATTCATCATGTCCCTCCTCCCCATGAGGAAGCCTCCGCCTCAGTTGTCACTGTGCCTCTCACCTTGGGATGAACGTATTTCCCATGTGCAAGGTGATGAGTGATTCTATTAGGGGTGCCCTGTCCTGGGTGGGTGAGAGCAGGGATCCTTGGGGCCGAGCAGTGGGGCCCCAGGCCACTCAGATGTGTGCGATGGGGCTGGTGGGGCTCATTCATTCTTCACATATAGAGGAAGGCCCACTAGGTGCAGGCGCTTTTCTAGGAACACCCATCATTTAACGCATCGAGCAGACAGCAGTCCTGCCCTCCAGGGCTTCCATTCTAGTTTGGAGTCAGACAGTCACACTAGACCTCACAACCAGGGCTACCCTGGGAGCACAGTGTGGAAGGAAATGCCCGGTCTCTGACTCAGCTGCCCAACTGACTCCCTCCAGGGCCGTGTCCTCCATGCTGGGCACCTGGCTGTACCATTACCCTGAGCATTTCCACCAGCCCCCAGAATTTCCCCGCCTGAAGATGCTTCTGGCTTACACAGAGCTCAGCATGCCTGGCTCAGACCTGGAGCAGCAAGCCCGCCTTCTCCTGGCACAGCTGGAGCACCTGGAGCCCCCTGAGGCAGAGGGTGATGGTGAGGGGGACTCAGGGTGGGTGACGGGGGGCAAGTGGGAAGCGGAAGGGGTGGAGCCACACAGAACAGAGTTTCCCGAGGCTGGAACTGGGCCTCTGAGGAGACTCAGATCACTGTTTCCCCAGACTGCAGTCTGGGAAGACTTCCTGGGGGTGGCATCTTGGATTGAGACTTCCCTGATAGGCAGTGAGAAGTTTCCTATCTTTGGAGGCACTGGAAAAGCAGTCCTATTGATGATATTTTCTCTTCTTGGAGCTACAGCACCAGCTCCAGAACAAGCTCTGGAAACATATCAAGACCTAGAGCCAGCAACACCTCTACTGTCCACTACAGCTCCAGAGCCAGAGCAAGCTCAAGCCACAGCTATTGTTCAAGCTCAAGAGCCAGAATATGCATTACTGCCAGCTCCTCAGCCAGAACTAGAGAATGGTCATGCCCTAGCTCTCATTTAAGCCACAGGTTATCAACTTATTTCCAAGATCTACTGCAGTGATTTACAACAGAACAAACAACCAAGCAAACGAATGAAAACCCAGTATGGCCCATCTGCCCCCCACGGAAATGTTTATGATTCAAAGGCATAAGCTCTATATTATATCCATAGATATTACAATATATAGTTATATATATTATAACTATCCAAAGAGTAATACTTTTATCTCTGAGTAAGAGCACAGAATTTCAGAAAATACGCAACGTGCATCAAAGAAAATAATCATTCCTCCTTTAGTCACCTTCCTGGTATCCAAGGTCAAGATCCGTGATGGGGGAGACAATGTTTGCTTTCCCACAGTCAGAATACGTTCGCTAGCACACCCTCTCTCTCGATTACTCTTACCATCAAACCAGCCAGTTTCTATGTCAGTCTTTCTGTCTCTGTCTCTGATTCCCTCCTTCTACCTGTCTTTGTCTGTCTGTTTTCCTCCCTCTCTATTTCTGTCTCTCTCCTCTGACTCTCACTTGCTCTCTTTTGCCTTTTTGCCTCATGGATGCCTGAGTAATGTTTCTCTGTCTCTCTTAAGTCACCTTAGGCAGTACTGTTTCGTAACATACAGTACATTGGCAAGTGCCCCTGTCAAAAACTCACTAAACCCAGATGACAATAACTAAAATCCCATGCTGCCTGGGAAGTACTCATTTACAGTTATTTACCTTTTAGTGGATACATGCCACAGTCATTTCTAGGTCAAGACACACTGATGTACCCGATCCCCATCTTTGAAATGTGCGCCATTGACTTCAACAGTGAAATGACGCACTTACTTCCTCATTACTGAAGACCAAAGAGCAACGTGTGTTCATTTTTCAGTCATTTCTGAATGTTGTGTGTGGATAATTAGATAAACCAAGAGAACATTTCAATAGGGAAAGACAGCCAATCTTTGTTGACGTGTTGTGATGTCCCAGGCCTCGCGCTCAAATGCTAACTCCCTTCCTTTAATTACTCCTCTCAAACCTGACCAGAGAGGAAGCCTTCACAGGCAGTTCTTTGGAGGCAAGCAATAAAGGAACAAACTCCATGGCACGACCAGCCTCATGCTTCATTGTTTCATGGACTTTTCTTTCTCACCATCCATTGGAATGGGCCTATAGCCACTCGTCTCGCTCTGGCCACATGTTCCCAAGGGATGCACAATCACTGCCAGGATTTGAGTCACTGTTGTCTCAAGCACCCAGAAGAGAAGCACCGACAGAAAGAAGTACGTCCCCGCCCCAGCGTGCCCTCAAAACGGAAGTCCCTGTAGCAGACGGCACACTGGGCGTACAAGCCATGAGAAAACCCTCATCTCGTACCCTTCCTCTAGTACGTCACTTTCACTTGTTGGGTGTTTTCATTTCGTTCACATTGCATGACACCATCTGGCTAATGCTTATAAGCAAATTTCCAGACCTTAAAGATTGACTCCAGATTGCTTAGCCCCGACTGCTTCTGGTCGTGGACCCTGAGAGAATGAATAAAGACATTCAAGTTTACCTGAATTCTGCTTTCTAGAATGCCAAGGTCTCAGGCCAGCTGTTCTCTGGTAGCTACACGAGGGTAAGGGTTCTTCTGAAGCAGTGCTTGCACAGCATCCTTTTGACATGGCTTCAAAACAAGTCTCCTTCTTCAGTCCTCTTGGGAGTCGCCTGCTGAAGAGCAAAGGGGAAACGTCTTAGGGGGGATTCCACATAAATGCAAAACGATGGTGCCAGCCCAGCTGTTGTCTTTACGCCACGTGTAAAACTTCTGAGTCCAGAGATTATACTCCATTTTTAACTGAATGGGACACTGGGAGCTCAACATACACCTATCAGAAAAGATGACAGTCAATGTTATTGGGATCTACCAACCACTAACAAATAATCCATAGAATTACATGCAAACGAAATGCAAAGCCATAGAAAAATGGGATTTCATTCAACTGATGTAAGAATTTTTCACATATTGACTCATGGGAGGGTCATTATGGCTTACGCTAACTAGAAACGCCTGTCTTATGGCCTGTCGTACGTACATTACACATCTGCTTGAACTATTAAAAAAACACAGAATGCCTTTATCAGATTGTTTTCAATACCTACTTTCAAGATAAGGGCAAATGTCCCCCTTCTGATGATGCCCAGGCTGGTTCTCCTTGGAGGATGAGTTTCTCTTTCCAGACAGTGAGGTCATGCTGCCTAGCTGTGTACGTGCTAAACTTTCTCTCTTGAAACCTTGAAGTGACGTACTCCATATCTGACGTTTGTCCCTTGTTATGAAAAGATATACAACTGTGTTTCAGGCATTCCAGCTGGAGCCAGATGGCCATGGTGGATGTGGTTTCAGACACGTTCCTGCACCATAGAGATCTTGGATTTCCTGAACTGTATCAAACTCCAGGACACCACCAGCCCTTCTAAAAGAAAAAAAACCAACAACCTGTTAAAAGCTGCCAGCTGCAAACTTATGGCCTCAAGGTCTTCCCCTGTGAGTAGGCAAGGGTTTCAGACCCCAACCAATACTTGCTTAACGACACCCTTACCTCTTGCCAGCTCCAATTATAATTCTTTAGAAATAACTCATGGAACTGAGTGCAACACTGCAGATTTTGCCTATATAAGCCGCCTCCATTTTGTACTCCAGGAGAAGACAATTCAGGTGCTTCTGGAATCTGTGTCTTCTGGGGTCTAGTTTTCAGTTTGGCAAAAATAAACTCTCTTCTATTCTTACTACAGTTGGTTGATTATTTCATTCAACACAATAGAAATTAACCACTTAAAACTGAAAACAAAACACAATAAAATATACGACAAAAAAGAACCAAACCAACTCAAAATCCCAAACTTGGTCTACTGGAAAATAAACATACATTTTTATCAACTGAATTGAAAACATTTGAAAATTTATGTAGCATTCCATCCAATTACAGTACCAACTTTAAGAATTTTGGTAGAGAAGCCATTGATGGGCAACAGGGCTACCAACTTCCTTTTCCATTTCAAGAAAACGCCCAAGCCACTCTCAACCTTTTTCCCCAATTTATTCCTGAAACACAGCCCAATAAAATCTGTCACTGCAATCTTAATGGTCACTTATACCTTCGTTAACCCTGGAAGGGCATCAAGGCATCTGGATGATCTAACAACAAAGTCCAGATGCTGATGTATACTTACCGCTCGATGTGCTGATGAATCCATGTTGGGAGAGCCACCTGGACTGCACAGAAACTGCTGGCCAATTGTTCAGTTCGTGGAAGCACAGGACTTATACAAGTACAAGGATGCCTCACCCCTACTTATTTCAACAGCTTCCTACGGTAAACCCTCATTCAAAATTTATGACCTTGAAGGAATCCCACGAAGCAAGTGGAAATTAAATGAAAGGCAAGTTCAGAGGCTACCAGGTACTTCTGAAGGTGCCATCATCCTTTCGCCAGTACAATTTTGTTTCAGGGCTCTCTAGTTTTCACATACTCAAACAGTTTGCTTTCGGTTGCAGTCCATCACTCTGGGTTCCTCAGGATTAGGTTTGGGTGTGTTCTTTCCAAAATGAAGAGCCTAGCTTCCTTGTGTACACTGCACATATCCCTCAGCATCTCCAGAAACCCACTTCATTCCATGCCTAAGTCATTTCCTTCATTTGAGGGTGAGATCATGATACTTCGAATACTAAGGGTGAATGGATAAGTCCAGGGTCTACCCACACATCATGGTCTTGAGTCCCAACTTCTTGACAGCTTCCTGGGTGTAATCTGAAACCCACCCCATTACTCACATGCAACAGAGAGTCTGAAGAAAGGGGTAGACCACACTAGGGTAGGTAGCATGTTTAACAAGCAAGGGAACTTCTGAAGCTTGTCTTGGGCAGCCACAAAACGATTAGGTTTCCCACCTGTATGCCAGAACCTTAAAAAAGGTTAAATAGAGGCATTAAGGGTTCAGTCAGCTATACTGTCCAAAGGTGTCAACAACACCTTGCTATCTCAAAGTTGTGTCCTTGTTAAGCTTACTTCTTGGGGAAACCAAGCAGAATGCACATTCCAAGGACAAGGCTCGGGGGGTGGTTTGAGGTGGTTCCATTACCTGGGTCCATCTCCCAGGTCAATCCAGGTCATGTTCTCTCCATGAATTCCAACAACACATGCCCAACATCACTGAATGCTCGGCTGAGGGGAGCCCATCTCATACAAATACAATGTACTCTAAAGCAATGTTCCCTGACAGAATCCCCAAAAGGGAAACGAGACATAACTTTAATGGTTTAAGGGAAAGGAAACTAACCATCTTTAGCTGGTTACTCCTTCGCTAGTCTGGGAATGTCAGAAAATATAGAAAGGAAGGGCATGACACAACTTGTGAGAAGAAAAAGACAATTCAAATAAGGTGGGAAGTACAATGATAGCCCCACAGCATCCAAGACAGACATCGTTATACATAACACGAAAACAAAACACAGAGCTGAAGTACCGACTTACATTTAAAAAATGGTGTGTTTAAAAAAAAAGAAAAAAGAAGGCAGCAACTTAGATGATGGATGACACAGCTGTGTTTGAAAGGAATGATTTGGATGAAAAATACTACCACACCAACATTTCAGTTTAGTTTGGTCTCGTGACAATTCAAAAATTAAAAAAAATACACAAATTACCAACTTTACTGTATTCTTTTCCCACCCAGGTTTATGAAACTCAGAAATGTGGACTAGATGAAGAAAATTAAGCCTATATAGAATTGGGAATGAGAATAACTATACCAGCAATTCAATAAAATCAATTAGGTTAAAATAATGCTGATGTGAGTGTGTTTACATGTGTGTTTGTGTTTATGTACGTTTGGGAGAATGGCCACTGGCTCTACATAACCAAAACATCATTATTTTAACTCCACATGCTGTTTGGTGGAAGCACGGGATTCCTCCCAAATAGGAGTTTGCTCTCCACCCTCAGATGCAGCTAGGGCTTGTTGAGAACTGCCCTACAGCACAAGCGGTTGCCTGAGGCCTCCAGCGTGGGCCCAGCGACTTTCAGAAGGAGGGCCTCAACTGTAGCATCTGTGAAAGCATAAGACCAAACCCCCAACCCGGTCCAGGATCTGTGTCTCAGTTAGGGCTCCTCCATTCTGGCTGCTACATGTTTTCGCTTGTTTCTCTGTCCACTCTAAAGAGGTCATCAGGTGGTACCATGGACGGCTGCCACCGGGACCAGAGCTGTCTTCAAGTCTCAGGAGAATGTCTTGAAGACACCCAGATTCTGGTCCCTTGTTCTCAGGTGCCAGAGATCGGAGGGTGATGGGACCATCTTGATGGATCAGGACAGTCTTTCTCGAGAAGGTGGAAGTTTCTGTGGATAAAATTCCCTGAAGCTTCTGATTAGATAGCTGCTCTCACCAAAGCACTGGCTGCCAGACCTCTACGAGCTCCCAACTGGACAACTCAGGTGGTAGGCTGCTTGTGAGAGCGGAGGCCTTTTTTCTGGCAGTGCCATGTGGCTTACGGGATCTTAGTTCCCTGACCAAAGATCAAACCCAGGCTCCCTGCCGTGGCAGCGTGGAGTCCCAACCACTGGACCACCAGGGAAGTCCCAGAGCAGAGGCTTTGATATGCAGAGCATCCAGGGTATCCCTAGAGAACGCAGATGTACTTCCACACAGGCCATCAGATGATGGTGCGGGCTCCAGTGCCCATCCCTGGGCTCCTCTACAGCGGGCAGCATTGGACACACAAGGGGCTAAGCCACAGCCCTTAGCTCTGTCTACAGTCTGCAGAAGTCCTGCCAACAAAGGATCTGAATGTTTCCAGCCACCCTGATGCAGGCTTCCTCTCACTATATTGAAAGACACAATCCTTTCCACAAGGAGTCCCTTTCCAAATCTCAAGCCCCATTTGTCCTGAGGCTACTGTGTTCAGGCTCTTGTTCCAGAAGCGCTATCCCACTATGTGTGGCCATTGTAACAGAGTCTTCCTGTCAACTGAAAATAGAGGTAGATCTGTACATATAGATAAGGGGAACCGGAACGCTGGGACAAGTAAGAATGGACCAAACCACAACCAAGAAGTCAGACTGAGTTCAAAGATGTATCTGTTGAATCAGTGGAATGTCACATACAACCTGAAAATCCAAGGCACACTTTTTTTTTTTTTTTGCGGTATGCGGCCCTGTCACTGTTGTGGCCTCTCCTGTTGCGGAGCACAGGCTCCGGACGCGCAGGTTCAGCGGCCATGGCTCACGGGCCCAGCCGCTCCGCGGCATGTGGGATCTTCCCGGACCGGGGCACGAACCCGTGTCCCCTGCATCGGCAGGCGGACTCTCAACCACTGCGCCACCAGGGAAGCCTCCAAGGCACACTTTTCAAAGGAAGGCAGCAGGTCCTGTTGATGCAAGAGCCTCAGAACACAGACTTTTTTCAAAATCCACATGGAAAAAGTACAGGTACATATACAGGCCCATACATACAAACATGCTAAAATGATGGCAAGAGCAAAGTTCCTATCCTTTCCTGATGGGTTAGAGATGCTATTGTACCTTTCCCCACCATTTTTTACATTGCAAATGTTCCCGGGGCAAATAATATGCAAAGTCGCCACTGTATGAAGGACTGAAGCTTTGAAGCAATCATCGCTAGTTCGAGGCTTAAGTTGCTTCCAGTCGCCAGAGCCGACATTCACAGCCATGGTAAGAGCTCACGTTCCTGGACCCACGTTTGAGCCATGTCACATCCCCTCCTCTTCTATACACCAAGCACACTTCAGATATACCTTCCCATCTTGCCAGGAAGGTAACGTGTGTGAATGAGTCCTTCTTCTACCTAATCTCCTTGACTTGTTTTGATTCCAGTTCAGGGATGGCGCAGACAGAAGAGTTGGGTCACCTTTGTCATTACAATGCTAGATTTCCTTAAGGCTTCAGGAAGGGCGCCCCTCCTGGTGTCCATGCTTCCTAAGAGCTTGTGTGGAGCTGGGCAACACTCACTGAGGCAACCAAGTGCTGCCAATAGGACAGAGGGGTTTCAAGTGAAGGATGGGTCTTCTTGCCTAGGTGCTGCTCCCGAACACTAAGGGTTGCTTGTTCCTTCTTTTTATCATTATGGCCCTGCATCCCAGGAAAGAAGGCCTGGAAGGAGCTCGGGAGAAGGTTTCCTTCCTCCTCCTAAGTCTGAGGCCCTGGTGAGCTTGGGAGCGTGTCGAGAAGAGCCTGAAATTCTTCCTTGCTGAGGGCTGCTCCCGGGATTCCCGGTGGTTCCTCTCCCCGTGCATCCGCCTTCAGGAGAGGCTGTGCCTTGCCCTGAATGTCTGAGGCTGACAAGAGTCCATCTAAGAGGCTTGATGAGCTTCCAAGTGCTGGGTGCTGGTCCAGCGGAGGAGATGTCTCTTCACCTGCGTGCCTGCTGTGGCCAGACGTGTGTCTCAGCCTGTGCAGGCCGCAGAACCCTCCATTCCTGAGGCTCCCATCTGGAGATGACAACTTGGGTCCCCTAGCGCCACCACTGCATGACTTGGGATGTGCATGGCCGAGCCCGATCCTGCAGGTGCGGCTGAGGATTGCCAAGGTCAGGCTGAGGGCAGTCTTGGAGGGGGAGTGCGGCCAGGCCAGTGTGCAGGCTGTTCTCCTGGCATGTTCCCTGGGATGGAGGCCAGAGAGCTGTGTGAACAGGTGGAGACCCAGTCCCGGATTTGGTCCTGCTTAGGAGTGACTTGCAACTGCTCCCAGAGGTTCAGCTTCTCTCTTCCCTGCACAGCGGAGTGGGCTGCACCACCATGGACCTCAATGACGAGCCCCCATGCCCCCAGAGGGAACACGAGGAACAAAGAACGTGGGGGAGAGAAAAGGAGCTGCTGTGGCCAAGGACTGGATGCTCTCAAGCAGACTGGAGGGAGGAAAATGATGAGAGCTACTGTGGGCAGTGGACAGGTGGCTCTGGTCCCACGAAACAGTCAGAGCTAATCTGGCACTGGGGCCTTCTGCCAGTACCTTCACGGGCCCACCTCTGCTCTGCTCTGGGTGCAGAGCTCTTCAGTTCTGAAACCACATCTAGGGAAGAAGGAAGGCAGGCACATCAGAAGTAAGACATTCCAGATCGATTTGCCCCGATCTGTCTGGCAGAGGGCAATTTCGATTAGGCCTAATCTCAGGGGAATTTGATCTAGACCTGCAACCTGGGCCTTGGAAATGAGGGGTACGTCATGTCAACACTGGACACCTGGCTTCCAGCAGATCCCTTATTGATTGGCTAGAATGTCAGGCCCTTCACACACTGCCCAGCACCTCTATTGCCCTCTCCTCTTCTGGAAATGGATGCCTTCAGATCAGCCCCCTAGGAGTCCAGTGGGGAATGGTTAGAGATTTGCCTGCACTTCCTTATGCACTAGGCTCTAAGTCCTCAGCTATACAGGCATTGCTCCAAATCTTTCCCATATTTGTCAGTGCCTGGGATCCAAATGAAAAGTCACCTTTCCTGGATGGCATGCTTTTCCTGGATCAGGCGTGAGTTGACATACATGGCTCCAGTCCCTACGTCCACTGAATATGTCCACCAGCCCATCTCTTATGGACAGGGATCCAGGGCCAGGTAGGTACCGAGTCCAGATGAAAATCACCTGGGTGTAGATTCAACTCCCAACTTTCTGGGCTGGATCAAGAAAGGGGCTCTCCTGATCGGGTTGAGGTTCCTCCCAGTCCATGGTGAACAGATGCAAAGCCACCTGAAGCACAGCCATAGGTTCTTGATTCAAATGTGAGTCTTTCAGAGACTCTGTCTCCATATACCTGTGGATCTGCTTCCTGACGCCTATATTCACAAACACTGTGTCAGTAACGTATGGAGAACAACAATTCTCACCCGGGCAACAGTCCCTCCCCCCACTTGAGGATAATGTCAAAGACCCTACGTCATTAAGGCATCCTTCCAAGAGGGGAGGGAGGCTGGGTGGGTTGAGGGCAGGCTCTGCACAGGTCCAAGGGCCTTGAGGCCCAAGATGTGATACGGACAAACGTGCTGCCACACACAGTTCAGCGCCTCCACTTTTATAACCAAGACATCTCTCGGGCAATATAACAGCACTGCTAAGCCTGAACAGCAGTGATGCTATTTCTTACAAAGAGAGAGCAATGCTCACTTCTCCCACTTTTGTCCTGCCACTCTTTCTACACGTATATGCAATGCTGCCAATTTGATTTTGAAACTCTTACCTTGGAAGGACTCTCACTTGCAATGCCAGGCCTTTCCAACCCACAGCTTTGCCCTCAATCAGCGGGATAACCACCCCTAGAGCCTACATGTATCCAGCACCATCTCAGGGGTTAACAACCCTTCCACACGGGACAAATCATGTTCCACTCACTGAGAACTTACCTGGATTTGAGATTCTGGAATTCCTGTTTGACAAGCCAATTCTTCTCTGGTTGCAATGCCAGGAAATCAGTTCTTCTTGAAGGCTTGTACAAGGATACTTGTTTGAGATGGAGGGGTGAATGTCCACTTTCTCCCAGCCCCTTTATGGCAGCATTCTGAAGAACAAATAAAGAAGAGAGTTAGGCCAGTTGCACATTCAGTGCAAATACAATGCGTGATAGGTATGGAATATAATATCATTTATATATATCTTATACATATATATATAGGTATATACATATATATTTTTTCTCACCACCTTTCTCCCCACTGAGTGCTCAGAAGTACTCACCCAACAACCCTAGCTCAGTAGCCCTAGGATAAGGTTGCTGAGGTGGTGGAAGAGGGGAACTCTGACTTCTTCGCAGTTTCAGGACCAGAAGATTCAAAGACTTCCTGGCCGTGCATCATCACACCCTACAACCAGGGACATGATGCTCATATCTGCAACACTAATGGGGCAAGAACCAAATTACCGTTGGTTTCTCTCCTAAGCATTCTTTGCCACACATTTATCGTTCACATTCAGAGGTGATCCTGTCTCCAGGAGATCCTCTGAGGAAATGCGCTTGGAAATGCTGGGTACTTACTTTGAATCCAAGGCCGAGGCTGTTGATGATGATTTAATTGCCCCCTTCTCTTAAGGTTTTCATGGACACCACCTGGCTCTGCCTTAGATTTCTTCTTCATTGGTTTTGAAACCGATCCTAAGCACACATAGGGAACCCAATGTCACTCAGTGCTTATGAACATACTTCCAAAGATCTTTTGCAGTGATTTACAACAGGACAAACAAATAAGGAAGCAAACTAGTGAAGACCCAGAATGGCTATCTGTCACCAGTGGAAATATGTGATTCAAAGGTAGTAGTCTACATAAAGAATAATGCTTTTATCTCTGAATAAGTGCACAGAATTTCAGAAAATACATAATCTGCTATCAATAGAAGTAATCATTTCTCCTTTAAGTCATCTTCATGGTATCCAAAGTAAAGACTCATGACAGGAGAAAATGCTTGCTTTCCCAAAGCCAGAATGAGCTCGTTAACACACCCTCTCTCTCCATCATCCTCTTCCAGTCAATAGTGACAGTTTCTCTGTTGGCTTTTGTCTCGGTCTCCTTCTACCAGTTTTTGTCTATCTCTGTTTTTCTCCCTCTCAGCCTCTGTCTCTGTTTCATCCTCTCCTCTTTCTTTCACTTGCTCCCTTTTGCTCTTTTTGCCTCATCTTTCCTGTGGTCGATGCCTGAGTAATGTTTCTCTGCCTCTTTTTTTTTAATTTTAAATTACTATTTCAAGAATATTTCTTATTTATTTTATTTATTTTTGGCTGCATCAGGTCTTAGTTGCGTCACGTGGGAACTTTCGTTGCGGCATGCAGGCTTCTGTCTAGTTGTGGCATGCAGGTTTTTCTCTTCTCTAGTTGTGGCGCACAGGCTCCAGGGAGCATGGGCTCTGCAGTTTGTGGCACAGGGGCTCTCTAGCTGAGGCGCACGGGCTCAGTTGGTGTGGCTCACGGGCTTAGTTGCCCTGCAGCACGTGGGATCTTAGTTCCCTGACCAGGGATCGAACCCGTGTCCCCAGCATTGTACGGTGGATTCTTTACCACTGGACCACCAGGGAAGTCCCTCTCTGCCTCTCTTATGTCCCCATAAGCAGTACTGTTTTGTAACACACAATGCATTGGTAAGTGCCCCTGTCAAAAATTCACTAAACCCGGACAACAGTAATTAAAATCCCACGCTGCCTGGGAAATACTCATTTACAGTTACCTCAGTGGATACATGTCACAGTCACTTCTAGATCTGGAGACTGTTATGTACCTGATCCCCATCTTCGAAACGTGTGCTATTGTCTTCAACAGCGAAATGATAGTCTTGCTTCCCTATTACCAGAGACTGAAATGCAGTGCGTTTTTTTTTTTTTTGGTCATTTCTGAATGTTTTGTGTGGAAATTCTAATAAATCTAGAAAAACCTTCAGTAGAGAAAGACAACCAGTTTCTGTGGACTTGAGGTAACGTCCCAGGCACTGTGGTCAGATGCTAGCACCCTTTAATTATTCCTTTCAGACCTGACCAGAGATGAAGTGTTCGGCACAGGTAGCTCCTTGGAGAAAAGCAATAAAGGAACAAACCCATGGTACAACCAGCCTCATGCTTCACTGTTTCATGAACTTTCCTTTCTGACCATCCACTGGAATGAGCCTATAGCCACTAAAATAACTCTGGCCACATTTTCCCAAAGGATGCACCATCATTGCCAGGATTTGAGTCAATGCTGTCTTGAGCACAAAAGTAACTGACTGTCACTTAATCCTTGTCAACATACTTGCAAAGGTTAACTAGTGATTCACAATTGAACTGTTACCAAATAAAGACTCACTGCCCTATAAGCATAAAATTCAATACTCCGGCACCAGCTTTTAAGAAAGCTTTAGGAGGACATGGCGATGGTGGAGTAGAAGGACATGCAGCTCACCTCCCCTCAATAAACACATCAAAAATACAACTACATGTGCAACAGTCCTCCCAGAACACCAACTGAAAGCTGGCAGAAGATCTCACGCAACCAAATCTGCAACAAAGATCCCCACATGACCAGGCAGGACTAAAGGAAAAAAAAGGGAATTGAGATAGGACCTGCACCCTTGGGAGGGAGCTGTGAAAGAGGAAAGTTTCCCTCACCCTGGGAAACTCCTCTGCCAGCCGGGATGGAGCTGCAGGGGCCTGAACTTTGCCTGAGAGGAATGTGCACGGGCTGGCTGGCTGCCAAGCAGGACAGAGAGGTACCAGTGCCAACGGCTGCCACCTCGCTGCACTTCCCAGCCCGAGACGCACGCCTGCCGCTGCGCACAGCGCTTGGGTGCTGAAACTCAGGCTTCATGGACAGACAAGGGGAGAGGACTTGGTTTGGCTTGCGGAGACAGCCCAAAGGGCCTGGAGTGTGGACCAGGCTGCAACTGGGGGTGCACGTGGGATGGAGCCCCGGTCCGCCACAGAAGCCCCATTATCAATGTGAAGGGCAGGGCACAGGTCAGCCGCAGAAGCCGCACTGTCACCGTGCTCACAGTGGGGCATGGCTCCGGCCGTGGCAGACCTTACGAGCGTGCACACACTGGGGCTGACATCCGAGCCAACTGCTGGTGCTCCCAAATCGGGGGCAGCTTCAGGGGGCTTTGAAAGCTCGTGGCCTCGGCAGACTCGGGGAACTTGGGCTGTGCAAGCATGCACACGTCGCAAGCAGGAGGGGCTGGCGCGTGAGCCAATTACCGGTGCTCCCACAGCAGAGGTGGGGCTGACTTTGTGGGCACGCACAGTGGGTTGCGGGTAGTGTCACAGAGTCACACGTTCCAGCGGACAGCTCCTGGGGAGGAAATCCTTTCCCAGAGGGAGCGTTCCAGTCCCACCTAGCTCACAATGCAGTTTAGGACAAGACCTGTGGGTTTCTACTCCAACAAATGGGGAGCAGACCCTGCCCCCAACAGGGCTGTGACAACCACAGAGCAAAAAGGAGGCCCCACCCAACATCCAGTGCAGGCTCTGGTCACCACAACACCAAACACACCCCCTATCAAGGGGACAAATACCAGCACACCCTGGGGAAAGATGTGGCAGGTATCCATACCAAATACAGCCCTTGCACCAAAAATACTGGACTGTACCCACCAGTGGGCAGGCACTGACCCTTCCCGCTAAGAAGCTTGTACTGGCCTCTAGACCAGCCTCACCCACCGGGGAGCAGACACCAGAAGCAGCAAACTAGAATCCTGCAGCCTACGGACCGAGCCTGCCAACAGCAAGCTAGACCCTACCCTGGGACCAGCTGGGCCCTGGCCCTGCCCACTAGCAGGCCAAAGCAACCTTCAGTACACCCTGGACCCCATACCCAACTGTGTCAGGAACTGCCCCTTCCCCACAACCAATGATCTGAAACCAGATCTGGGATCCCTGGGCCCTGCAGCCTAACTTCAGGAACCAGCTCTGCCTGCCAACAGTCTGGCACTAATCCCAGGATCTGGCTTCACCTGCCAATAGGTGAGCAATGGCCCCAGAGTCTTTGGGACCCTGACTCCGCCTACCATTGAGCCACCACTAGCCCCAAGGCCACCTAGGGTTCTGCAGCCGGCTGCCTTGTGACCAGGTCCTGCAGCCAGCAGCATCCACACGAGGCAGGGGCTGGCAACCAACCAGACTAGGGGCCAACCGAGCCTACCAGACCACCCAGAGCCAGCTCGCCACAACAGAAGGACCCACACAGCCCTCTAGGGGGAACCCTTAGTGCATACAGCTTGGGTGACAAGAGAGGAGTGCACTTCTGTGACGTATAGGACATCTCCTACAGAAGGCCACTTCCCCAAGGTTGAGAAATATAACTAACCTATCACATAATACATAAAAATAGTAACTTAGACAAAATGAGGTGGTAGAGGAATATGTTTCAGGCTAAGGAACAAGACGAAACCCCAGAAGAACAACTAAGTGAAGTGGAGATAGGCAATCAACCTGAAAAAGAGATCACAGTAATGATTGTAAAAATGATCAAAGAACTCAGGAGAAGAATGGCTGCACAGAGCGAGAAGTTAGAAGCTGTTCACAAAGAGTAAGAAAATATAAAGAACAATCAAACAGAAATGAAGAATACAATAAGTGAAATGAAAAATACACGAGAAGGAATAAATAGTACACTAAATGATACAGATGAACAGATCAGTGAGCTGGAAGACAGAGTAGTGGAAATCACTGCCACTGAACAGAAAAAAGAATTAAAAGAAATGAGGACAGTTTAAGAGACCTCTGGGACAACATCAAGTGCTCTATTATTTGCATTATAGGGGTCCCAGGAGGAGAAGAGAGAGAGAGAAAGGGCATGAGAAAATATTTGAAGAGATAATAGCTGAAAATTTCCCCAACCTGGGAAAGGAAACAGTCACCCAACTCCAGGAAGAGCAGAGAGTCCCAGGCAGGATAAATCCAAAGAACACACCAAGATACATTGTAATCAAAATGACAAAAGTTAAAGATAAAGAGAGAATATTAAAAGCAGCAAGGGAAAAGCAACAAATAACATACAAGGGAACCCCCATAAGGCTATCAGCTGATCTTTCAGCAGAAACTCAGGGAGTGGCATGATATATTTAAAGTGATGAAAGGGGAAAACCTACAACCAAGATTGCTCAACCTAGCAAGGCTCTCATTCAGATTTGAAGGAGAAATCAAAAGCTTTACAGACAAGCAAAAGCTGAAAAAAAGCAGCACCACCAAACCAGCTTCACAAAAAATGTTAAAGGAACTTCTCTAAGTGAAAAAGAAAAGGGCATAGCTAGAAACAAGAAAATTATGAAATAAAAAAGCTCACTGGTAAAGGCAAACATACAGTAATGGTATGGAATCATCCACACACAAAGCTAATAGGGAGGTTCAAAGACAAAAGTAGTAAAACCACCTGTATCCACAATAAGCAGTTAAGGGATACACAAAACAGAGGTAAACTATGATATGAAAACTATAATCATGAGTGGAGAGAATACAAATGCAGGATTTCAAAAATGCATTTGGGGGCTTCCCTGGTGGCACAGTGGTTAAGAATCTGCCTGCCAATGCAGAAGACCCATGTTCGAGCCCTGGTCCAGGAAGATCCCACATGCTGTGCACCACAACTACTGAGCCTGAGCTCTAGAGCTCATAAGCCACAACTACTGAAGCCTGTGTGCCACAACTACCAAAGCCCATGCGCCTAGAGCCCGTGCTCTGCAACAAGAGAAGCCACCGCAATGAGAAGCCCACGCACCGCAATGAAGAGTAACCCCTGCTAACCACAACTAGAGAAAGCCCGAACACAGCAACAAGACCCAACACAGCCATAAATAAATAAATAAATTTACTTATTTTTAAAAAATGCATTTGAAATGAAGAGATCAGCAACTTAAAAAAATCAGATATATTTATACATATACATGTACATACATATATATGTGTGTCTATATATATATACACAAACTGCTCTACAAACACCTCACAGTAATCACAAGCCAAAAATCTATAATAGATATACACACAAGAAAGGAAAGGAATCCAACCAAAATATTAAAGATAGTCATCAAATCACAAGAGAAAAGAAAAGAGGAAAAAAGACCTACAAAAACAAATCCAAAACAATTAACAAAGTAGCAATAAATACATATATTGGTAATTACCTTAAATGTAAATGGACAAAATGCTCCAACCAAAAAACAAAGTGGCTGAATGGATACAAAAACATGACCCATAAATATGCTGCCTACAAAAGACTCACTTCAGCTCTACAGACAGGTACTGACTGAAAGTGAGGGGATGGAAAAAGGTATTCCATGCAACAGAAATCAAAAGTAAACAAATAGCAATACTTGTATCAGACAAAATAGACTTTAAAGACAAGAGACACTACATAATGATGAAGGGAACGATCCAAGTAGATATAACAATTGTAAATATATATGCACCCAACATAGCAGCACCTCAATATATAAGGCAAATATTAACAGACATAAAAGGAGAAATCAACAGTAACACAATCAACAGTAAGTGTCTTTAACACCCCACTTACGTGAATGGACAGATGGAAAAAGAAAATCAATAGGCAAACATAGGTCTTAACAAATTAGACCAAATGGACTTAATTTATATATACAGAGAGAGAGCATTCCATTTGAAAACAGAATACATTCTTTTCAAGTGCACATGAAACAGTCTCAAGGATAGATTACATACTAGGCCACAAAACAAGCCTCGGTAAATTTAAGGAAATTGAAATTATATCAAGCATCTTCTCCAACCACAATGCTATGAGACTATAAATCAACTACAAGGAAAAAACTGCAAAAAACAAACACATGGAGGCTAAGAAATATGCTACTAAAAAACCAATGGATCAATGAGGAAATAAAATACCTAGAGACCAATGAAGACAAAAACATGATAAACCAAAACCTATGGGATGCAGCAAAAGCAGTTCTAAGAGGGAAGTTTAGAGCAATACAATCTTACCTCGGGAAACAAGAAAAATCTCAAGTGCCCTAACATTACACCTGAGGGAACTAGAGAAAGAAGAAACAAAACCTGAAGTTAATAAAAGGAAAGAAATCATAAAGATCAGAGCAGAAATAAATGAAATAAAACCTAAAACAACAGAAAAAAATAACTGAAACTAAAAGCTGGTTCTTTGAAAAGATAAACAAAATTGATAAACCTTTAGCCAGACTCATCAAGAAAAAAGAAGGGAGAAAGCCCAAATCTATAAAATCAGAAATGAAAAAGAAGTTACACCACAGAAATACAAAGGATCATAAGAGACTACTATAAACAACTACAGCCAATAAAATGGACAACCTAGAAAAATGGACAATTTCTTAGGAAGATACAATCCCCCCAAGACTGAACCAGGAAGAAATAGAAAATAAGGACAGACCAGTTACCAGTACTGAAATTGAATCAGTAATTTTAAAACTCCCAACAAATAAAAGTCCAAGACCAGATGGCTACACAGGTGAATTCTACTAAATACTTAGAGAAGAGTTAACACCTATCATTCTTTATTCCAAAAAACAGCAGAGGAAGGAACATTTCCGAACTCATTCTATGAAGCCACCATCACCCTGATACCAAAACCAAAGATATCACAAAAAGAGAAAATTACAGACCAATATCACTGATGAACATAGATGCAAAAATCCTCAATGAAATACTAGAAAACTGAATCCAACAATACATTAAAAGGATGTAACTGAATCCCACACCATGATCAAGTGGGATTTATCTCAGGGATGCAAGAATTTTTTCAATATCCACAAATCAATCAATGTGATACACCACATTAACAAATTGAAGAATAAAAACCATATGATCATTTCAGTAGATGCAGAAAAAGTTTTTCACAAAAATCAACATCCATTTATGATAAAAATTCTGCAGAAAGTATACATAGAGGGAACATACCTCAATATAACAAAGGCCCTATATGACAGCACACAGCTAACATCATACTCAACAGTGAAAAGCTGAAAGCATTCCCTCTAAGATCAGGAAAAAGAAAAGAAAGCCCACTCTCACCACATTTATTCAACATATTCTTGTAAGTCCTAGCCACAGCAATCAGAAGAAATAGAAATAAAAGGATTCCGAATTGGAAAGGAAGAAGTAAAACTGTCACCATCTGCAGATGACATACTATACACAGAAAATCCTAAAGACGCCACCAATAAACTGCTAGAGCACAATGAATTCAGTAAAGTTGCAGGATACAAAACTAATGCACAGAAATCTGTTGCATTTCTATACACTAACAATGAAATATCAGAAAGAGAAATTAAGGAAACAATTCCATTTACCATCACATCAAAAAGAATAAAATACCTAGCCATAAACCTACCTAAGGAGGCAAAAGACCTGAACTCTGAGAACCCTAAGATGCTGATGTGAGTAACTGAAGATGACACAAACCGATGGAAAGATATACCGTATTCTTTTTTTTTTTTTTGCGGTACATGGGCCTCTAACTGCCGTGGCCTCTCCCGCCATGGAGCACAGCCTCCGGACGCGCAGGCTCAGCGGCCATGGCCCACGGGCCCAGCCACTCCGCGGCACGTGGGACCCTCCTGGACCGGGGCACGAACCCGTGTCCCCTGCATTGGAAGGCAGACCCTCAACCACTGAACCAACAGGGAAGCCCGATATGCCGTATTCTTGGATTGGAAGAATCAATATTACAATGACCATACTACCCAAGGCCATCTACAGATTCAGTGCAATCCTTATCAAAATACCAATAGCATTTTTCACAGAACTAGAACAAAAAATTTTTTAATTTGTATGGAAGCAAGATCCTGAATAGCCAAAACAATCTTGAGAAAGAACAGAGTTGGAAGAATCATGCTCCCTGACTTCAGTCTATACTATAGTGCTACAGTAATCAAAACAGTATGGTACTGGCACAAAAAAAGACACATAGATCAACAGAACAGGATAGAATACCCAGAAATAAACCTACACACTATGGTCACTTATCTGTGACAAAGGAGGCAAGAATATACAGTGGAGAAAAGACAGTCTCTTCAATAAGTGCTGCTGGGCTTCCCTGGTGGCGCAGTGGTTGAGAGTCCGCTTGCCGATGCAGGGGACATGGGTTTGTGCCCCGGTCTGGGAGGATCCTGCATGCCACGGAGCGGCCGGGCCCATGAGCCATGGTTGCTGGGCCTGCACGTCTGGAGCCTGTGCTCCGCAACGGGAGAGGCCACAGCAGTGAGAGGCCCGCGTACCACAAAAAAAAAAAAAAAAAAAAAGGAAATAAGTGGTGCTGAAAAAACAGGACAGCTACATGTAAAAGGATGAAATTAGAACATTCTCTAATACCATATACAAAAATAAACTCAAAATGGATTAAAGACGTAAATGTAAGACCAGATACTATAAAACTCTTAGAAGAGCTTCAAGATGGCAGAAGAGTAAGAGGTGGAGATCACCTTCCTCCCCACAAATACATCAGAAATACATCTACCTGTGGAACAACTCCTACAGAACACCTACTGAACGCTGGCAGAACACCTCAGACCTCCCAAAACGCAAGAAACTCCGCACGTACCCGGGCAGGGCAAAAGAAAAAAGAATAAACAGAGACAAAAGAATAGGGACAGCACCCGCACCAGTGGGAGGGAGCTGTGAAGGAGGAAAGGTTTCCACACACTAGGACCCCTTTCGCGGGTGGAGACTGCAGGGGGCGGAGCGGGAAAGCTTCAGGAGCCACGGAGGAGAGCGCACCAACAGGCGTGCAGAGGGCAAAGCGGAGAGATTCCCGCACAGAGGCTCGGTGCCGACCAGCACTCACCAGCCCGAGACGCTTGTCTGCTCACCTGCTGGGACGGGTGGGAGCTGGGAACTGAGGCTCAGACTTAGGAGGTTGGATCCAAAGTAGAGGACTGGGGTTGGCTGCATGAAAACAGCCTGAAGGAACTAGTGGGCCACAGCTAGCTAGCAGGGAGGGAGTCCGAGAAAAAGTCTGGAGCTGCCGAAGAGACAAGAGACTTTTTCTTGCCTCTTTATTTCCCGGTTCACTAGGAGAGGGGATTAACAGCACCGCTTAAACGAGCTCCAGAGACAGGAGCGAGCCGCGGCTATCAGCACGGACCCCAGAGACAGGCATGAGACGCTAAGGCTGCTGCTGCAGCCACCAAGAAGCCTGTGTGCGAGCACAGGTCACTATCCACACCTCCCCTCCCGGGAGCCTGTGCAGCCCGCCACTGCCAGGGTCCCGGGATCCAGGGACGACTTCCCCGAGAGAACACACGGCGCGCCTCAGGCTGTTGCAACGTCACAACGGCCTCTGCCCCCGCAGGCTCACCCTGCACTCCTAACCCCGCCCTCCACCCCCCCACCCCCAGCCTGAGTGAGCCAGAGCCCCCAAATCAGCGGCTCCTTTAACCCGGTCCTGTCTGAGGCAAGAACAAACGCCCTCAGGCAACCTAAACGCAGAGGCGGGGCCCAATGCAAAGCTGAACCCCGGGAGCTGTGAAAACAAAGAAGAGAAAGGGAAATTTCTCCCAGCAGCCTCAGGAGCAGCGGATTAAATCTCCACAATCAACCTGATGTGCCCTGCATCTGTGGAACCCTGAACAGACAATGAATCATCCCAAATTGAGGAGGTGGACTTTGGGAGCAATGATACATATATATTTTTTCCCCTTTTTCTCTTTTTGTGTGTATGTGTATGCTTTTGTGTGTGATTTTGTCTGTATAGCTTTGCTTTTACCATTTGTCCTAGGGTTCTGTCTGTCCGTTTTTTTTGTTTGGTTGTTTTTTTAGTATAGTTTTTAGCACTCGTTATCATTGGTGGATTTCTTTTTTGGTTTGGTTGCTCTCTTTCTTTTTTTATTACTTAAAAATTTTTTTAATTATTTTTTATTTTCATAACTTTATTTTATTTAACATTATTTTATTTCACCTTCTTCCTTCCTTCCTTCCTTCCTTTCTTTCTTTCTTTTCTCCCTTTTATTCTGAGCCGTATGGATGACAGGTGCTTGGTGCTCCAGCCAGGCATCAGGGCTGTGCCTCTGAGATGGGAGAGCCAAGTTCAGGACACTGGTCCACCAGAGACCTCCCAGCTCCACGTAATATCAAATGGCAAAAATCTCCCAGAGGTCTCCATCTCAACACCAACACCCAGCTTCACTCCACGACCAGCAAGCTACAGTGCTGGACACCCTATGCCAAACAACTAGCAAGAAACACAACCCCACCCATTAGCAGAGAGGCTGCCTAAAATCATAATAAGGCCACAGACACCCCAAAACACACCACCAGACGTGGACCTGCCCATCAGAAAGACAAGATCCAGCCTCATCCACCAGAACACAGGCACTAGTCCCCTCCACCAGGAAGCCTACACAACCCACTGAACCAACCTTAGCAACTGGGGACAGACACCAAAAACAATGGAAACTATGAACCTGCAGCCTGCGAAAAGGAGACCCCAAACACAGTAAGTTAAGCAAAATGAGAAGACAGAAAAACATACAGCAGATGAAGGACCAAGGCATAAACCCACCAGACCTGACAAATGAAGAAGAAATAGGCAGTCTACCTGAAAAAGAGTTCAGAATAACGATAGTAAAGATTATCCAACATCTTGGAAACAGAATGGAGAAAACACAAGAAACGTTTAACAAGGAACTAGAAGAACTAAAGAGCAAACAAACAGTCATAAACAACACAATAAATGAAATTAAAAATTCTCTAGAAGGGATCAATAGCAGAATAACTGAGGCAGAAGAACGGATAAGTGACCTGGAAGATAAAATAGTGGAATCAACTACTGCAGAGCAGAATAAAGAAAAAAGAATGAAAAGAATTTAAGAAAGTCACAGAGACCTCTGGGAAAACATTAAACACACCAGCATTCAGATTATAGGGGTCCCAGAAGAAGAAGAGAAAAAGAAAGGGACTGAGAAACTATTTGAAGAGATTATAGTTGCAAACTTCCCTAATATGGGAAAGGAAATAGTTATTCAAGTCCAGGAAGCACAGAGAGTCCAATACAGGATAAATCCAAGGAGAAACATGCCAAGACATATATTAATGAAACTATCAAAAATTAAACACAAGGAACAAATATTAAAAGCAGCAAGGGAAAAACAACAAATAACACATAAGGGAATCCCCATAAGGTTAACAGCTGATCTTTCAGCAGAAACTCTGCAAGCCAGAAGGGATTGGCAGGTCATATTTAAAGTGATGAAGGAGAAAAACCTACACCAAGATTACTCTACCCAGCAAGGATTTCATTTGGATTTGACCGAGAAATTAAAAGCTTTACAGACAAGCAAAAGCTAAGAGAATTCAGCACCATCAAACCAGCTTTACAACAAATGCTAAAGGAACTTCTCTAGGCAGGAAACACAAGAGAAGGAAAAGACCTACAGTAATAAACCCAAGACAATTAAGAAAATGGTAATAGGAACATACATATTGATAATTACCTTAAATGTAAATGGATTAAATGCTCCAACCAAAAGACACAGACCGGCTGAATGGATACAAAAACAAGACCCGTATATATGCTGTCTACAAGAGACCCACTTGAGACCTAGGGACACATACAGATTGAAAGTGGGGGGATGGAAAAAGATATTCCATGCAAATGGAAATCAAAAGAAAGCTGGAGTAGCAATACTCATATCAGACAAAATAGACTTTAAAATAAACACTATTACAAGAGACAGAGAAGGACATGACATAATGATCAAGGGATGGATCCAAGAAGAAGATATAACAATTATAAATATTTATGCACCCAACATAGGAGCACCTCAATATATAAGGCAAATACTAACAGCCATAAAAGGGGAAAAGGACAGAAACACAATCATAGTGGGGACTTTAACACCCCACTTTCACCAATGGACAGATCATCCAAAATTTAAAAAGATGAACTTAATTGATATTTACAGGACATTCCATCCAAAAACAACAGAATACACATTCATCTCAAGTGCTCATGGAATATTCTCCAGGATAGATCATATCTTGGGTCACAAATCAAGCCTTGGTAAATTTTAAAAACCTGAAATCTTATCAAGTACCATTTCCAACCACAACGCTATGAGACTAGATATCAATTACAGGAAAAAATCTGTAAGAAATACAAACACATGGAGGATAAACAGCACACTACTTAATAACCAACAGATCACTGAAGAAATCAAAAAGGAAATCAAAAAATACCTAGAAACAAATAACAATGAAAACACAACAACCTAAAACCTATGGGATGCAGCAAAAGTAGTTCTAAGAGGGAAGTTTATAGCAATACAATCCTACCTTAAGAAACAAGAAACATCTCAAATAAACAACCTAACCTTACACCTAAAGCAATTAGACAAAGAAGAACAAAAAACCCCCAAAGTTAGCAGAAGGAAACAAATCATAAAGATCAGATCAGAAATAAATGAAAAAGAAATGAAGGAAATGATAGCAAAGATCAATAAAACTAAAAACTGGTTCTTTGAGAAGTTAAACAAAATTGGTAAACCATTAGCCAGACACATCAAGAAAAAAAGGGAGAAGACTCAAATTAATAGAATTAGAAATGAAAAAGCAGAAGTAACAACTGACACTGCAGAAATACAAAGGATCATGAGAGATTACTACAAGCAACTATATGCCAATAAAATGAACAACCTGAAAGAAATGGACAAATTCTTAGAAATGCACAACCTTCTGAGACTTAACCAGTAAGAAATAGAAAATATGAACAGACCAATCACAAGCACTGAAATTGAAATTGTGATTAACTATCTTCCAACAAACAAAAGCCCAGGACCAGATGGCTTCACAGGCGAATTCTATCAAACATTTAGAGGAACTAACACCTATCCTTCTCAAACTCTTCCAAAACACAGCAGAGGGAGGAACACTCCCAAACTCATTCTACGAGGCCACCATCACTCTGATACCAAAACCAGACAAAGATGTCACAAAAAGAAAACTACAGGCCTATATCACTGATGAACATAGATGAAAAAATCCTCAACAAAATACTAGCAAACAGAATCCAACAGCACATTAAAAGGATCATACACTATGATCAAGTGAGGTTTATCCCAGGAATGCAAAGATTCTTCAATATACACAAATCAACGTGATAAAACATATTAACAAATTGATGGAGAAAAACCATAGGATCATCTCAGTAGATGCAGAAAAAGCTTTCAACATTCAACACCCATTTATAATAAAAACCCTCCTGAAAGTAGGCATAGAGGGAACTTTCCTCAACATAATAAAGGCCATATATGACAAACCCACAGCCAACATCGTCCTCCATGGTGAAAAACTGAAGCCATTTCCACTAAGATCAGGAACAACACAAGGTTGCCCACTCTCACCACTATTATTCAACATAGTTTTGGAGGTTTTAGCCACAGCAATCAGAGAAGAAAAAGAAATAGAAGAAATTCAAATTGGAAAAGAAGAAGTAAAGCTGTCACTGTTTGCAGATGACATGATACTATACATAGAGATTCCTAAAAATGCTACCAGAAAACTACGAGAGCTAATCAATGAATCTGGTAAAGCAGCAGGATACAAAATTAATGCACAGAAATTTCCTGCATTCCTATACACTAATGACAAAAAATCTGAAAATGAAATTAAGAAAACACTCTCATTTACCACTGCAACAAAAAGAATAAAATACCTAGGAATAAACCTACCTAAGGAGACAAAAGACCTGTATGCAGAAAATTAAAAGACACTGATGAAAGAAATTAAAGATGATACAAACAGATGGAGAGATATACCATGTTCTTGGATTGGAAGAATCAACACTGTGAAAATGACTCTACTACCCAGAGCAATCTACAGATTCAAAGCAAACCCTATCAAACTACCACTGGCATTTTTCACAGAACTAGAGCAAATAATGTCACAATTTGTATGGAAACACAAAAGACCCCAAATAGCCAAAGCAATCTTGAGAAAGAAAAACGGAGCTGGAGGAATCAGGCTCCCTGACTTCAGACTATACTACAAAGCTACAGTCATCAAGACAGTGTGGTATTGACACAAAAACAGAAATATAGATCAATGGAACAGGATAGAAAGCCCAGAGATAAACCCACGCACATACAGTCACCTTATCTTTGATAAAGGTGGCAAGAATACACAGTGGAAAAAAGACAGCCTCTTCAATAAGTGGTGCTGGGAAAACTGGACAATTACATGTAAAAGAATGAAATTAGAACATTCCCTAACACCATACACAAAAATAAACTCAAAATGGATTAAAGACCTAAATGTAAGGCAGACACCATCAAACTCTTAGAGGAAAACATAGTCAGAACACTCTATGACATAAATCACAGCAAGATCCTTTTTGACCCACCTCCTAGAGAAATGGAAATAAAAACAAAAATAAACAAATGGGACCTAATGAAACTTAAAATCTTTTTCACAGCAAAGGAAACCATAAACAAGACGAAAAGACAACCCTCAGTATGGGAGAAAATATTTGCAAATGAAGCAACTGACAATGGATTAATCTCCAAAACATACAAGGAACTCATGCAGCTCAATATCAAAAAAACAAACAACCCAATCCAAAAATGGGCAGAAGACCTAAACAAACATTTCTCCAAAGAAGATATACAGATTGCCAACAAACACATGAAAGAATGCTCAACATCATTAATCATTAGAGAAATGCAAATCAAAACTACAATGATGTATCATCTCACACCAGTCAGAATGGCCATCATCAAAAAATCTACGAACAATAAATGCTGGAGAGGGTGTGGAGAAAATGGAACCCTCTTGCACTGTTGGTGGGAATGTAAATTGGTGCAGCCGCTACAGAGAATAGTCTGATGTTCCTTAAAAAACTAACAATAGAGTTACCATATGATCCAGCAATCCCAATGCTGGGCATGTATCTAGAAAAGATGAAAACGCTAATTAGAAAAGATACATTCACGCTATGTTCACAGCAGCAGTGTTCACAATAACCAAGACATGGAAGCAACCTAAATGTCCACTGACAGGTGAATAGATAAATATGGGATATATATATATATATATATATAATGGAATATTACTCAGCCATACAAAGAATGAAATATTGCCATTTGCAGCAACATGGATGGACCCAGAGATTATTATATTAAGTGAAATAAGTCACACAGGAAGACCAGTATCATATACCACTTACATGTGGAAACTAAAAAAATAATACAAATGAACTTATTTACAAAACAGAAACAGACTCACAGCATAGAAAACGTATGGTTACTAAAGGAGAAAGCCGGGGGCGGGGAGAGGGATAAATTAGGAGTATGGGATTAAAGATGCACACTATTACATATAAAATAAACAACAAGAAGTTACTGTATAGCACAGGGAACTATACTCAATATCTTGTAATAAACAATAATGGAAAAGAATCTGAAGCTGTACACCTGAAACTAACACAATACTGTAAATCAAGTATAGTTAAATTTCTTGAAAAATGAAAAGTTTAATGTGAGGTCAACTGGTAGGAAGACAGGAGGCAAGCCTCCCAAATCTGTCTCCCTGATCCAGGGTTCGTGGAGAACTTTTAAGGGTTAGGGGAATTTCAAACTTGGAAGCTGACTAGCTATTCTCACATCAGTCCATATAAGCTACTCATGCTGCTGGAACATAGATTTTCCTTATTGAAGGCCTTTACACATCTTAACGCTCCCATGGCAACACTTTTATTCTTTCAGTCCATAGACTAAATTGCGTAGAATTCATGCTTCTGGGGTCATCCTGTAGACATGGGTTCCTGTCATGCACATGTGCAGTGCTCTCTCTAATATAATTCAAGGTTTGATTATTCAAAACCCTATTTATGGAGGCAAATCCAGTTAAAGCTGGTGAATGTTTTATGTGCTACTTCAACTCTTTTTTTTTTTTTTTTTGGTACATTCCTAAATCAAGGGAAATAGGGCAAGGACCATTCTAGCTTCTGATTAGGTGCGTGGATTTTTTAATAAGATAAATGACATTGCTTTTCATTGAATTGTAAATATTCGTGATTCCCACCTTGAACCCTTAAGTCTCAGACAATCATCTTGCCAATGGGGGAGGGCTTTTTAAATACAGGAGATAGACAATAAGTACAAAATTTGGTGAATGAAAAGATTAACCCTAATATACTTAGAACTATGACTCCTAATTTTAACTGTCCTTCCAAAACAGACCTCATTACTTTGGGAATCCATGAAAACATTTTATTGTAAACATTTTTAGTGATTCAATTGGCAATAATACTTAGTCTTAAGGAAGGGTCTCCTATATAACATTCCATAAGGGCTCAACTGAAGCTTGCTTCTAGGGGCTGCTCTTAATCTAAGCAGGGCAACTAGTAAGACATCCCTAGTTTGGTTGGTTTCTTGACATATTTTGGTGATTGACTTTACGGTATAATTTATTTCAGTCTTTCCCACAGCCCAAGGTCTCCATGAAGCATATAACTTCCATTGTATTCCGAGGGCCCCAGACACCAAGTTACCTTGGTTACGAAAGCTCCTGGGTTGTCACTTTGAACTGAAGGAGGCAACCCAAAATGAGGGATAATTTCTTTTAGTATGGACTGTTACCTCAGAAGCTTCTCCGTTCAGCATGGAAAGGCTTCGACCCATCCTTTGAAGTTGTCCACAATTACCAGCAAATATCTGTAATTTCCCACAGCTCTTAGCGTAACAGTAAATGCTATTTACTAACCATATCCTGGTTTTGTCCCTAAGGTTTGCACCCCTTTTATTATTGGGGGTGACCCGGTTTTAGGATTGTTTCTGGAACAGATCAGTTTTGTGTTACCTTTTGGATGGTCCTTTGCATTTGTGAACCAACTATAAACATTTGTAGCCAGGGGCAGGTTGCATCCCTCCCATTAATGGCTTCCTTGATGTAGGTGAGTAATTATTTTTTCCACTAAATGCTTGGGTGTAAGCACAAGTCCCTCTGTTCATAATAAATCCAGCCTTCTTTGATCGTTTGGTACTGATCACCATCGAAGTCTCAAGAATCAGCATGAAATCCCCATTTGTCTGCTCTCCCTAGATCTATTTCACAATACTGGGGCTTAAACAGGTATTGATCCACACTCAGAATTGAGTGTAGGGCCTTGGGAATCTGGGGTTTTGGTTCTGGCTGTCTGTTTTATGGCTGATCAGCTAAATTACTTCTTTTAGCTATATATATCAGTCTTTTGGTGTTCCGGGCAATGTACCATGGCTATTTCTTCTGACACATAACAGAATCTAGTAAGGTGAGTATCACCTCTGTGTGTTTACTTTCTTTCCTTCCTGTTGTCAGTAGACCTCTCTCCATATGGCCCCATGTGCATACACGACAGAGAAGGCGTACATAGAATCAGTGTAAACAGTTGCCTTTTTCTTAGCTCCAAGATGCAGGGATCTTATAAGGGCTATAAGAGTACATCTTCTGGGCAGATGTACTTCTGCTTCCAGGACTTCCTGATGAGCTGCTATTGCATACCCAGCCTTTCAAAGTCTGTGGTCCATGAAGCTGCTCCCATCCATAAACGTGTCCTTAACTGTATATTCTAAAGGCTCATCAGTCAGGTCAGATGCATGAGAATAGACTTCTTCAATTATTTGTATGGTATGGAACACCTTATGGCAAGCTGCAGCCCAGCTTAATAGCTCAATGCCATTTCCTTTAAGAGCCTCATATAGATGTCTGGCCACGAGTCCAAAGTTAGGAATCGAAATATGACAAAACCCAGCCATTCCTAAGAATCCTCTCAATTGCCTTCTGGTGGTGTGTATGGTAACCCAAGCTAATACTTCCCTTTGATCCAGCAATACGTTTCTTCATCCTTTTGCTAACTCAAGCCCTAGATATTTTACAGTTGGTTGAGAAATTTACACTTCTCCCTTGGAGATTTTATATCCCTGGTCTGCCAGAAAGCTTAACGTGAGGATTGTATTTTTTCCTACAGCTTCCTTAGTTTTACGAGCAATTAGTGTATCATAGTAAGACTCCCTCATTTAATTGGAAATCCCTTAAGTCCTTGGCTAAGGGTTCCCCGAAGATGGTGGGGACACTCTTAAATCCTTGTGGAAGTACCATCCAACAATATTGTTTTTTTATATTAGTGTTTCAGTAGCGCCATTTAAAGGCAAACAATTCCTGGGACTCAGGACTTAGGGGTATGTAGTAAACAGCATCTTAAGTCCAGAACTATAAACCAGCAAAAGTCTCTAAATAAAGTTGTAAGCAAAGTGTAAGTATACACCACTGCATGTATATCCTCTACAATTTGGTTAATGGCTCTCAAATCCTGTACAGAACAATAATCTCTGGTCCCCAGTATTTGTACCAGCAGGACTGGAGTGTTATATGGGGACTGGCAAGGTCTGATTAATTGGCACTCGAGAAAGGTGGTTATCAGCGGCTTTATACCTTCCTTCACAAATCTCTTTAAAGGGTATTGCTTTAAATTGGGAGCCTTGATGGATGGATGGAGTTCTGCTATTGGGTTAGCTGTCTTGGCTCTTCCTGGCCTACATCAGTGCAAATATCCACTCTTACCTTTTGTAGAATTTCTTCAGGGACTTCTGGTTGAGGCTTGCCTCCCAATAGTAAAAGCCCAGCTTGGAGGGAATAGGCTTGATCTAGGAATACTTTAATGCCTACTTCTTCTGATAAAATTCATTTAGTTTTGTTAGTAGATCTTGCCCCAAGAAGAGAATAGGACATTCAGGCACATGCAGAAACCTGTACTTGAAATGTTTTTTTCTCACTTATATAGATCAGAGATAGAAAGTGGAGAGTTCACACATATAAATCCCCCGGGGCGACTTTGGTCATCTAGACCTTCGGGAACCGGTCTCAGCAGATACTGCCCTGCCTGAAGCAGAGTACCCCCTGGGCTGAACTGAGTACCCTGGCAGGTACGGGGAGAGGAGACCAATCCCTTTTGACTAGCTGGTAAGGAAGGGGCTAGGGCTAGACCTGTGGCTCTAGGAGCACTGCTGGCGGAAGCCTCCGCAGGGCTCGCAGAGATTCCCCCCTTCATACAGCAGGGGAACCGCAGGAGGCACCAAAGGAGAAGCCAAATATTGTGGCGATCGTGAGGCTCTGATGCAGGCAAGACAGGCTTTTTCTGAGGGCCTCTCCGGTAGCTGCTGAACAGGGTACAGAATAACCTAGAAAAGCCAAGTCGAGGTCAAACGCTGTGAGCCCACTCCTTGTTCCTGACTACTCTTGATCTGAGGAAAGCTGATGATCACAGTGCAAGGCAGAGCTGATGGGAGGACAGCCAAGAGCTCTCCATCTGGGAGTCTATCCTCCGAAGAAAAACAAGTCCTTAGTGAAGTCAGCACTCTGCACTTGGCTGACTGGATTTCCTCCAGTGAGCGCTCACAACAGTTTAGTTCTCAGCCAACAAGAACCCGGAAGAGCCTGGAACAAGTGCCTTTAGCAAATGCCTGCCACCTCTTCCCAGGCTTCATGGATTGGGCCCAATGTCAACAGCAGTCTCATCAGAAACTCAGGGCTGTGTGATGCAGCAATGTTGGCTGCACCTGGAAAATCCCTGAGTTCATGAAAAATGAAAGGGCCATGGTTTGTCAATTGTTGGCTCAGAACACACTTTCCTTTATAGGAAGCACCTGGGCACACTAGAAGCTTGCCCCCCCTCAACTACTCTCCACCTTAGTGCCGGTTCTGAGGGGTTAGCCTGCCCCTCTGAGAATGGAGAGAGAGAGATGGGGGAGAGAAAACATGCAAGTAACTCCTAAGTCAAAGGCTTAGTTAGTATCCCAGTTCTTAGTTAAAACCCAAGGACTGAAAACAGTCTATGGATTGCTAATCTCTAGAAAATATCTTTCCCTCAGCTCCCCCCCCCCACAAAAAAAAGCACAGGGAAATCATACAACCTCAAGAGGCGTGAGAAAGCAAGAGTCTTAGGATTTAGGAACCAATTCCGTCTCCTAGTTTGGTTTCTGGAAAGAAGCAAGCAAATGCAGTAGCAACTATCCACGATTTGGCTGGAAGAATTCCCTGAAGAAGCCACTGCAGAAGATGGACAGTCTCAATGATGACCAGTTTGGATGTGAGGGTTCACTTAGGGAACACTGCGCAGCTTTCCATTAGAGATGATTGTCAAGCACGGTAGCCTGAAAGTCACACATGCTACCCAGCTAACCAAGAAATCTGTCCAAGGCTGTAGCCAATCTGGTCAGAGGTTCCTAATTGCCCCCACCCCATGTGCTGAAGGCAGGCTTGCCTATTACAGAGAAGCCTATGAAAGTCCAGGCTCTGTGTCGCGCATCACCTTGAAAAATTTGCTGGATGAGGAGGAGGGTAGAAGAGATGACTGTACCACCTTGAAGAAATGCAAGTGAGGAGACTGTTTTAGACACATCTGAGCTGAATTTGAGGAGGAATTCAAGAATATACAGGGTGAAATACTGAAGCCCTCACTTCCTCTCTGAGCAGGTACAGGTATAATCTTCCTGGTAGATGACTAAAACATTTTATCTCCCCAGCAGAGATCACAGACAAGTTAATCTAGATGTCTGGGCAACTTCCATGTAGAACTATTCATCCCAAGGCCTCCATATGGCCCATGGCCTCTAGCACCACCACCGATTTCTTCCTCCTGGTAAATCTGTTACAAACACACACACTTGAGAGCAGTTCAATGCTAACTCCCTGTTAGTTTGGCTCATACAAAAGAAGATTAAAATTCTCAGTGAGGAAAAACCAAAAATGTATAAAATTCCTTTAACCCAGGCATGGGGTATGTTCTTCTGGGGTGAATTTTCCTGCTTTACACTCCTTCCTTTCTCCTTTATCCTCTCACCCCAACGAGGTAATCAGGGTTCGTTCTATTAAGAATGCACACTAGGCTTCCCTGGTGGCGCAGTGGTTGAGAGTCCGCCTGCCGATGCAGGGGACATGGGTTCGTGCCCCAGTCCGGGAAGATCCCACATGCTGCGGAGCGGCTGGGCCCGTGAGCCATGGCCGCTGAGCCTGCACATCCGGAGCCTGTGCTCCACAACGGGAGAGGCCACAACAGTGAGAGGCCCACGTACAGCAAAAAAAAAAAAAAAAAAAAAAAAAAAAAAAAAAAAAGAATGCACACCTTTATCAATACCACCAGGAAATTACATTAGGCCCAGGTGAAACACCCTGACACTTCCTGCAGGCAACATTTCTAGTCAGGGAGCAATGTAATTAATCTCCTGAGTCAGAGGACCCTCACTGATAACAGGTTTAATAAAGTTTTGCTACAATCATCCAAGAACAAACCCCTATGAACTAATCCTAACAAATAAAACAGTTAGACATAGAAAAACATGGACAAAGAAATCCAAGATGCTAGGACTTCAACCCAGGCTTCAAGACTCTAACCCAACCTTTTGAGAACCTCGCTGGCCGTAACCTTTTATCTTGTCTCCCTAAAGTGGGACTACATCCCCAGTCCTAGCCTTGGGACTCTAACCCTTGTCTCAGAACTCTAACTTGACAAAAATCTCCCCAGGGTAAGACTCTAACCCACAATCCTGATGAGGTTATTAGACAATTTAGGCACAGGAGCATTTTAACGACGTTACTCACCCAAAAGGCGTCTGGTCCAGGAGCCGTTTCTTTTCTAAAACATGAAAGTAGTGCTGAGGAGCCTGAAGAGCCATGGCTGGGAAGCAGGAACCCCACAGCTGACCCTCTAGACAAATTTGGTCTAGATAGCCGCTCAAGGATGGTGGCAAGAGCGCGTACCTGCTCCACCAGGAGCTACAGTGCCTCAGGCACTGTAGACAACTCTGTTACCCAAATTGTTACCTAGCAAGGGCTCCCTACTGGACACACGTAGAAGCCAACACTATGGCACTGGCTTTTGGAAAAGAAGAGCTTTACTGCGAGGTTAACCTGCAAGGCTCTCAAATTTGTCTCCCTGATCCCGAGTCTGGGGCAATTTGTAAAGGGTTAGGGGAATTTCAAAGTTGGAAGCTCATTGGCTAGTCTTGAATCAGTCCATATAAGCTACTCGTGCTGCCGGAAGCCAGATTTTCCTTATTGAATGGCTTCTCAATTAAGGGGCTCAGGTGGCAACATTTCTATTCCTTGAGTTCTGCAGACCGAGATTCTTGGTTCCAGGGTCATCCTGGAGATATGGGTTCCCAGTTTGCACACGCGCAGTGTTGTTTCTGTAAAATGCCTCAAGGTTTGAATAATCAACAATCTGTTTAAAGAGACAACCAGTTTAAGCTGGTGCTGTTTCAATTTGATTGATCAAAAATCTAAGAAGGCAAAAGCAGTTTAATCTAGTCAATGTTTTACTTGCTGTTCCAGAACAAACAAACAACTGAAAACCCAGAATTGGCTGTCTGCCCCCTGTGGAATTATTTATGATTCAAAGGTACTGTATTGTACTAAGAAATCCTTGTTGCTTATTTATTTTATGTAGTTTGTATCTGTTAATCCCATACTCCCAATTTGTCCCTCCCTCCATCTCCCCTTCAGTAACCATGTTTTCTAAGTCTGTGAATAACAGATTCATTTGTATTATTTTAGATTCCAAACATAAGTGATATCAAATAGCATTTGTCATTCTCTGACTTACTTCACTCAGTATAATATTCTCGAGGTCCATGCATGTTGGGGCAAATGGCAATATTTCAATCTTTTTTATGGCTAATATTCCATTGTGTGTGTGTGTGTGTGTGTGTGTGTGTGTGTATGTGTGTGTGTATGTGTATGTGTGTGTGTGTGTGTATAAAATATATATCAAGCCAGTCATCTGTTTATGGGCACTTGGGCTGTTTCCACACCTTGGCTATTGTAAAGAGTACTGTGGTGAACATTAGGGTGCATGTATCTTTTCAAATTAGAGTTTTCATTTTTTTCTGGATATACACCCAAGAGTGAAATTGCTGGATCATACTGTAACTCTATTTTTAATTTTTGAAGGACTCTCCATACTGTTTTCCATAGTGGATTCACCAATTTACATTCCCACCAACCATGTAGGAGGGTTACCTTTTCTCCACACCCTCTCCAGCATTTGTTATTTGTAGACTTTTTAATGATGGTCACTCTGACCAGTGTGAGGTGGTACCTCATTGTAGTTTTGATTTGCATTTCTCTAATAATTAGTGAGGTTGAGCATCTTTTCATGTGCCTATTGGCCATCTGGATGTCTTCTTTAGAAAAATGTCTATGTCTTTTTCACATTTTTCTATTGGGTTGTCTGTTTTTTCTATATTGAGTGTATGAGCTATTTGTATATTTTGGATATTAACCCCTTGTCAGTTGCATTGTTTGCAAATATCTTCTCCCATTCTGTAATTTCAAACTATATTGCCAAGCTACAGTAACCAAAACTATGGTACTGGCATAAAAACAGACACAGAATAGAGAGCCCAGAAATAAACCCATACGTGTATGGACAATTAATTTATGACAAACCAGCCAAGAATATACAATGAGGAAAGGACAGTCTGTTCAATAAATGGTGTTTGGAAAACCAGGCAGCTACATGCAAAAGAAGCAATATGGATCACAATCCTACACCACACACACAAATGAACTCAAGCCCCCACCCCCACCCAGCTCTGACGGCCGCCAACTGCTCCTTGACATGGACGGCCTCCTTCTGGTGGGTAGCCTGCGGCCAGCTCAGACAAGAGCCGTCAGGTGGGGGGGCGAGTAGGCCGCAGGCTCTCAGAGCTGGGCGCAGCAGGGCAGTGTGCGGGACCCCCAGGCAGGCGGCAGGGACCCCAGGGCTACATCAAACCAGCCACACAGCACTCGAGCGTTGAGGGCACCAGGGGCACTTCTGGCAGCCGTGCTGCAAGTGAGGACGCAGTGCATGGGGGGCAGCATGCGAGGGCGCGGTGCTCCGGGAGGGACGGGAGGTTTCCATCCAGCCTCAAGGGGCCACAGGCACTGCCGGCACAGCCTAGCCTCAGTTTCCCCAACTGCACCCTGACCTCCAGGATCCCTACCGGCTTGCCCCGAGGTGCATGCACCTTGCTCATAGCATCCTACAGGGTGTGGTCCTCCACCCGCCGATTTGGGGGCATCTGCCAATGTCTGGAGGTGTTTGGGGTAACCCAGCTGGAGGGTGGGAGTTACCGGCATCCAGGGCAAAGCAGCCAGGGATGCTGCTGAACCTCCCACAATGCACAGGACCACCCCGTGCCACTGCAATGCTCCAGACCCAAGTATCTGCGGTGCGGAGGTGGTTGAGGAGCCCTGCTAAGAGGTCTGGCTGGTAGGAGTGACTCCCAGCATGGACATCACCTGGGAGCTGCTTTGCAGTGCAGAGCTCAGGTCCCCACCCCACAACTGCCAAATCAGAATCTGCATTTTCACCCAAGTGCCGGCAAGTTTGAGATACACACAGCGCTGTGGATTTGAGCAGTTAACAATCCTTATGTGTGTCCTAAACATTCCCATAGTCGATGGTGGTAGGCAAGAACTTCACCAACCAAGACGAATTCAAGTAGAATTCAAAGAAAACACTCAATTTATAACTCAAGAGCAAACTGCCCTGAGCGCTACCTAAAGCTTAGGTATATGGTTCACGACACTATGAAATGTTATACTGTTATGAAACGTGTTCTATTCTCCTAGTCTCCAGAAGCCTTCAAAGGACTGTAACAATGTCTGCATACTTGTTTTTGGTTGCGCTGGGCATTAGTTGCAGCAGGCAGGCTCCCTAGTCGTGGCTCTCCAGCTCCTTAGCTGCAGCATGCAAACTCCTAGTTGCAGCATGCATGTGGGATCTAGTTCTCTGAACAGGTATCGAACCGCTGTCCCCTGCATTGGAAGGCGGATTCTTAACCACTGGACCACCAGGGAAGTCTCAATGTCTGCATACTTTATGTAGCCTACTGACCTGGTGGAGGTTTACATACATTAGTGCTTCAACTCATAAAATCCTGCAAGGTGGGAGAAAATATTTGCATTGACTAATTAAAAACAAAAACGTTGCCCTCAGAGAGATAAAGTTACTTGCCCAAGGTCACACAGCTAATAAGGAACAAAGCTGAGAAATGATTCCCGATCGATCTGATTCTATATATATGTGATGTTGTGCTCATCTTACAGGGTGAGTGTGACCTGCCCCTGATGATCATATGGCTCAGTGGTTCAATAGTAATGAGACTGATTTTTTTTAAAGGACCACAAGAAACTGTCTTTTCTTTTTATGGACCCAGAGATATAAACAAATAAATTCCTAAGGGGGAAAATAAATTCCCTTAGAGGCCACTAATTGGATACAGCGGTGTATGCAGCTACTAAATCTGAAATTACTCAATTTCAAAAAGCTTCTGGGATTCATAAGTATGGTTTGCAGACATGAGCTTTCCTGCTCAAATTAAATTGTTAAATAAATTCCTTACCCTCTAAAAAAAAAAAAAAAATGAACTCAAAATGCATTAAAGACTTGAATGTAAGACCTGAAACCATAAAATTCCCTAGAAAAAAACACAGGCAGTAAGCTCTTTGATATCAGTCTTGGTGATGGTGTTTTGGAATTCCAAAAGCCAAGGAAATGAAAGCAAAAACAAACAAGTGGGACTAGATCAAACTAAAAACCTTGTGCACAGCAGAGGAAACCATCAACAAAATGAAAAGTCAACCTACCCAGTGGGAGAAAATATTTGCAAATCCTATATATGATGAGGGGATAATATCCAAAATATATAAAGAACTCATTCAACTCAATAGCAAACAAAACAAAAAAACCCAAATAATCTGATTTTAAAATGGGTAGAAGCTCTGAATAGACATTTTCACAAAGAACACATACAGATGGTCAACAGACCCATGAAAAGATGCTCAGCATCACAAAGCATCAGGGAAACACAAATAAACACAATGAGCTACCACCTCACACCTGCTAAAATGACTATTATCAAAAAGTCAAGAAATAACAAATGTTGGTGAGAAAGTGGAGAAAAGGGTTCCCTTGTGCACCTTTGGTGGAAATGTAAACTGGTACAGCCACTATTGAAAACAGTATGGAGTTTCCTCAAAAATTTAAAAATAGGGACTTCCCTGGTGATCCAGTGGCTATGACTCTGCGCTCCCAATGAAGGGGGCCCGGGTTTGATCCCTGGTCAGGGAACTAGATTCCCGCATGCCGCAACTAAGAGCCTGCATGCTGCAACTAAAGATTCCCACGTGCGGCAACTAAAGATCCCACATGCTGCAACTAAGACCCAGCACAGCCAAATAAATAAATAAATCTAAAAATTAAAAATAGAACTACCATATGATTCAAAAATTCTACTTCGGGGGATTTGAAGAAAAGGAACACACTAACTGGAAAAGATATATGCACCTCCATGTTCATTATTCGCAACAGCCAAGATATGGAAACAACGTGCCCATCCATGGATGAACAAAGAAATATATACCTGTGAGTGTATATATATATACACATATATATACACACACACACACATATATATGTTATTCACCCTTAAAAAGGAATGAAATCTTGCACTATGCTAAGTGAAATAAGCCAGAGAAGACAAATACTGCATGATTTTACTTATATATATGGAATCTTAAAAACAAAAATAAGGGCTTCCCTGGTGGCGTGGTGGTTAAGAATCCACCTGCCAATGCAGGGGACACGGGTTCGAGCCCTGGTCCGGGAAGATCCCACATGCCGCAGAGCAACTAAGCCCGTGCGCCACAACTACTGAGCCTGCGCTCTAGAGCCCGCGCACCACAACTACTGAGCCCATGTGCCACAACTACTGCAGCCCGTGTGCCTAGGGCCCATGCTCCACAACAAGAGAAGCCACTGCAATGAGAAGCCCACGCACCGCAATGAAGAGTAGCCTCCGCTCACCACAACTAGAGAAAGCCCGCACGCAGCAACGAAGACCCAATGCAGCCAAAAATAAATAAATGAAATAATTTTTTTTTAATTGAAAAAAAATCTCCAACACCCGACATTCATAAATATAGAGAACAGATTGGTGGTTGCAGAGGAAGGAGCTTGAGGATTGGTGGAATGGGTTAAGGTAAAAAGATACAAACTTCCAGTTACAAAGTAAGTAAGTCATGGGGATGTAATGCACAGAATGGCAACACCATAGTGATAATACTGTATTGCATATTTGAAAGTTGCTAAGAAACTAGATCTTAAAAGTTCTCATTACAGAATAAAATGTCTAACTATGTACGGAGACAGATGTTAGAGAGACTCATTGTGGTGATCATTTCCCAATATCTATAAATATCGAAACTTCATGTTGAATATCTGAAACTAACATAATATTATGTCAGTTGTAACTCAATAAAAAATAAGGTAACTACTGTATCCTAGGAAAAAAATAATGCCAGAACTAGTTATGACTTTCTGAAAATGGTAAAAAATTTTTTACAGATTTCAATTCCCTCCTCCTCTACTCCCATTTATTGTTTGTACCCTATCTACATTCTTAGAACATAAAGCCATTATGTACTACAATCTCCTCTTTTCATCCCTCATTTGATCTTAATTCTACAATAACTATATATTTACTGCACACAGTATTTCTTACTGCAATGTCTCTTTAGTTATTGTGGTTTCTGAAGCTGACTTTTTAGTACATTCCTCAAGGAGGGCTTCTGGAACTCTCTACTGAAACACTATAATAAAGACAGCACCAATATTACTGATTTTTCCTTTTGCTCAGTATGGCTCAGCACAGAACTGTTAATGAGTCTATATTTAAAAGTCTGATGTTTTGCTCATCGAGGACTTGTTGGCATTACAATTTGCTTTTTGAAAAATTATTGCTTTAAACCTCATTTATCTTGATTTCTGACTTTTTTTGGTGGCCCCTGAAATTTTGTGCCTGAGGCCAGTGCCTTTCTTGCCTCACCTGGTTCTAGCCCTGAGTTAGAGCTTCTCTGTCCTTTGTCTTTACTGTTCCCATCCTAAATATTTAATGCTCATTTCACTCCCAACAGTTGCTGTTCTCTATGGGCTCCAGTCCCATGGAGCTCTGGGGGTTCAGTGTGAGAATTCACAGACATTCATGCCTTACCTCAGATCTCTGCCTCACTAACTGTGGAGTGAACCAAGTCCCTCCCAGTCTCAGATGCAAGTCCTGGCCAGGCTCCTGCACCACACAAGCTCAAGGCCCTCCTGTGGGTCCTCAGTTGGTCCCTACACCGCGCATGCGTGGGGCTCTGCTGGGAAAGGGGCTGGTGCAGGCTAGTCTGCTCCTTACAAAGAGCATGCCCAGGGCCCTCAGGAATCCAGTTACCCTGTTGCTTCCTTCGACTTTCCCCACACTCATGGTGATGCTGGGCAGGTCTCGTGGCTGTTGTGCTCCCACTTGTGCACTGACAAATACCTTGTCACCTAATTTGGTAAAAATTCTCCATAGGTTTTGGTTTTAATATCCTATCGCTCTGTGTTTACATAGGGATTCTGGAAGCCATAAGACCATGCTTCCACCACCACTGCCATCTTCCCAGAACTCCTTAATTTATTTTTAAAGGATACTTAAAAAAAAAAAAAAAAAAAAGAGTGGAGAGCCAGAATTATTTTGTCACGTACAGACAGGATTAACAAAAAAACCTACATAAAAAACAAAACCAGACTCTATCGTCTGCTCAAAGCATATGTATGTTCTCATTGTTAACAAGGCAGATTGCAACTGCTAGAGACATGACAGCCCCTGGTCCAGGAGAGATGTAGACCAGACAGTCCAAACACCCACGTGCTACACACGCCCAGACCTGTGATGGCCTGGCCCAGCTCAAAAGGAAGAACAGGAAAGGCCCAGGAAGTGAAGAGAGGAGGGAAAACCAGGTGCGACTTTGGGACCAATGTTTCCGCTGTCAGGGTGAAGTTCCTGCTACTGGTCCGCAGAACCAGGTGAGGGGCTGAGTTTCACTGCCTTTAGATGGGAGAGGAGGCAGGGATAGGGATGGACACACACAGAAAGCCAGGTCTGCTGGTGGACTGTGCCCCTAACAGGAGGGTGACTAGAAACATTCTACTCACTGAGGAAGCTTTACTGTCTGGGCTCTGGGTGAGCCAGAAAGACACTACCCTAACGGGGGAAACTGTAGGCCTGTGCTGCAGACTGAGTAAGTATGTTTCCCCCAAATTCATATGCTGAAATCCTAACCCCTAAGGTGATGTTATTGGGGGGTGGGGCCTTTGGGAGGTGCCTAGGTCATTAGGTCATCCCACGAATTCAATGAACACCTTATAAAAAAAGGCCTGAGAGAGTCCCCTTCCTTCTGAGGACACAAAGGATGAAACATCACAGAAACAGTTCGTGTATTTTTCATTCTAAACTATCACTCAAGAATAAAAGCAAAATAAGAACATTTCCAGATTAAACAGACTGCGAGAGTCTGCCTCTCTCAGGCTCTCACTGAGAGTGAGGAAGGATGCATTTAAGCAAGTGAGTGAATCCCAGAAGGAAGGAGTGGAGTCTGACAGACGGAGGCAGGAGATGGGGGGAAGCAGGTCTCAGTCAGACAGTCATCGACTGTGTGAAACAACAGTCATGGATTAGTAATAACAATAACCATGACTAATTAGAGGCATAAACTTCTGTGGTTCAGTGCTGTGTCCTGGCCATCACCTGCCACCCTACCAGGGTTAGGGAAGTCTGAGCTGAGGTTGGGAGTGTATATATATCTATTTATATAATAATTATTTATATCTACCTATATAATAAGAATTATACACCATAAACAAGTGGGAATTTTCCTGGAATGCAAGAATGCTTCAACCCAGGAAAATATTATACATTGGTGTAATGGACCACATTCATGGAATACAGGGGAAAAAAACCCATGATCATCTCAATTAATGCAGAAAAAGTAACTGAAAAAATTCAATACCCTTTCATGATAAAAAAAAAAAACACTCAACAAACTAGGTTTGAAGGAAATTACCATGTCAGAATTCAAGCCATATATGTAAAGCCCATATCAATATCACACTCAATGATGAAAGACTGAAAACTTTTCCTTTGCGATCAGGAAGCATGTAAGAATACTGGGTTTTACCACTTTGCAACATAGCACTGGTAGTTTTAGCCATAGCTGTTAGGAAAGACAGATAAATTTTACAATTAATGAATCAATCACTGACATCCAGTGATTTGAAAGGAAAATGTAAAATTATCTCTGTTCACACACGACATGATCTCATGTGTACAAATCCTAAGGATGTCACAAAAATAATGTCCAAACTAATAAATTCAGCACAGTATCAGGATACAAAGTCAACATTAAAAATCATGTGCATTTCTGTACACTAACATGATCAACCTGAAAAGGAAACTAAGAAAACAATTTTATTTACAACTGCATCAGAAAGAATAAACTACTTGGTAATTAACTTAACCAAGGAGGTGAAGCCTTGTACAAGGAAAACTGCCTAACTTTGCGAAGAGAATGCCACATATCCCATTTTCATGGACTGGAAGACGTATCGCTGCTAAGACCTCAATACTGCCCACTGAAATTTACAATTCCAATGCAATCCCTATCAAAACCCCATCCTAAATGGAAAACCCCATCCTAAAATTCACCTTACACTCAACAGACCCCCAAATAGCCAACAATTTTGAGGAAGAAAAGCAATGTGGGAGGATGCACACTTCCTGATTTCAAATCTTACTGCAAAATTAGAGGAATCATAACAATGTGGTACTGGCATAAAGACAGAATTAAAGATCAACAGAATAGAATTCAGAGCCCAGAAACAAACCCTCACACATATGGTCAAATGACTTTTGACAAGAGTAGCAAAATCATTCAAGCCGGAAAGACAGTCTTGTCCACAAAGGGTGCTGGAAGAACAGGATATGAACGTGCAGAGGAAAGAGGCTGGACACGGCAAACACCGTTTATAAAAGTTAACTCACAAATCAGTCAGAGACATAAGGGTAAGAACTAAAATTATGAAACTCTTAGAAGCAAATATGGGACAAAATTTCACTACGTTGGACACAAAGGCATCCATCCATCCATACAGACACAGACAGAGATTTCAGTTTCCTTGCTTGAGTTTTAAAAAACCTCCTTTTCTTTCCCTTTCAGTTTTAAGTTCTACTAACTGAGCCAAGGCTGTAGTCTCATGTGATGTAGGCTGTGTTTACATTTCAGGACACAATGAGAGTTATAACTTCAAGCTTTCTCTTAGGAATACTTTTTCTCTCAGGCTCAGAATTTTGAAATGATATTTTCTCAAGCCGGCTTTCTCTACAGCTTTAGAATGTCAAAAGAGCTCCATTTAAGAGTTAAGTGCTTGCAAGCACTGCCTTTGTTCCAATTCTACATGAAGGCAGCCTGAGTTTCAATGGGTAGCTGTCCATCAAGGGAGCTGTTTGGCTTTCGAGGCACGGTTTCTCATTATTAATCTGGTACCTAATTCAGATATGATCTGAACAACCTTCTGAGGGCAGAGTGATGGATCAAATTTGGGCTGCTTCTGAGCCTAGCTCCCTAAGGAGTTACCCCTGAGTCTGTTCCACTCTTTCACTTGTCTCAGTTTCCCTATATGGCAGAAACACTGCTGTGGATGCTCAGAGCACGAGGTGATCGGTCTTATTGTGCCCTCAGGTGAGCGGAATTTACTTAATGGTTAGAGTGAAATCCCCTGTAGGACCACTAATCGTCAAGACGATTGATCGTCAGATACCTCCACTACATTCTCTCTCAGCTGCTTGCGTGTGAACACCTGTGGCCAGAAGGCGCAAACCCCTCTTTCCTTCAGAGCTGAGCAGGCTCAGTCTCTCATTTCACTAGCAAGCAGTGTGTTCAGACATATATACATAATCTTTCCAATTTAAGCTAAATTTCATTTCGCTCCAACCCAGTTCACTCTAAATTTACCCCAGGTGCTTGCCTAGTAATTTCCCCCCGAATCCCTGCCTAGGGAATGAACCAGTACCCTCTTAGCACTCCAAGTCCCAAGAAAAATAGCTCGAGTAAAATTCAGAACATCACTTAAAGCAATGCTGTCCAGCTACCAGGAGAACTCACCAAAGAACCCAGGAACACTGAGAAGCAGGTGGAGCTCAAAGGGCCCGTGCTGCTACCAAGCACCAGTTCGGGGCGGACCTGAGGTATTCTCTGATGGGTGGCTCTAGACTATACAAAGAATAATGCTTTTATCTCTGAATAAGAGCACAGAATTCCACACAATACACAATCTGCAATCCATGAAAATAATCATTTCTCCTTTAGTCATCTTCCTAGTAACCAAAGTAAAGACCCGTGATTGAGGGGACAATTCTTGCTTTCCCAATGCCAGAATGAGCTCGCTAACACACCCTCTCTCTCCATCTTCCTCTCCCCTTCAACCCTGACAGTTTCTTTGTCCATCTTTTTGTCTGTCTCTGATTCTCTCCATCCACCTGCCTTTGCCCATCTCTGTTTTTCTCCCTCTCAGTCTCTGTCTCAGTCTCTCTCCTCTTTCTCTCACTTGCTCTCTTTTGCTCTTTTTGCCTCACCTTTGCTGTGGTCGATGCCTAATTAATGTTTCTCTGCCCCTCTTATGTCCCCACAGGCAGTACAGTTTCATAAAACACAATCATTGGCAAGTGCCCTTATCAAAACTTCACTAAACCATGATGGCAATCATTAAAAACCCACGCTGCCTGGGAAATACTCATTAACAGTTGCCTCTTAGTGGATACAAGCCACAGTCACTTGTATGTCAGGAGACTCTTATGTACCTGATTCCCATCTTCGAAATGCATATTCCTTTGTCTTCAAAATGAAATGATGTCCTTGCTTCCTCATTAGCAGAGACCTAACTGCAGTGTTTTTAAAAGTCATTCCTGAGTGTTTTGTGTGGAAAATTTGCTAACTCAAGAAAAAATTTCAATAGAGAAAAACAACCTACTCCTGTCCTACCAAACATTGTACCTGGCACCAATCACTAGTTTTGACTACATTCTATTATGATTTGAAGTCTGATAACCAGGCCGTTTGGTACCAACAAATAATACATAAAAACCCACAGAACAAAAAACAAATTCTCAAACAAAATATGCATTTGCTGGAGACAATCTGAGATTTACCTGCAATTAGACATTCAAAACTGCAATAGTTGGGGACTTCCCCCTGTGGTCCAGTGGTAAAGACTCCACCTTCCAATGCAGGGGACGCACGGTTGATCCCTGGTCGGGGAACTAAGATCCCACATGCCGTGGGGCAACTAAGCCCACGCGCCACAACTACTGAGCTCTTGCGCCTCAACTAGAGAGCCCACGCGCCCTGGAGCCTGTGTGCCACAACTAGAGAGAGAAAACACGCACACCACAACTAGAGGGAAGCTCGTGCACCGCAATGAAGAGCCCGCACATCTCAACGAAGATCCCGCGGGCCGCAACTAAGACCCAACACAGCCAAAAACATAAATGAGATAATAAATTAAATAAATAAATAAATACAAAACTGCAATAGTGCATAGAACAGTGTCATGAAATAAACACTTATCCTGATTCCTAAGTCTTCCCTTTCTCATGCAAAATTTAACACAAAAACAAACAAAAAACAACCTAGCACCTAAGTAACTAGAATGTGCAAATACTTGAGCGTCTATGATAATTGCTCAGAAACGAATTTTTAAATGATCATTTAACTTAGAGGAACACTGCCTCGCGAAAAGATGGCCTGTTGCTGGAACAGAGTTCCACAAACAAGAAAAACATAAACCGTTCAAAAAGCCCTACATAAGCAGAAACATAAAAAGTCCAGAATTTCCTTATTTCTAACTTTGGTTAGATGTTACTATGTCACACGTTACCCTCCAGAGAGCGCTCTGCGAGTCAGGTACGAGTCATTTCAGTTAATCAAGGGTGAAAACGCTGAAAGCAAAGCTTCAGCCTTTGGAGCTGACCCTCCTGAGGGCTTCAGGAAAGGGCACAGAGGCCCCCGTCTGAACACCGCTCCTGGCGGCCGGGGGTCCAGGATCCCCGAGCTGTGCGCGCGCCCATCACCCGCGCGCATCCCGAGCGCAGAGGTCCCTGCACCCCTCCGGACCCAACGTGCCCGAGACGCCCGCCCCGCGGCCCCGTCTTCGGGCTCCTCTGCGCCGCCTCCCCGTCCAGGCCACGCGAGCCCACGGCAACGGGGCCGAGTCCGGCGTCCGCAGACCCAGAGGCCAGCCCCCCCGAGCGCGTGGGGACAGCCCCGCCGCGAGGAGGCCCGAGGGGCGCCGAGGAGGGAGGGCTGCGAGCGCGCGGGGCGCCCACCGCTGAACGGCCGCCTTCGTGGCCCCGGCCCGGCGTCCTCACTCTGCGGCCGGTGGCGGCGGCCCCGGAGCCGAGGAGCGAGGGAGGCTCGCGCTCCTCGGTGCTGGAGGGGTCGGGCCCCTGGCTGTTGTGCAGGCGGGGGCCGCGGCCGGGGGGCGCGCGGTGAGGGGCTCCGGGTACAGCTGTACTTACTCGTCTCTGCGCTGCTACCCCGCCGGGAGCATCACAGTGCGGGGACCGACTCGGTCTCCAACTTCCCTTTCCTCGGGACGCGGGTCTTCAGGAGCCCCAGTATCCCAGCCCTCTCACCTGCCTCCGCTCACGCCTGCGCACTTGCTCCTCGGGAGGGAGTGGGTGGGGCGGGGCGGGGCGCCTCCGGGCCTCAGGACCCCCGGTCTGCATACCCGTGTTTATTTTTAATTTCCTGAAAGCGTTTTACTTGAAATCAATTTAAAAAAAATAAATGGCACGTTTTCTTGTTCAAATCATAATTTACTGACCACAGAGTCTGCCTTTGTAAGATTTCTTTAGGGGATCTTAACTGGTTCTCGGTCAAATAACCCGAGTCAAATAACGGGTATCAAAAAAATTTTAAATCATATTTTCCTTCCATCAGTTTTCAGTCACTAATAAGTTTTACCATGTGGGGTTTTATTGGGTGTGGATTATATTTACTAATAATCACCATCATTGGGTCCCTACAGTCAAAATGTGGGTTTCCAACAGGTCTACTTCAATAATCACAGAGATCCTTTTTCTGTTTGAGAGATGCTGAACTTTGATCCACCTTTTTGAACATGCTGCTTCCCCCAAAGACTCCACCCTCCATGTATGTCCACCTCATTAAATAATAGAACAGGATTTCCTCAGCTTCTTCCAATGTACAGGCAGACAACAGCTACAAAATGGTTCCCAATCACCTGCCTATGAATTAAAAGAATCTTTTCCACTCAAATATCCTGGTTAGAAACCATATCTCTAATTTCTCTGGGCGTGAATAAACACCAAGGAGAGTTTGTGGTGGGAAAATGAACAATTCATCTGAAAACTACTGCATTTCCTCTCCTTCATCCTGGTGTTTAGAGTAGGAAAACACCACTGGTCAACACCAATTGGTTTTCATTAAGTTTTCCTTAAGAGGAGAAACTCAGTTTTATTGAGGACAGCAATTCACCAGATTAAATGCTCTAAAGCCTAACCTCTCTTGTACCTCAGAGTAGCCAGACAAACTTCAAATCAGATGTGAATGGAAGGATTATGTGGAATTTACGGGATTGCTTAGAGCAGAGACAGCTGTATGGGCTCCTTTGCCCTTCATCTTTGTTCCCTCTGGCCTCAGAAATGAAGACATGGTTGCCGGTCAAGGCTGGTGCTCCAGCAGCCATTTTGGGCCAAGAGACAGCCCTGAGGTTGGATACCAGCTAATGATGATGGGGAGAAAGACAGATGAGGCTGACTACAGTGCTGTGCAGTTGAAGGTCAGCAAGGACTATCCAAGTCCATAGTGCTTTTTCACGAGAAAGGAAAAAAATCTCCCTCTTGTCTGTGCATGTTTTGTTCTTGGTTTTCTGCTATATTATGGCTATCTACTACTAAGGGAAGTACTAGTTTTGCACTGAAACACTGTGAACTTTGACGTGACAATCCCCATCTCTGGGAAACTTCCTCACATGTACCATGGTGGGAGCAGGGGTGAAGATGGCCTGTATATTCTGAAGATCCCATTCTTTTGCCTGGTCCACATCCATGTCATCTTCTATTATTTACAGGGCCTCAGCTGCTCTTGGGAAACTGTCCCTTGTCCCTCAGTGCACAAGGTTAAGTGAGGCTGAAACCCCTTCCTGGCTGCAAGACAGAGAGGACCACAGAGCCACTGGGGTGCCTCCAAACTGTGAGGGAGGCCCGAGGTTGCTCATGTCACCCAGACATACCCTACCCAGGGATGTGAAAGCCTGGATAGCCTGTGTGCAGACTTTGGAAGCTCTTTGTTTAACCCATCATTGTACAAATGGAAAACTGAGGCCCAGAGAGGCTAAGGGAAAACACAGGGCACTGAACAGGGGCAGAGTCTTGAGAGAAGGGAGAGTTTGGACCTCCTAGACTAGGGCTGCCCCCCTCCCACAGGGTTAATTTGGAAATTAGAGCACCTAGGACTCCAGAACATCCCCACCCACATGGAGTAGATTCCTCTGTGTGTCTACACAAGTATACACTGACACTCACACTAACATCAGAGGAAGGGACCATAGGGCCTGGGGTCAGGGAAGGGGTGGACCTTGGGGTGGTGACAAATGGAAAAGAAGAAAGATAATGACATTTATTATCTCACACTATCTGTGGGCCAGGAATTGAACATAATTGAGCTGGAGGCCTCTGCCAGTGTCTCCCAGGGGTTTGAGGCTGTGGACTCACCTGAGTCAGGATCTGCTTCATTCAGTGGTAGGCCACAAGAGTCTCTTCAGGGGCTGCTTCCCTAGAGTGAGGGACCAAGGGGAGAGAGAGCGAAGAGAGGGAGAGAGAAAATTGCAACATAGATGAAGAAGTGGAAATTGTACACCTAAATTCTAGGAGATTATCAAATGGTCCAACTACTGTATACAACACTTCAGCAGGTCCTCAAAAAGACAAACATGTAGTTTTCAGTCAAAGCACAAATTCCACTCCTAGATCAATATCAAAAAGAAGTGAACACAGACATTCAAATGCCTGTACAGAAGTATTCAGAGCATCACTATTCACAAGAGCCCAAAGGTGAAAAAAATCCTGATGTCCATCAACAGATGAAAGGAAAGCCAAGTGTGGTGTGTTCATGGAATGGAATATTATTCAGTGACAAAAAGGATGCAAATGTTCTGAAATAGACGTCAGAGGGGGGTTATGTAACATTGTGAATGTTCTTAAGGTCACTCACATATACAATTTAAAATAATGAAAGAATTAAATTTTATTTTAAGTGAAATTTGTATCATAGAATAAACAAGTTAGTATATGTAATTTAAAAACATACATTAAAAATGGAATTATGGGGGAGGAGAAGAAAGGCTCCAGTTTTGCTGCTGGCAGTGGGGCAACTCCTCATCTGGCCCTGAAGGCACTGCTAATGCTGGTGCTTGTTGCTAATCTGGGAGCAGCACCTGAGTTGCTAGAAGAACTGGGTCTGCTGTGGTCTCTAGATCTAGAACTGAAGCTGAATAACACTCCGGGGCCACAGCTGGTTCCAAAGCACGATGGCGCTCCAAAGCCAGGGGTAGCTCCCTGGTTGAGGTTGGCTTAAGTTCTGGAACTGAGGCTGTTGAGGACACTGGCTGAGGCTGTAGAGGAAGTGCCACGACAGGTTTCCGTGATGATTCAGCCTTTGACTACGGAAGGAGAACTGTTTCTTGTACCTTCTCTGGATCTCCATTTGGAGCCTCTGTAGGTGCTTTTCATCACTTGGAGCTTAAATGAAAGCTACGGCATGAGCATTCTCTGCCTCTGGAATTGGAGCTACCATATTTGCATGATCTAGCCCTTGAACTTGAATAGGAGCTGTGGCTTGAGCTTGCTCTGGCTCTGGAGCTGTAGTGGGCAGTAGAGGTGTTGCTGGCTCTAGGTCTTGAGGTATTTCAAGAGCTTGTTCTGGAGCTGGTGCTGTAGCTCCAAGAAGAGAAAATACCATCAATAGGACTGCTTTCCCACAGGTCTCCCAAAGACAGGAAACTTCTCACTGCCAAGCAACGAAGTCTCAGTCCAAGATGCCACCCCCAGGAAGTCTTCCCAGACTGCAGTCCAGAGGAACAGTGATCTGAGTCTCCTCATTGCTCCTGGCCCAGTTCCAGCCTCTGGAGGCTCTTCTCTCTGTGTGGCTCTGCCCCTTCCCCTCCCCACTCACCCCATCACCCACCCTGAGTCCCCCTCACCATCACCTTCTGCCTCAGGGGGCTCTAGGTGCTCCAGCTGTGCCAGGAGAAGGTGGGTTTGCTGCTCCAGGTCTGAGCCAGGCATGCTGAGCTCTGTGTAAGCCGGAAGCATCTTCAGGCAGGGAAATTCTGGGGGCTGGTGGAAATGCTCAGGGTAATGGTGCAGCCAGGTGCCTAGGATGGAGGACATCCTAGGCAGGAGTCAGGTGGACAGCAGAGTCAGAGGCCTGGCCTTCCTTCCCCACTGCGCTCCCCACTGACATTCATCTCCCACAGCACAGGGTGGGGTCGGCTGTCCCCTGAGTGTCGCTGGGTGCCCTGAGCACCAGCTGAGTACCCACTGGTGAGGGTCCACCAGACAGTGACCAGGATGCTCTCCACACCTTGTGTTCTGGGTCCCAGAATGGGGGGTGGAGGCAGGGCTGGGATGGAGAGGGGACGGGTGTGGACTCTCTTAGGGGCTGACTCTGACCTCTGACCTCCCGGATGCTCCTCGCGGCACCCCAGCTCCGTGCGCAGCTCTCTTGGACTCCTTTCCTCTTTTCCAGGAGAAGCCCTCAGACCTCCGTCCTCAGCACGAACCATCAGATGAGTGGGATCCAGGGTTCTGCCAGCCCTGCCCATCTACAGACCCCACATCTCCATGCAATTCTTTGGAGAAGGGAGTTCCTCCCTCTTGAATCAAAGCCCACTCACATTTTCAGCTGGTGCAGGTATGATAGAGCGCTGCAGGGCGCAGCCGTTAGCACTGGGCCATTGCTGTGCGCCCTTACGCCGCACTCCCTTAACAGGCAACGGTTACCAGGAGACCATTAATGCATAGGGTTAGAGCTGCATTAGAGGTTTTGCTCAGCCATTGGTCAGCACCACAGAGGGCCCCATTCAGCCATTGGTCGGCGCTACAGTGGGCCCCGCCCCCAAGTGAGCAACTGTCAATGAGCGACCCTTAGTGGGGGCATTGAGCCAATGGTCTGGGGAGTGGTTGTCGTCAGGTGGGGAGAGAGGTAAGAGGCAGATCCCGGCCTTCTTTCTCCCTGGGGCCCTCAGCTCCCCGGCCTCGGGCTGGCGGGTGAGCTGGGGGCCCAGGGAACAGGCTGGGGGTGTGTCCTGCAGGGCTCCAGAGCCCTCGCCACGACGCCCACTGGCCGGGCCCAGGCCCTGAGGCGGCGGTGAACCAACCTCTCCCCCATCCCTGCCTCTGCGACCTAATGGCAGCGGCAGGCTGCATGGGACACAGTCTGAGCGACCGGGCCCCCACCGTTTGGACAGCCTGAGGAGCCTGAGGGCCAGCTGGGTGCTGGGTGCCTGGCTCCCTCAGCGATGACGGCTGGGCAGGGTCTGGGGACCCGGATCTGGAGATCTGCCTCTTCAGCCAGGCCTGGGCACTGGTGGGAGGACCCAGACTGGGTGCTGGACGAACGCTCTGGGGCAGGGTAACCCGCCCCCCGCCCCCACGCAGGAACCCCCTTCTCTCAGCCAGGCCTGGACCTCGAAGGGTGAAAGCCGTGCCTTGCGACCTTCCCCTTTCTTGTAGAACAGAGTAACATTTGTTTCATGGAGATTTACAGGGACATCCCTACCCAACTTATTTTTATTTAACAGGTAAATCCTCTAGTCAACTGGCTTCAATCTACTTCTCCCACCTTCAAGAAAGAAGAAAAAAAAAAAGCAGGAAAATCACCGGCAGAATTGAAGTTGCTTCTCTCTGAAGTTACAATTCAATTTGTTGATTCACCACAGGGTTTGCTAAAAAGAGGGTCAATCTCTGTCTTTAGATTTACAGTCTAATGCTAGCTCAGTCATTTTACCTCTGTTCATACACTGCTGATTATCTGCAACAAATCACAAAGGTATCGGCATTTTATATTTACTACTTGGTGCTTGAGCTGGAGTCGCAGGCAGCACCTCAAGTCTATTAATCCAGGCTGAGCTATGCTAACCTGGAGCGCTTGGAGATGCTCAGACCTGTAACGTAGTCATTACAGTCCCTGCACTTGTAATAATCTTCTTTACAGTTGTACCCATTATGATTGCAGGGTTTGAAAACTGACTTGTCCCACAAATAACTGGGGCACCTGATAGAGCATTTCCCTGAATAAATCATAATCTTTTGACTACTTCCCCCATCATTCTTACTCCTGCTCGTATCACCAGCAGTAGAAGCTGGTTCTGGTACCAGTGGAACCACATCCTCAGCTCCAGCCTGCAATCTGGCCCACGCAGGAGGCTCTGTCAACCTAACCATTTTCTCCTTACATTTAGCAGGTGTCTCTTCAATTCTTGGTGCTATTATTTTTATTACTATAGCCTTTAATATAAAACCAGCAGTTATATCCCAATACCAAAACGCCATTATTTGTTTAATCTGTCCCAACTATAGCCATTTTACTATAATTATCATTCTCAGTCCGAGCAGCCAGAATTGCCATACTGTTAAGAGATAGAAATCTAAACACTACTTTCTCTGACCCTGCAGGAGGAGACCCAGTCCTATACCAACACCTATTTTGATTCTTTAGTCACCCTGAAGTCTGTATTCATAGCCTACCCCGAGGTTTGTTATAATCTCACATATCATTACATACTATTTAGGACAAAAAGTGCCTTTCAGCTATTTGGGAATAGTATGAGTTATGTCCACTGGCTTTTTAGGATTTATCTCGTGGACCCATCATTTGTTTACCAGAAGAACAACTGTCGACTCATGAGCAGACTTTGCATCAGCTTCCATAATTATTTCTATCCCTACAGGAATAAAAGTATTTAGATGATTAGCAACTCTTCATGGAGGTAATATTATATGACCTTCCACTATATTATGAGCTTTAGGCTTTATTTTCCTTTTTTACAGTAGGTGGTTTCCTCCACAATACCTACTACGTAGTAGCACACTTCAATTACGTAATGTCCGTGGGAGCAGTCTTCACTGTCATAGGAGGCTTCCTACACTGATTTCCACTCTTCTCAGGTTATACACTTAACTCAGCATGAGCAGAAATTCAAATATTTGTAGCAGTAAATGTGACTTCCTGCAGCATTTTCTTGGCCTCTCAGGGATGTCGCTATGTTACTCCGAGTATCCTGATACACACACAACATGAAATATTTTGTCTTTAGGCTCATTCATCTCAGTAAGAGCAGTAATGCTAATAATCTTCATAGTTTGAAAAGCATTTGCTTCCAAACAAGAAGTCTCAGCAGTGGAAACGGCTACTCCTAACCCAGAATGGTTACACGGATGCCCTCCACCATATCCTATGTTTGAAGATCCTACCTATGGAAATATAAAATAAGGAAGGAAGGACTCAAGTCCTTTTCAACCAGTTTCAAGCCAACACCATAACCATTATGTCTGTCTCAATAAACGAGATAAAAGTAAAAAGTGATGTAACTTTGTCACACAGGCTAAAATCCTGTATATCACTAAGGCATATCCATTTCATCCAAGCTCTCAAGATGCAACATCACCGATTATGGAAGAACTTTTACTTTTTCATAATCATATATTCATAATCATTTTTATAATAAGTTCTCTAGTCCTCTATATTACTTCACTACTATTGACAACTAAACTGACTCATATACATAAAATAGATGCACAGGTAGAGAAAATTTGAACAATTTACTAGCCATTATTATCATCTTAATTGCCCTATCATCATTGTGAATCCTTTATGTGATACATGAAATCAATAACTCCTCCCAAACCATAAAAACTATGGGTCAGTATTGATAATGAAGCTACGAATACACAGATTATGAAGATTTTTTTTTTTTTTTTTTGCGGTACGCGGGCCTCTCACTGCCGTGGCCCCTCCCGCCACGGAGCACAGGCTCCGGACGCGCAGGCTCAGCGGCCATCGCTCACGGGCCCAGCCGTTCCGCGGCACGTAGGATCCTCCCGGACCGGGGCTCGAACCCGTGTCCCCGACATCGGCAGGCAGACTCTCAACCACTGCGCCACCAGGGAAGCCCCAGATTAGGAAGATTTAAATGTTGGCTCCTCTGTAATCCCCACATCAGATCTAAAACCAGGAGAATTATGACTAATAGAAGTCAACAACCGAATTGAGATACGTCATTGAATATTAGTCTCATCTGAAAATGTTTTACACTACTGAGCTTTTCCTTCTTTAGGCCTAAAAAGAGCTGCTATCCCAGGAGGGCTAAATTAAAGAATCTTAATACCGACAGGACCAGGCCTGTGCTGTGGACAGTGGCCAGTAGAGGTCGTTTTCCTGAGTTCAGGGACAGGACAGAGGGATATGGCTGAGACATGGGGTGAATCTGGAGCCCATGCGGGATGCACTCTCCAAGCTCCAGGATAGGAATGGGGTCTCTGGGGTCCCAGGCCACCCACCACGCCCTCCCGAGGGGGATCTTGGCAACATTCTCTGTCAGTGATGAGGCAGCCCTAGCACTTGTCATGCCCCAGTGCTGTGTCCTATGTGGGTCCCATGCTCTTGGGACCACACCCCACACTCTGCAGGTCCATGCTGCAGGGTCCTTCATGCCTCAGGAGTAGAGACCACACAGCAAGCAGTTCCCTCCCCAACCAGCAGGAGGAGGGGAGGAGAGCAGGGGCACCAGGGGAATCTCACTCAGACAACAACACCCCAGGGGCGCCAGCGGGGCCAGTGATGATGCAGATGAGGCCCAGGCCAAGAGATGGAACCAGAGGACCCAAAAGGCAGCTGGTCAGGTCCTGGCTCATCGCACCCCGGACACCCTTGTCCCTCGTACACCCCCTTCCTCATACACCCTCTCCTTAAATGCAGATTCTTCAGATGCAAACAGGCAGAGCTTCAGACTGAAAGTCAGCTCTTCCAAAGTGACCCGTCAGCAAACACTGCAGGATTCCACTCCAGTGGGTGCCCTGGAGTCGACAACTCAGGGACCGAAGTGGATATCGGTGCCAGGGGCAGTGGAGGGAGTGGGGAGTGAGACTTTCATGGTGGTGGAATTTTGGTTTTGCAAGATGACAAGTTCTAGGAATGGTGGCGATGGCTCCATGAGAAAGTGAATAGATCTGATGCCTTAGAAACGTGCACTTTAAATGGTGATGATGGTAAAGGGTATGTGACGTGTGTTTTATTTCACTTAAAATAAATTCTTAAAATAATGCCTTGTTAATTGAGATTCCATTTCCACTCCCCTTCATCACAAATGTGGGAGACCCAAGCACAGTCCCTCACCTCAGGGGCCATCATGGTACCCTCCCATGGCACGTGAGAGACCATTCTTAGGAGGGCTAGTCTGTGCTCACCTGAGCTCTGTCAGGGGAACCCAGACAGTGGTGACCCCCATGGATTAGATATATGATATGCTATGATATTAATATGATACCACCAAGCGTTGTCACTCACCAGAACACAGAGCAGCTACCCACTCAAACGTGCCTGACCTCATATGAATGTGACAAGATTAAAAGAAGAAAAGGAACCACAGGTTAATCAGGGCAACACCCTCAGTACAGAGGTTGGAAATCTCAGAGGGGACAAGAAACACTGCAGGAAAAGAGCAGATATGGGGTCTCCCCGTACACGTGATCCCGACCCATGCAGATGGGGTGCGACCAGCACAATCCCTACGCCATACACCTGGGGTCACACATCCACACTCACCACGGTGACCCCACCTCCCCAGACCCTCCATCTGGGGTCACACGTTCTCACTCCATCTCCCCAGACCCCCAATACCTGGGGTCACAGGTCCACACTCACCACGGTGACCCCACTTCCCCAGACCCTGCATCTGGGGTCACACGTTCTCACTCACCAGGGTGACTCCACCTCCCCAGACCTCCAACACCTGGAGTCACAGGTCCACACTCATCAGGTGACCCCACCTCCCCAGACCCTGCATCTGGGGTCACACGTCCACAGTCTCCAGGGTGACCCCACCTCCCAAGACCCTGCACCTGGGGTCATATGTCCCCTTGGTCAGGACACCATGGCTCTGCTGGTTGGCCCCCTAATGTGGAAACAAGCTGGGTTCCTGGGAACTCCTGGGATGGCAGAAGGAAATGTAGGGTTGGTCTCCTCTCCCCATACTTGTCCCAGACAAGTTCTCCTCTTTTCACTTTGGTTCTGTGTGATTTTAACTGCTTTTAAAGCTTTCATGCTAGAGTTGAACACACTACCTTGGTTCTGACAGGCCCAGTCCTTTCTTGTCTCACTGATGTGTGGAGAAAGCTCACAGGACAGCAAGGCTGAAAGACGAGGGGCAGCTCAGGTTTCTGCTGAGTAGGGACGGTTGACCGGAAGGAGATCACAGCAGCTGCCTCACCTGTTGCCCATCAGCCTTTTGCCTGATCCGTGTAACCTGCAATCAGTTCACCAGGTAAACCTGCCTCCCTGTTCATGCACGTGCTGGTAAATTGGAATAATTTCCAGGTAGCTCACCTGAGGATTCTCCACGAGCCCCAGGGAAGGTGAACCTTGCAGGGATAAAGACTAAGGCCCCGACCACAGCACTGACCCCTGGGAGGACCAGGTAACCACACTGAGAACAGAGGCTGTTACCTAGACAAGCCCACCTCAGCTCCAGACCCCAGACACCTAAGCACTGACATTCAGATGCAGGCATGGAGCTTTCCAGTCCTGAGACCAGGCCGGAGCTCTACCCAAGTCTCCACATCCCCCATGAAGCTCCCAGTACTGAGGCCAGGCCAGGTCTCTACCCAGGTCCCCATGGTCCTAGCGTACACAGAACACGGTCAGGTCTAAATGTTCTTATTACAGAGAGCACATGGCCAGCTCTAAACATAATCAGCAGACAGGACATGGAGAGGTCTAAATCTACTGTGTAGACAGAACTTGATCAGGTTTAAACTAGCTTAGGGCTGATCTCGTAGGAGGTACCGGTCACAGACATGGGGTCTCTCATTTTTGGACAGGGTGCTCACCCCCATGTGGGAATTAGGACGTACATTTCTTGGAGAATAAATCATATCAGGCTCCACCCTTCACCCACATCAGGAAACTGAACAAAATTTTTGTCATTAAACATTTCAACAGGCAAAACAAAAATGTTACCAATTTCTCTGGCCACGTGACAGTCAGGAACCAGGGGTGAGCCAGGAACTTCCTGTAGTGCAGCCCCGTCTCCTGCAAGAACAGACAAGAAGTGGCCTGATTCCAGCCTCCCAGGCTTCCAGCCATAAAAAGGAATGAAATTGGGCCATTTGTAGAGACGTGGATGGATCTAGAGACTGTCATACAGAGTGAAGTAAGTCAGAAAGAGAAAAACAAATATCGTATATTAACACATGTATGTGGACCCCAGAAAAATGGTACAGATGAACCGGTTTGCAGGGCAGAAGTTGAGACACAGATGTAGAGAACAAACGTATGGACACCAAGGGGGGAAAACCGCGGTGGGGTGGGGATGGTGGTGTGCTGAATTGGGCGATTGGCATTGACATGTATACACTGATGTGTATAAAACTGATGACTAATAACAACCTGCAGTATAAAAAAACAAACAAAACAACAACTAATATTAAACTTTCTTTGGGTTATTTGTATGGAAATATGTTAATGTAAATGTTTCAGACATTACACGAAATTTCTAAAAATCTTATATGTTCTGGTATAATGTTATAAGTCATAATTCTAGTTATTACTTTAAAATGTATATCTCAGAAATAACTACATTTCCTTGTCAATTGCAGTATTATGAACTTTCATCAAAAAAAAAAACCTTCAGAAAGAAAAAAAAAAAACTTATTCTTTCAATTTCTTCCCAATTACAATACCCAAATATTACACACAAGGTTTGGCAACCTACCAGCTGACAATGTGATTAGCTTTTCTTTCAATCTTGTTGAAAGCAAACCACGGGAACCTTTCAAGAGGATTTATGAGAATCCTTTTTCAGTGTCTGGGAAGCAGGACAAAGGCTTCACCAGGCTCAGCAACTGAGCAGCTGTCGATTTGATCAGCTACTCTTTCACTGAGAAAGTCCTGCTTAACCTGATGGCCCAGGAAAGTTGCAACACTGTCCATCTTATTCTGCCTTTGGGCATGTGGTATTTTATTTTAATAAAGGGCTCTTACGGCAGGATGTGCTTTAAGTGCATTTTCTTCAAATCTGCATATTTTAGCTTATCCTGCTTGTGGAAGATCATTGGCATGTCCATCCTCCCTGCTTGGCCCACCAGCCTTGTTGGATTCTCTGACAGTCAAGACTCATTTCAATGTTCACTGCAAGAAAAATGTGTGTGTTTTTGTTGAGAGGAGGCTCACCAAACTGGTGAGAGGCAAACTGCAGAACGCATCCCTGAAAGCAGCCCCGCTGAGATCAGAATAAAATGGAGCTGGAGTGAACACGGTTCCTATTTAAGTCACAAAAACAAGACAGATCAAAACGCCGCTTCTCATTAAGCCGCTGAACATGCAATGATGCATTATTACCTAAAACTCTGGGATATTTTAACAGCTTTATTGAGGTGTAATCGACATACGACGAATGCACACGTTTAAAATGTACAATGTGGTAGGTTTTGAAACACATGTACCCCCATCAAGGTAATGATTATACTGTCAATGAAAAATTAATCAATGGTCAATCTAAGAAAGAAATGGAAAATTTCATTTGTGCCAACCTGAGGATTATAACCCAGGACACAGTTTTTCAGAAAGCTCTGAGGAGTGTTCCGAAGAGGTGAGGGGGGAGGCCAATATACATGTGAATTTGATGAAGGGGTACCTGCAACCAAGCACACAGCTTGGTAGGAGGTTACGCTATTCAGGAGGAACGGACACTTTAATGGTTTTTGTGCTTTTCTAAATGTGGGAAGAGGCAAGAATCCAGGTTCATAAAAATTTTCTCTGGAAAATACTGAACTCTCTGAGGGCCAGTTCTGCCAGTTTCCCCAGAGCACAAAGTGCTTCATCCTGGTCTTTACCCTGAATTCCTTTCAGGATGTCCTGCAAGTCAGCGACTGTGGTGGTTGATGACTTAATTCTTGTAGAACTGGATGGTGGGCAACCTTCTTTATGTTACAATCCCCTCCCTTTTGGTCTTAATTTTCACCAAGGTTTAGGAGGCATTTCATGACCAATTTATCCCACAGTGCTAGGAATGCTCATTCCCAGGTCAGGCGAGGATTTCCTTGATAGGCCACTCAATGTGCTGCTACTGGACCAGGCCCTGTTAACAGTAGTCCAAAGCCTCTGGGCTGCCTGTCCTACTAGTCTGTTATGGTCCAGGAAATGGTTCCCTCTTGTGGCTTCTTCCCATATCTAGAGTTACACTATTACAATCACTGATCTTATAGAACTATGTATTTGACAATTGTTTTAGATCACCTACTCATCACTATTTTTAGCAGAGGCTCAGTCACACATTTGGTAATGCAAGAAACAAAAATCTTGTAAAGTGGGCAGAATACAAGTAATATAGCTAGTGACACTAATAAGGTCATAAATAAGTATTTAAGCTAAGAACTTCTTTAAGTGCAGCCCAGTATCTCCCCAGGTCATCTGATCAGTCTGTTCTGCACCAACCATTCTATTTAAGGGGACATGATATAGTGGCCTTGTCCATAAAGCCCACCAAAGACATCTGCATGTACAAGGTGAGTGGTGGGTCATCATGACCCCTTACAGGATGAGGAAAGGAATGCTATCTTCTAAGGAGTTACATGGCTGTCGCCAGAAGGAAAACAATTGATTTCTGTGGCTGAGCAGATTCCTGCCATTTGGGAGGTCAGGTGAACACATAATGCAGATGCACATGCACACTAGTGGGGAGGGAGGAGGCCAAAGGGCAGAGAAAAAGTTTATGTCTTAAATTTGTCTTGCCTTGCCTTAAAATATCACTCTGTCCTGACCTTCCTGGGATCTTTCCTTTCACGTAGAGAAAAGCTGAAAAGAACTACTTGTATTTAAAAAGTGACACATTTTTTGATGAAGCAGAGAAGATGGTGAAGTAGAAGGACGTGCTCTCACTCCCTCCTGCGAGAACACCAGAATCAAAACTAGCTGCTGGACAGTCATCAACAGGAAGACACTGGAACTCACCAAAAAAGATACCCCACATCCAAAGACAAAGGAGAAGCCACAATGAGACGGTAGGAGGAGCCCAATCACAGTAAAAATCAAATCCCATAACTGCTGGGTGGGTGACTCACAGACTGGAGAACACTTATACCACAGAAGTCCACCCACTGGAGTGAAGGTTCTGAGCCCCACGTCAGGCTTCCCAACCTGGGGATCTGGCGACGGGAGGAGGAATTACTAGAGAATCAGACTTTGAAGCCTAGTGGGATTTGATTGCAGGACTTCGACAGGACTGGGGGAAACAGAGACTTCACTCTCGGAGGGCACACACAAAGTAGTGTGCGCATCGGGACCCAGAGGAAGGAGCAGTGACCTTCCTCTGCTAGTGGAGGGGAGACTAAACCAGACCTACCTGCTAGTGTTGGAGGGTCTCCTGCAGAGGCAGGGGGCGGCTGTGGCTCACCGTGGGAACAAGGATACTGGCAGCGGAAGTTCTGGGAAGTACTCCTAGGAGTAAGCCCTCTGAGAGTCTGTCATTAGCTGCACCAAAGAGCCCAGGTAGGCTCCAGTGTTGGGTTGCCTCAGGCCAAACAACCAACAGGGAGGGAACCTAGCCCCACCCATCAGCAGTCCAATGGATTAAAGTTTTACTGAGCTCTGCCCACCAGAGCAACAGTCAGCTCTACCCACCACCAGTCCCTCCCATCAGGAAACTTACACAAGCCTCTTAGATAGCCTCATCCACCAGAGGGAAGACAGCAGAAGTAAGAACTACAATCCTGCAGCATATGGAACAAAAACCACATTCACAGAAAGACAGACAAGATGAAAAGGCAGAGGCCTATGTACCAGATGAAGGAACAAGATAAAATCCCAGAAAAACAACTAAATGAAGTGGAGATAGGCAACCTTCCAGAAAAAGAATTCATAATAAGGATAATGAAGATGATCCAGGACCTAGGAAAAAGAATGGAGGCAAAGATCGAGAAGATGCAAGAAATGTTTAACAAAGACCTAGAAGAATTAAAGAACAAACAAACAGAGATGAACAATACAATAACTGAAATGAAAACTACACTAGAAGGAATCCATAGCAGAATAACTGAGGCAGAATAAAGGATAAGTGACCTGGAAGACAGAATGGTGGAATTCACTGCTGCAGAAGAGAATAAGGAAAAAAGAATGAAAAGAAATGAAGACAGCCTGAGAGACCTCTGGGACAACATTAAACGCAACAACATTCGCATTATAGAGGTCCCAGAAGGAGAAGAGAGAGAGAAAGGACCAGAGAAAATATTTGAAGAGATTATAGTCAAAAACTTCCCTAATATGGGAAAAGAAATAGCCACCCAAGTCCAGGAAGAGCGGCGAGTCCCATACAGCATAAACCCAAGGAAAAACACGCCAAGACACATAGCAATCAAACTGGCAAAAATTAAAGACAAAGCAAAATTACTGAAAGCAGCAAGGGAAAAATGGCAAATAACATACAAAGGAACTCCCATAAGGTTAACAGCTGATTTCTCAGCAGAAACTCTACAAGCCAGAAGGGAGTGGCATGATATACTTAAAGTGATGAAAGGGAAGAACCTACAGCCAAGATTACTCTACCCGGCAAGGATCTCATTCAGATTCGATGGACAAATCAAAAGCTTTAAGGACAAGCAAAAGCTAAGAGAATTTAGCACCACCAAACCAGCTCTACAACAAATGCTAAAGGAACTTCTCTAAGTGGGAAACACAAGAGAAGAAAAGGACCTACAAAAACAAACACAAAACAATTAAGAAAATGGTCATAGCAACATACATATCGATAATTACCTTAAACATGAATGGATTAAATGCTCCAACCAAAAGACACAGGCTTGCTGAGTGGATACAAAAACAAGACCCATATATATGCTGTCTACAAGAGACCCACCTCAGACCTAGAGACACATACAGACTGAAAGTGAGGGGATGGAAAAAGATATTCCATGCAAATGGAAATCAAAAGAAAGCTGGAGTGGCAATACGAACATCAGATAAAATAGACTTTAAAATAAAGAATGTTACAAGAGACAAGGAAGGACACTACATAATGATCAAGGGATCAATCCAAGAAGAAGATATAACAATTATAAATATATATGCACCCAACATAGGAGCACCTCAATACATAAGGCAACTGCTAACAGCTATAAAAGAGAAAATCGACAGTAACACAATAATAGTGGGGGACTTTAACGCCTCACTTACACCGATGTACAGATGATCCAAAATGAAAATAAATAAGGAAACAGAAGCTTTAAATGACACAATAGACAAGATAGATTTACTTGATATTTATAGGACATTCTATCCAAAAACGGCAGATTACACTTTCTTCTCAAGTGCGCACGGAACATTCTCCAGGATAGATCACATCTTGGATGACAAATCAGGCCTCAGTAAATTTAAGGAAATTGAAATCATATCAAGCATCTTTTCTGACCACAATGCTATGAGATTAGAAATGAATTACAGGGGAAAAAACCTAAAAAACACAAACACATGGAGGTTAAACAATACATTACTAACTAAGCAAGAGATCACTGAAGAAATCAAAGAGGGAATCAAAAAATACCTAGAGACAAATGACAATGAAAACATGATGATCCAATATCTATGGGATGCAACAAAAGCAGTTCTAAGAGGGAAGTTTATAGCTATGCAAGCTTACCTCAAGAAACAAGAAAAATCTCAAATAAACAATCTAACCTTACACCTAAAGGAACTAGAGAAAGAAGAACAAACAAAACCCAAAGTTAGCAGAAGGAAGGAAATCATAAAGATCAGAGCAGAAATAAATGAAATAGAAAAAAAGAAAACAGCAAAGATCAATAAAACTAAAAGCTGGTTCTTTGAGAAGATAAACAAAATTGATAAACCATTAGCCAGACTCATCAAGAGGGAGAGGACTCAAATCAATAAAATTAGAAATGGAAAAGGAGAAGTTACAACAGACACTGCAGAAATACAAAGCATCCTAAGAGACTACTAAAAGCAACTCTATGCCAATAAAATGGACAACTTGGAAGAAATGGACAAATTCTTAGAAAGGTATAATCTTCCAAGACTGAACCAGGAAGAAATAGAAAATATGAACAGACCAAGCACAAGTAATGAAATTGAAACTGTGATTAAAAATCTTCCAACAGGGCTTCCCTGGAGGCGCAGTGGTTGAGAGTCCGCCTGCCAATGCAGGGGACACAGGTTCGTGCCCAGGTCCAGGAAGATCCCACATGCTATGAAGCAGCTGGGCCCATGAGCCATGGCTGCTGAGCCTGCGTGTTCGGAGCCCACACACCGCAAAAAAAAAAAAAAAAAAAAATCTTCCAACAAACAAAAGTCCAGGACCAGATGGCTTCACAGGTGAATTCTATCAATCATTTAGAGACGAGCTAACACCCATCCTTCTCAAACTCTTCCAAAAAATTGCAGAGGAAGGAACACACCCAAACTCATTCTATGAGGCCACCATCACCCTGATACCAAAACCAGACAAAGATACTACAAAAAAAGAAAATTACAGACCAATATCACTGGTGAATATAGATGCAAAAATCCTCAACAAAATACTAGCAAACAGAATCCAACAACACATTAAAAGGATCATACACCATGATCAAGTGGGGTTTATCCCAGGAATGCAAGGATTCTTCAATATATGCAAATCAATCAATGTGATACACTATATTAACAAATTGAAGAATAAAAACCATCTGATCATCTCAATACATGCAGAAAAAGCTTTTGACAAAATTCAACAGCCATTTATGATAAAAACTCCAGAAAGTGGTCATAGAGGGAACCTATAAAGGCCATATATGACAAACCCACAGCAAACATCATTCTCAATGGTGAAATCTGAAAGCATTTCCTCTAAGATCAGGAACAAGACAAGGGTGTCCACTCTCATCACTATTATTCAACATAGTTTTGGAAGTCCTAGCCATGGCAATCAGAGAAGAAAAAGAAATAAAAGGAATACAAATTGGAAAAGAAGAAGTAAAACTGTCACTGTTTGCAGATGACATGCTACTATACATTTTTAGAGAATCCTAAAAATGCCACCAGAAAACTACTAGAGCTAGTCAGTGAATTTGGTAAAGTTGCAGGATACAAAATTAATGCACAAAAGTCTCTTGCATTCCTATACACTAATGATGAAAAATCTGAAAGAGAAATTAAGAAAACACTCCCATTTACCATTGCAACAAAAAGAATAAAATACCTAGAAATAAACCTACTTAGGGAGACAAAAGACCTGTATACAGAAAACTATAAGACACTGATGAAAGAAATTAAAGACGATACAAACAGATGGAGAGATATACCACGTTCTTAGACTGGAAGAATCAATATCGTGAAAATGACTATACTATCCAAAGCAATCTACAGATTCAATGCAATCCCTATCAAATTACCAATGGAATTTTTTAGAACTAGAACAAAAAGTCTTAAAATTTGTATGGAGACACAAAAGACCCCGAATAGCCAAAGCAGTCTTGAGGGAAAAACACGGAGAGGGAGGAATCAGACTCCCTGACTTCAGACAATACTACAAAGCTACAGTCATCAAGACAATATGGTACTGGCAAAAAAACAGAAACATAGATCAATGGAACAAGATAGAAAGCCCAGAGGTAAACCCATGCACCTATGGTCAACTAATCTGTGACAAAGGAGGCGAAGATATACAATGGAGAAAAGACAGTCTCTTCAATAAGTGGTGCTGGGAAAACTGGACAGGTACATGTAAAAGAATGAAATTAGAACACTCCCTAACACCATACACAAAAATAAACTCAAAATGGATTAGAGACCTAAATTTAAGACTGGACACTATAAAACTCTTAGAGGAAAACGTAGGAAGAACACTCTTTGACATAAATCACAGCAAGATCTTTTTTGACCCACCTCCTAGAGAAATGGAAATAAAAACAAAAATAAACAAATGGGACCTAATTAAACTTCAAAGCTTTTGCACAGCAAAGGAAACCATAAACAAGACCAAAAGACAACCCTCAGAATGGGAGAAAATATTTGCAAACAAATCAACAGACAAAGGATTAATCTCCAAAATATATAAACAGCTCATGCAGCTCAATATAAAAGAAACAACCCAATCCAAAAATGGGCAGAAGTCCTAAATAGACATTTCTCCAAAGAAGACATACAGATGGCCAAGAAGCACATGAAAAGATGCTCAACATCACTAATTATTAGAGAAATGCAAATCAAAACTACAGCGAGGTATCACCTCACACCAGTTACAATGGGCATCATCAGAAAATCTACAAACAACAAATGCTGGAGAGGGTGTGGAGAAAAAGGAACCCTCTTGCACTGTTGGTGGGAAAGTAAATTGATACAGCCCTATGGAGAACAGTATGGAGGTTCCTTAAAGAACTAAAAATAGAATTACCATATGATCCAGCAATCCCACTACTGGGCATATACCCAGAGAAAACCATAATTCAAAAAGACACATGCACCCCAATGTTCATTGCAGCACTATTTACAATAGCCAGGTCATGGAAGCAACCTAAATGCCCATCGACAGACGAATGGATAAAGAAGATGTGGTACATATATACAATGGAATATTACTCAGCCATAAAAAGGGACGAAATTGGGTCATTTGTTGAGACGTGGATGGATCTAGAGACTGTCATACAGAGTGAAGTAAGTCAGAAAGAGAAAAACAAATATCATATATTAACACATATATGTGGAACCTAGAAAAATGGTACAGATGAACCAGTTTGCAGGGCAGAAATTGAGACACAGATGTAGAGAACAAACGTATGGACACCAAGGGGGGAAAGCGGCAGGGAGGTGGGGATGGTGGTGTGATGAATCGGGCGATTGGGATTGACATGTATACACCGATGTATAAAAAATGGATAACTGGGCTTCCCTGGTGGCGCAGTGGTTGGGAGTCCGCCCGCCGAGGCAGGGGACATGGGTTTGTGCCCCGGTCCGGGAAGATCCCGCGTGCCGCGGAGCGGCTGGGCCCGTGAGCCATGGCCGCTGAGCCTGCACATCCGGAGCCTGTGCTCCGCAACGGGAGAGGCCACAACAGTGAGAGGCCCACGTGCCAAAAAAAAAAAAAAAAAAGGATAACTAATAAGAACCTACTGTATAAAAGTAAATAAATTAAATTAAATTTTAAAAAATAACTACCTTCTTTTTTAAAATTTGTATTTTAAAAAGATGGCAGAGGTAAGGGTTTCTGAGAAGATCAGATAGGACATTTGTATCTCAAAGATACAGGCAAGTTTTTCCTCAGATGACTGTTTCCCCTTTGTTTAATATTTACAAGCCTCTTAAGATCACCTGTATCTATTAGAAAAGCAATCAACTCGTTCCCCACTGTCAATGTTACCCTGGCTCCTGTGGGGAAATCAGAATCGGACGCCTCAAGTGCACGGAAGTCCCCTGGCCTCTTACAGGATATCGGGGCAAGGGAAATTGCCCTGCTCAGAAGTGGCTCCCGGTCCAAACTGGGTGCCCTGTCAGGTCTTACGTGGTGATACTAAACCAGGTCCCTGTGCCCCAGAGGTTACCATAGAAACTTCTATTTGATCCCCATGGGTAGGGGAAACAGAAGGCGGGGAATATGTTGGCAGCGTGTGGAACAACTGCCGGTGCAGCCTGCTCGGCCACTGGGGGAGCTGGATAGGCTGGAGGGGGGGGTGAAGTTTTGAAATGACATGTCCCCATTCTCATTTTCTCCCTCTTCCCTTGTAGAACAGGTTTTCCTCCGTGTTTCCTTTCAGATTGCTGCACCATAAGGGGGCAGCCCTCTGACTCCTTTCCCCCTCATGCAACAGCATAAATACTCCTACATATGGGAAACTTATCTCTTTTCCCTGCTCTTCTGCAGAACATTTCTAACTGGAAGATTGTATAGTAGTTGAGTGAGCCATTCAGGGGCCATCGTTCTTCTGATCCTAACATATATTGGGTCCACACCCTATTACAATAGTATATCACGTCTTTCTTAGTCATAGGCTCATGGCTACGTTTTGCTCATTTATAATATATTCCCCAAAAGGCTCTCCTTCAGGATAGATGGAGTATTTTCCATTTTCAAAAGTTTGATAACACCAAGACACAAAAGGCGCAAATTCCAACACAAAAGGCACAAACAAACTCTAGCACTGATGCACAAAAAAACAAGACAAAACCAAAGAACCAGTTCCTAGATCAGGTAGACTTACCCTACAGAACCAATGAACTCGTTCCCAGCGAACCGGTTCCCAGAATCAGGTAGAGTCTAACAACGATTCTCCCCTGCAGCAGGGTACCCAACCAGACTGGCTCGTCCCGTAAAGGCAAAGCCCAGATCGAGGGGGGAATATGTTCCCGGCGTGCACGCCGGAGTGACTTACCCTCCAGAATCAAATCGAGTCCGTCAACTCGTAGCCCCAAATGGGAGTTGGTCGGTTCCTGGCCTCAATCGCTAAGCGCTGGGGTAGCTGGTGCCGCTTCAGGGAACTCTGAAGGGAAGGTCCTCAGGACAAACTGTCCTGGCAGCTGCTAGCGCCTTGCCCCAATATTCCCTGCTGGGGGCCGGCTAGCCAAGAGCAGCAGGCCTCCTGCTGGCTAAGCCGAGTGCGTTACTGAGTCCAAGGTCGCTCTGCTCGCCACACAACAGGCCAATGAATCGGAGACGAGGTGTTGAGGCAGGGAGTAAGACTTTGTTCGAGAAGATGGCGGACTACTGTCTCTGAAAAACCAACTTCTCGGGGTTTGGATGCCGGTTTCTTTTGTAGAACAGAGAGAGGGAGGAGATGAGGAAGTAAAGTAAAAAGGCCATAAGATTTGCAAATGTCCCCAGGAATGGCCAGCCTCGGGAGGGGATGTGTTAATGTCTTCTTTCTTGCAGCCAGCCACAGGCGGTCAGGGTCAGGAAGCACAAAGGCACTTTGGTTTAACATTCAGGCAGAGGGGCAGGGTTCCCTGAGGCAGAACATTCTGTATTATTATAATAACAAAAGCAATGAAAAGCAAAGGTTAAAGTCAAAGAAACAGATCAGACTTGGAGTCTGATTTAGCTCTTCCCTGTTACAGGGGTGGGGAGCTTTGTCAGGGCCTGATGGAGGAACCAGGCACAAGATCGGGCTTGGGCCAGGGCTGTGGGTGTAGAGGAGAATTAGCCTGGGGACTGGCCACAGACTCTGGAGGACGAGCTGACAGTCACTGGGGCACAAAGAGAGTGGGAGCCAGGGAGGCGCCAGTGTTGCCAAACCAAACTTGGTTCCACGCACCCATGCGTGGTAAAGCCAGTCTACTGACACCAGGTTGTGGTGAAGGGAAGTGCAATGTTAATTGTAAAAGCGCCAACACATGGAGGACGGGCAGCTTGCTCTAAAAACCGAACTCCCTGAAGGGTTTCAGCAAAGCAATTTTAAAGGCCAGGTGAGGGAAGGGGGTCGCAGGGTAACTGATCATCTGGTGCACAATTCTCTGGCTGATGGTGAGGTAACAAGGCGGTTAACATTATAAAGTCTTAGGCACGAGCAGCTCTGGGGCTACGTGTTCATGATCATCAAGTAGTTAATTTCTTCCATTTGGTGGTGGTTTTAGTATCAGTGAAACTCTGGAAGTGTGCATCAGATACTATTATCTAGGTACTTCATAGAGGAGTTACAACAAAGGATATGAAGGAGGGGTCTGTCCCAGGAAGGCCCCATAGGGTCCTGCCTGGTTAGACACCTGCAGGACCCCATAGGGTCCTGCCTGGTTAGACACCTGCAGG